>NC_066584.1:279390260-279700120 GCF_024323335.1 Lathyrus oleraceus
TAAGGTTTACTAATAGGTATTCTAGTGTGTGAGATCAAAAGACATTAACCTTGATATTAATCAAGTTAATTATTCAAAAGAACCATTAAAGGGAAGCAAATATGTTCTGAATCTGAAGGATCAGAACCAAGCTTTCAGACTATAAAGAGTCTACTCAAGTCTTTCAGATGTTGAGCCTAAGCTTACGTGAAATACAAAGATCATAAAAGCTCTAAAAACTGGAATCATTTGAAGCAAGCAGACTCTACTTTAAAGGAATGAATATGCATATTTTGAACAAGCTTCATCGGCAATTTTAAAGATACTGCTTCAAAGGAATTTGTCTATATCAAGTCATCAACTATGCAAGTGAACATCCAAACTAGTTCTGATCAAGACTCTGATGAAGACAAGCTCAGAACCTATGAACTCTAGACTCTGAAATCTCACTCCAACCAGGTTTTGAAGACATACTTCAACTTTTGATCACGCTTTAACTAATTATATACAAATCCTCTGATTCAAGAAGTTGAGTAAAAAGATAACAACGACTCTGAACAAGCTTCAATAGACGTGTACAAGAAGATATGAAGTCAGAAGTTATCCAAAGAAGATCATGTGACAACAATACACTACTATATGTCTAATCAACATAAAGTAGTGTTGTCAGGATCTTATCTATTAAACAGTTCTGAATGTCTTTATGCTAGCTGAGTTTTGGCTCACTCTATTGTACACCAGTTAAAGACCTTCAACAAATACTTGTGCCTTGGGCAGTTTCAATCTTCAACAGATCTATACTCAGTATCCATTTAAGAAGAAGATTGAAAACATTTAAATAATTTGTTCTGACCAAGATGAATAGTTGTTGAAGAATATGCGACTGTGTTCAAAAGATGTGATACCAGTTCACAATATTGGTTGAGAGAGAGGTTGTGTTTATTCAGAAAACACAGATCTAAGAAACATACACTAAATAGGAAATATAACCACAAGGGTTAAATGTGTAAGAGAATAGTGAAAATGATCAAGGAGATCATCAAAATAGAAAGGCATAACAAGAATGAAATATGTGCAAGGAGAGAAGAAGAATGAACACTTTATTCTTCCACACTCAGGAGAAAACAACTCATATTATGCTCAAGAGGGTAAACCTTTGTGTATCTGCTTATCCAAGAAGCACTCACATGAACACAAGGTTAATACCATGCTCTTTTGTTAAGAGAATCTGAAGACTTTAGCCGATGTGTTTAGAGTAATTCCCTTTCTGATTAGATTGAGCAAACAAGTCTCTTAATGGGTGCTTGATCAAACAAGTATCTTGATGGGTGCTTGAGCAGTGAAGTATCATGCTTGCGAGAAGAGTAGGAAGTCTCAGTCAGGGTGATCGATCATTGAAGTCTCATGCTTGTGGGAAGAGAAGGAAGCCCCGATCAGGGTGATTGAGCATTGGAGTCTCATGCTTGCGGGAAGAGCAGGAAGTCTCGATCAGGGTGATTGAGCAATTGAAGTCTCATGTTTGAGGGCAGAGCAGGAAATCTCGATTTGGTGTGATTGAGCAGGAAGTCTTGAGTTACTGGCTTAAGAAACTGTAACCAGTCTAATTATAGTTAAACGCTCTTATGCTACAAGGGGACTGGACTAATCTCGGTTTGAGAGGAACCATGATATATTGTATGTCTATTTATTTACTTCTACATTTATATTCAACTATGGAAACAAACTTTAAAATCAAACTCTAACCTGATTCATCCTCTTAGTTGTATCAGAATTTGAGCTTGACACCTTAGGTTCTGAAACATACTTGAAGAAAATGAAGTAAACTTCTCATTGCTATCACTCACTCTGGCATCAGACTCTGAACGTGGTTCAAAATGTGATGTTCTAGATTCATAAGTGAAAAGAGTTTTTTAGGCATACATAATTCACCCCCCCTTCTTGTGTATTTTTCTCACCTTTAATTGGTATTAGAGCCCGACTATGCTTATTTCAATTAACAATGAAATAGAAAAGATCCAGTGAGAAAAAGCTACTCAAGCAGTGATTCAGCTTTCTTTGAAGTTTCCTTCATTTGTTACAAAATGGAAACTACATAAGGTAAAGAAAGTTGAGCTAGAGGAGATCAAGAAACTTTTTTCTACTCTAAGTCACTTATTGTGTGAGTATGAAAGGATTTTTAATCTTTAAGACTGACTCACGGGATAATTATGCTTGTTGAAGAAACCAAGAAACCTTTTCTTCTTTAAGTCAATTGCTTTGCGTGTATGAAATGGCTTCTTAATCCTTAAGACTAACTTATGCGGTAAATTTGCTTGTTACAGGAATCAAGATTTAATCTTGATCTGCCTGTTTAAAAGGAAGACTGGTCAGATTTCTAGTTCCTCAAAAATCAAGAAAACCAAAAGAAGTTTTTGTTTTAGAAGATTCTAATGGGGATTTTGATGATGAGTAAATGACCTTCCTTTTAAATATATTTAGACAGATAACCAAGAGTAACAGGAGACTCTCTGGTAGAAGTTCTAACTTCAAAGGCTTTTGTTCCAAGAACAGAGAATATTATCAGAAGATCTGCTACAATTGCAACAAATCTGATCATTCCTGAAATGATTGTCCTAATCTACTAAATGACAAATCATTTAATAAAATACTTATGAAGGAAAGTTTCATAGCAAGTTAAATAAAGGTCTCATGGAAACATGGGATGAACTTGATGATGAAAAAGATTCAGATAGAGAAGCTGAAGAAGCCAACTTTGCATTATTGGCTTTTACACTATCTAATTTAGAGTCTGAGTCAGGTTCTAGATCTGAATCTGATGAAGAAGATAAGGTATACTCTAACCTATCTTAAATATGATTTCATGAGCCTTTGTCAAGATTAGGAAAGGAACATGAAGGATGTTAAAAAACAACTTAAGTTTCTTAAAGAAGATTTGAAATCTTCTAAAGAAACTATTGAGACATTAAAAAGAAATCTAGTTGCTGCTTGAGCATGATATGGATCTCAAATATTTCTTAATAATAGATCTTAATAGGACTTTACTTACACTCATGATATATGGAGTAAGTAAGAGAAAAAGATATGGTATGGGCTTTCATGAAATGTGTGGTTTTTAGAAGCTTGACATGAAAGAACCCTTTAGAACCATCTTCTTCAAGTCATGCTTATGACTGATTGGTGTCTGACACTGAAGGGACATCAGAGTCAATAACAGAGAAGTCAAAGGTTATGATAGAACCAGAGACCTCAAGGTCAAAAGTTCTGCAGAAGTTAGAACCTGAGATCTCAAAGTTAGTGGTTTTGATGAAACCAGACACTATGATCGAAAAGTAAAAAAATCAAGGGAATTCAGTACCTAAAACTTCTGGATCCAAACTTCTGAAATGATCAAAAGCTATTGTCAAAGCTTATCCATGACAAAATTTCTATAAAAATAAAGTCTGGATAAGGTTAGACGTTACTCTAAGGCAAGGGCACATCTTGAGAAACGACCTAAAGTAACAAACACAAAAGGACTCATAAGATTATGGGTATCAATATCTAAAATTGTGTTTGCATATATGCTTAAAAGTTAGTTCATTTGTCCTAATGTTTGGATAACAGATGACTTACACCCTATTTCAAGAGGAAAGCATATTTTCTTATCCCAACTCTAAAAGAAGAAGGATAGTTAAAGTCTGGATAAAGGCAGAATAAGAGTATTATGGTTACTAGTTCTACTCCAAGATTATGCTGAACGAGAACTAGGTTCTACAACAAGGGTGTTTAAAACTATTCTCACCAGTAAGAACATTGTTGGAACAAAAAGTTGTTCAAAAGCAAAACCAAGGTATGTCTAAACTTCTTTTTATTTAGGCAGCTTTTATGAAAGATATATTATTTACTATAGTCTATGTATTTATCTCATCGATGCAGAACTATCCTAGATAATATGTCTGCATAAGAATTTTCAAAACAAGTGGAAAATATTTATTTGTATCCTTGTTCATATTCTTTATTTAGAACCAAGTATTGTGGGCTCAGAATTTGTGATTAGAAAAGTGTTGATTATTCAAGTCAACTCTCCAATGAGTTGTTTTGCTTGTTTTACCCCATGTCTTTTAAAAGACTCAATTCTTATCTAAGAAAGGGTTTCAGATCATACTTTAAAAAGGCTTGATTATGAATATATAGTATCAAAGACTAATGCTAATTAGAAACAACTTCACCAAAGTCTTGAACAGACTCTGATTATATGTAGCCTCTGAAAAGCCTCGGGCTCTGAGACTCAGAAAAAGAATAAGGATTATTTATAACTTTTTATAAAAAAATCCACGTGTCTGAAAATTGGTATGCTCCACGGGATGCTTAGATTCTACTTAACATGGATGGTTAAGTGGAGAAGAATGGTAAAGCAGGTTGTGGTGGCATCATCACATATAATATGGATAATGGCTTAAAGGATTTTCAAAATTCATTGGTACATGTTCTACAATCATAACATTATTGTGGGTGCGTGTATGAAGACTATTTCAAGCAGATGATAAAGGGTATACCAAGGTGGAAGTTCACATTGATCGCAAGGAGGTTTACTATGCAATCATTTCTGAAAATTCCTTAATGGCACCAGATCGAGGGTTGCTTAGGAAAATCAAATAATTACTTAACCGTGAGTGTGATATTCGAATATAGAAGATTTATAGAGAAGCAAACTGTTGTGTAGATGGTCCCACGAGAATAAGAGCTAAATAAATTGATAGAGATGGTTGCATTACAATATACAATGAGTGTCCCTAATAGTTAAACCCAATTTACTTTGTGGACCTTGTAGGTCAAAGTTTTAGTAGAGTAGTCAGAGAATAGTTTTCTTGCTCGAGCTTAGGCTCTCTTTTCTCACAAAAAAGGAAAAAGTTTGATATTTTGCAACTCAAGTTGTTTAATGTGTTTAATTCCATACCATTAATTCACCTTAAAGCTTTTATAAATGAAAAATTAAATAATTAAACATGTCTTTATGAATACACTTTAGTTGCAAATAACTATAGGAAAGGTGTCATTTACATTCTACAATCATTTACCAACATGTTATAAGGTTAAGTTAAATTTCTAACTAGTTATCTCTGCTTGAACGCACAACAATACACGCTAAAACCATCCATAATATGTAGTATTTAATATTTTTTTTAGCATGTGTGTTGAATGACCGTGAGAAATGTTTCAAGAAGATAAGAGAGCATGATAGTTTCGAAAAGTCAAGGAGGGAAAGCCAATGCCATTTGGAGAATTTTTGACCGAAAATATTATATTGTGAATCAAATCTTGCCTAGCTAAGCTCTACCTCAAAAGCAAGATGTCCCATTAAAAAACATGATGTTTATTAAAATGCAAAGCGCCCTAAAGGAAAGCAGGGTATTTTCTCTAAATTGTGCAAGACATTTTGCTTTTGCCTCGAACGTAGTTCATTATGTCTGATACGCAAAGAATTTTACTTGCCACTCAAGACATTCAAATGTCAAATGACTTACATAAACAATATTATTTTGGATGAGTATCTAAGTAGAGGCAAAAAGAGGAAAATGGTTAAGACTTTTGACAAAAAAACAATACTTTAGAGAGTAAAATACAAATTAAAGGTTGATGAGTGATTAATTTTCTAATTGTTAGAGATGTATGATTGAATATGTGATAACCTTGTATCTTTAAGTAAATTTGTCTATTGTATTATTATTATTATTATTATTATTATTATTATTATTATAATAGTTTATCTAGTATTTCTTCTTCATATGCTTTTATCGATTAGTTTATTTATTTTGCGATACGAGCACGTAATTAACAAATATTGTGAATTAAATATTCTTGCCATTTGGTGCGTAGAGAAAACCCTGACAACGATAAATTTCTTTTAAAATTTTACTTAATCTTAAATTGTAATTTACTAAGAGATTATGAATTATATTAAGGTTAAATATTTAATTTCTAAGAGATTAAGATTAAACACTCTTAGAAATCGACAACAACCTATAATAAGAAGTTCATTGACTAGGTCAATTTAAGAGTACTAAAGAAAAATCAAGATAGTCTCATCCCCGACATCCTTTTATTATTTAATTTTAAACACAAATATTTTAGTGAATTTTCTTTAATATCAATCAAAAAAAAAAATGAAACCTTTTGTTCAACTAGTTAAGAAACTTACAATTCAATAATATTCGCAGTTTTCATGTTCGATACTCAATTCCTTTTACTATTTTACTTTAACTTGCAGCGATTCAATATACGTGCTGAAATCACTATGAAATTTTAGTATTTGTTGCTGGTAAAACATATCAAAATATTCATGGATGATTTTTGTGTATTTGGTATTTCTTTTGATAATTGTTTAATTACTTAATCTCTTGTATCAGAAAGATGTGAAAAATTCAATTTGGTTATGAATTGAGAAAAATATCATTTTATGGTGTGAGAAATAGATACTTGTTTTGGGTCATAAGATCTCACACAAAAGTATTGAATATGACTGAGCAAAAGATAATGTAATTGAAAAGTTTTCATCTCCCATCAATAAAAAATAACATTATAAGCCTTTTAAGATATGCAACTTTTTATAGAAGGTTTGTAAATGACATTTCAAAAAATGCAAAGTCTCTTACTAATTCAATTATGAAAGACGCATATTTCCAATTTAATGAAGAATACATGAAAGCTTTCAATAATTTAAAATGAAAGTTAGTATATGCCTTTGATTGTCATAACACATGATTGGTCTTTTCTATTTGTGGTGCTAGTGACATAGTTGAAGGGACAATACTTTATCAAATGAATAATATGTTGTTACATGTTACTTATTATTCTAGTCATGTTCTAATTCCAACAAAAATGAATCATGCCAGAACTCAAAAATAACTTAGTCTATTCTTTTAATAAATTTAGATCATATTTACTCAACTTTAAAGTTATTGTATTGACCATGTTAATTTAAGATATTGATTTTCTGAACAAAAATATACAACATGATTGTTGAGATGAATTTTATTATTATAAGAATTTGACTTAGAGATAAAAGAAAAGAAGAGGTGTAAAAACACTGTTGCATGTCATCTATTTGGATTAGAGAAAGTGAAAGAGACTGAGTAGGAGAGACCATAAAGGATCTCTTTGATGAACACATTTTTGTAATTGTTGCCATAGAGTATGGTTTTATAAAAGTAACTTTTGTTCGAGTTACTTTTTTTGATAACTGATTATATAGATTGATTTTTTTCAATCCTCCGTTGAATGTTTCTATATTACCTTAACTAACGTCCAGACAGGCACTCACGTGTCCGTCTGTCTATTTTTATAATGTGCATCAATAAAAATATAAATGATATTTTATATTTAAATATAATTTTAAAAAAATACAGCATGTGAAAATTTATAGTAAAAAATAATGTGGAAGTTAATAATAGTGGTTTAAATGAAAGTTATTAAATAAATTACACAATAAAATAAAGGTAAAATTGATAGGAAAATATACTACATTAAAATAAAGTATTTTCTTTATATATTATTATAGATATATTATTATAAATAATTATAAATTAAATGTGTAAATTCTAAAATCTTATAGTTAATATTTTACTGGCATAGTATATCATACAATGAACTGAATTTTCTTAATAATAATATCAAAATTCTTTTGTTGGAAATTAGATAATTAAAAAATAAAATTATATTTAGTCAAACATAAATAATTAATTAAATAAATATTGATAATTCAACTCCTTGTCTAGATTTTTTTTTAAAAAGTAACCACTAATTTCAATTTAAATCCCTAAATAATCTATTTTAAAAAAAAAAAACCACATTTCTTAACGGTTATGCCAATTGAACTGGCGCATCCAATTAAGCTAGAGAGGAGGCGCCATTAGCCTTGGCGCATGCATGCAAAACCAATGCATGTAGGTGCCACATGCATTGGTGCATGCATGTATGTATGTGTGTATGCGCTACATGCATTGACGCATTCTTGTGTGTGTGTGTGTGTGTGTGTGTGTGAAGCCTAGTGCTTTGGCGCATGCATCGTTTGCTTCTTCTGTAAATACCACTCTCGCATCTCCATATTTCACACAACTTCTTACCCTCTTCGATTTTCCTTTGTTTTCTTTAATCATGTCTGAATACGTTCACAAGAGAAATGTCGATTTAATCTTTTCAACAGTCACACATTCGATAAAGATTCAACTTTGGAATATAGATTCATTTGAACGTCTTAATCAGACGTTGAACCGTTGGTTAGATGGAGAAATTGCAAATGATGAAAGGATTATAAGAATTTAATGGCTTAAGTCCACGTTCAACCAAAATGGAGAAGTGCATGAATGGATGGATATTAAGACCGACAAAGACGTTCATATGATGATGCATAATATGTTCAAAATTGTTTTGATAATTGTAATCGCTTAGTTATAGTAATGGTATTTTAATTGTTGTTGTTGTTTATGCGTTGCATGTGTGTTGAATGTGTTGTATTTGCTTGTGATGGTATTTCCTCACAAAGTTATCATATGAAATAAATTTTGTTTTTAATATAAAGCAAAAGAGGTACATGTAAAATTATCTTGTTATGCTCGTTCAAACACTAGGAAAGTTAGTACGATTGTGACTTGACTGACGACATGAACTACATAATCGAACCATTTTGTTCGTCGTATCCATTTCGGTTCGAATATAGGTTCTGTTTGGGCGCCCATTTTTACTTCTTCGCATAACTTCATTGTGCCAGAGAATGTCCCATTGATATTCAGACCAGTAATCCGCTTTTGCAACAACTGAAAAACTAATTTTAACATTGGATATGCTTATGACTTTGTAAATGTCAGATAGTAAGTATGATGCATCCCTTCGAACCTTTGAACATGCCGCAATGACATGGGAGCAGGGCATACGAAAGGCTTGGAACTTTCCGCAGTCGCACCAACCTCTATCTAGTTCCACTTTGTATTGTACCATCGACATGCCTTCATTGTGATCCATAGACTCATAAACACTATACCAACCTTTAGTACAGTCAAACACCATGACCACATGTGTGTTAGCTTTGGAAGCTTCGTGTCTAATGAATTTCATTAAAGCATCACTGGACAACTGCCCAGATTGCAACACTGAACTCCATTTGGAATGTCTGATCTCAAACAACGCCCCTAGCCTGAAATATGTTGTATGCACTAAAGCGGTTATAGGTAGGTTTCAGATGCCTTTGAAGACATAGTTCATTGATTCCATAATATTTGTTGTCATGTGGCCCCAACGTTGACTGTTGTCGTATGCCCTAATCCACTTCTCCAATGGAATATTGTTGATCCACCGTACTACATCTGCGTTTGAATATCTGATGTCTTCACGATAGTGTTTGAAAGAATGTTATGTTAATGCATAACCTGCGTTGACAACCTTCTTCCGCAATGTTTTGTCTTTGATCTCCCGCATAAAATTTTGAGCGATATGTCTAATTCAGAAGACATGTGTTGATAGAGGATCCTGCCAGCCATTGTCAATGCTTTTGTATGCACTCACTATTGAAGGGTGTCGGTCAGAGATCAAACATAAGTTAGGTTGATGAGCAACGTGTAATCAGAGATTTCTTAGGAAAAAACTTCACCCCTCAGCAGTCTCCCCTTCAACTAGGATAAATGTGATTGGAAAAATGTTGTTGTTTCCATCTTGTGCCACTGCCATCAGTAACAATCCTTTATATTTCCCGTTCAACCATGTACCATCAATTTGTATAATAGGTTTACAGAAAGCAAAACCTTTGATGCATGGTTGATATGCCCGGAAGAGACGGTGAAATATTCCATTTCCAATAGCACAAGTCCCGTTTGGGGTATACATCAACAACATTTCTAACTTGACAATAGTCCATAGAGCATACTGTTTAAGAGCCACCAAGTATTTTGGAAGTTGTTTGCAAGACTCCTCTCAATTGCCATACACTTTTTCAACCACCTTTGTCCTAGCTATCCAAGCCTTTCTGTATGATGGAGTATAGTTGTATTGTCTTACAATATACAAGATTATTGTACTCATCTTTAACGACGGATTGTCGCTAATGACAGACAAAATTTCATCTCATATTAACTGAGAGCTAAGTTTTCGATGGTCTTACACTGGGTTCGTGAGCATGCACGTGTGAACTGAACCCGTTGATTTAATCTCCCAAGAATCACTCCTCTTCCGGTACGAAGCTGACAACCTAAAAAGGCATCGCTCATTTCGATAATGAATATTATACCTCATTGCATTAGTTTGATCAAATTTGTAATCAGCTGATAGATCCATGTGATACTTTTTAATAACTTTTACACATTCTTCTTTTGTGTGAAATGTGTCTCCTTATTTCAATTATCCTTGAATTTGCACATAAGAATTGTAAAATATATCTGATGAAGGTTCATCGACACCCAAATTCAAGCTTGTCATGTGTTGAGGTGGATAATATACATGACTAGCTGGCAATGGCTCATCTTCTTTTTCATCGTTCACCATTGAATCAACCAATAACTCGGTTTCTTCTTCTTCCTCATCTACAACATTGAACTCAGCTTGTTCGTCGTCATCAGTTTCAAAAAACACTTGTGACTGATCAATGAACTGAGATACTTGTTGTTATGGTAATATATATAACCTATATCGTTGTACCCAAATTATTCATGACTGACAAACATATGATAAACATCATCATCATCTCGAATCTTCAACTGATAAAACTTTACCGGGTTTTCTACAAACCACACCGGATTTTTATAGATAATTTGACCCACCTGATTACACTGCAATTTCTTTTCTATTCTTTATTTCAAATTTGAAAATTTTGGTCATCGATTTATTGTAAACCGAGTTACTTCTGTGTTACGAAAACAAAAATCGAATAATTAATGCTCAAATATTTCACCTTCGGTATGGGAACTGATCATGTAATGTGGTGATGAAGATATTTTTTTAAAGGTAAGTTTAGTGTTTCTACTGATCTGTATGGCTACTGATGGTGAATGCATTGATTTATTATTTGCATGCAGTTAAATAGAGGAGACGGTGTATATACTGATCACATAATTAATCTGCAAAGACAAGACAATGCAATGCAAAGAATCCATGCAGAGACAAGGCAATATAATGCATGCGCCTGCAAGGAATCTTCGCCCTAATAATCTCTGCCCTAACACTACAAGCATGCGCCTACACACAAGGAATCTCTCTGCCCTAATAATCCAAGGCAGACACTCATTCCAATGGCGCATAAAACAAGGCATGTGCCCTAGCCTTAAGCGCCCCTTCCTTGCATGCATAAAAAGGCATGCATGCGCCACTAGCCTTGGCGCATGTGACCATGCATGTCATAAAGCAAGGCATGTGCCCTAGCCTTAGGCACCTACACCTATCTCACATGCATGCGCCCTATCCCATGCTTCATATGTTGTGTACCTAATCACATGCTGCAACACTTACTCATCTATAAATAAGACATTAACTCACAGCACTCAACATCTGCAACACTAACAATCAACCTCTGCATTACTCAACCTCTGCAACATTATGTCTTTATTGACTATGTGTGATGAACACCGAGGAACAATCGACAATATCACGATATTTATATGTTATTAGTTCTTCTTACTTATTTCGTACATATTTTTTAATTATGTTTTTATTGTTTATTACTTCTTCTTACTTTATTTCTTACTTATGTTTTATTAGGACCCAAAACGATTTCGGTGCCGTGTCCATGAATATGTACCCCACGATCCTTTAATAGAACCATATATTCGAGGATGTGGTTTTGGTAATCTCCTCAACATAGTCTCATACTCGGTTGACTACAAATTTATTCTTGCTTTGTTGGAGAGATGGAGACTCGAGACCCACACATTTCACCTTCCTTTCGGTGAGTGTATCGACACACTTGAGGACGTCTACATGTTGTTGGGTCTATGTATCGATGGTAAGACCGTAAATGGCAGAGTTAACCAGGATAACTCTATTTGCAATGAATTGTTGGATGCCCATTTGTGTGACGACCAAGTTGCGGGAGAGACATCTGGTCAAGCTAGGGGGCAAGGTATTAACTTATGATATCTCAAACACTATTATGTGATATAACATTGACCGAAGAATCTACAGAGTATGAAAAAATGATTAAAGCTCGGTGTTGTATTATGATTTTATTCGGAAATTTTTTATTTCCCGAAAGTACTGGTAATACAGTAAATATTATGTATTTATCGTTGTTACGAGGCATAAATAAGGTAAACACATATAATCGGGGTTCAGCTGTTTTGGCCCATCTATATAGTGCGATGTGTAAAAATGCCAAAAAAAATACTTGTACGTTTTATTCATGCACATATTTGCTACATGCATGGGGTTGGTCAAGAATGTCGTCACTCGCTCCGGTAAACGAGAAGTCATTCATATTTCCGTTTGCAACAAAGTAAGTTTAAAACTTTATCATCTAATTATTAGACTTTATATTACAACTAACTGTAAATAATGTTTTTCAAATGTTTTTGATCTAGGTGGTCAGTTAGAGGGATGAACTACAATAGGTGTCTGAAACACGCTATTGTAGTCTATCACAATCTATTGGACCACATTGACCCAGACGATGTAATACTCCTACACAACTCTATTTTGATTTAAAAATAATTATCAAATTATTTATCATCTAATCATGTCGTATTTTTGTACAGTTTATCTAGAGATCATATCTGGGTCTTGATCATCAGGTTAACCATGATGATGCTGCAGTTTGGACAACAAAAACACCAATTATCTGGTTCACTACTGTGGAGATGCACCAGAGTGATCGGATAAAACTACAGTTCGACATGCAACAACAAATTCCAGAACCTCCGACCTGTTTGGGAGATTGACATAAAAAAAGAGTCGATGCCCAATGGGATTATTCCGACTGGAGAGACTTTGCAAAAGAGATGTGTCGTCATTGGAGGAATCGACGACAACACATCTTAAATGAACTAGTCATACAGGATGCTAGACCAACTCAATAGTATATGGCATGGTTTAGGTCGGTTACAACGTCACAATTTATGTCTGAGCCAAGGTATTTGATTGATCCACGCCAACTAGCTTTGTCATCATACGCCCAACAACAAGTCCCTGTCCAAGAACAATGTCAACCCACCTAAACCCAACGACCAACCTCACACCATCACCCTACCATATACACCTAACAACCAAACACCCAACCTCGCAACCTATTCATGCCACACACTCAACCTCAAAATCAAGAATCAAACCCTACCCACCAATAACCATACACAACCACCACAACAGTCTATAGCTCAGATGATTAATACAATTCATGCCATTGTAGCCCCCCACCAATGACCACCCCAAACATCCCATCGCCACAACACCTAACCATTGTTTGACTATAACATACTCCAACAACCATTGATTTGTTTCCAAACCGATTCAATGTCCCAATTCGGACAACCACACCGTCCACAATTCACCCAACCACAACGACCAAACTATGACAAAATGGACGTCGAACTCAATTACGAAAGTGCCGCTGGCGAGAACTGTAACACCCTTCTCAAATACCCCCAAATATTTAATCAAAATAACAAATATGTATCTATCAGAGTAAATATGCAATTAAGGGTGTCACACAATATTTCACACTATTCATCAAAGTAGCTTGTCATGCTCATTTATTTATCAAATAAAACAGTTGCATAATACGCAGCGGATAGAGATCAAATCGATCATTCAAAACATGCAACATACTACATGTAAACTGGTTCAACAATCATCAACAATACAATTAAAATGTTCCCTCCCGATGTTACATCTATCAGAGCATGACCCACTAAGGAGACTACACTAGACTCCAAGCATTAGCTTCTACTCAACTCATTGCTCGTTACCTGAAAAATAGTTGTAAGGGTGAGTTCCTCAATCGATATAGTAAGCATTATAAAATATCATGTCATGTTAAGTAATTTAACACATTAATCACCCTAATCATATCACACATTCAGTAACGGCACATCAACCCAATTATCATACTCAATACTACACAATTCATACTCATACTCAATGTCAACACAACCACACGTATAATATTGGAATACATCCATTCATATTATACGCCATACATACATTATGAAATGAGACTCCACACATGCGGTACCGACTATTCTTGAACATATAGTTCAAGCTCACCGATCAACT
Organism: Lathyrus oleraceus; assembly: GCF_024323335.1. Classification (NCBI taxonomy): domain Eukaryota; kingdom Viridiplantae; phylum Streptophyta; class Magnoliopsida; order Fabales; family Fabaceae; genus Lathyrus; species Lathyrus oleraceus. The sequence goes on from NC_066584.1 coordinate 279,404,463, forward strand.
CCAGATACGGCTACTAAGCTCACTAGTCCCACTCATTTGAGATCTAGTGACTCACTCACTAATTCCTCACCATGGGAATTAGCTACAGCCCCAAAGGCTATGCTATGCACACTAATCACCTAGCATGCAAACATCAACAACGAATCCACAATGATTCACTCACTAATTCCTCACCATGGGAATTAGCTACAGCCCCAAAGGCTATGCTATGCACACTAATCACCTAGCATGCAAACATCAACAACAATCCACAATGGACCTATGCTCACACTCTAAGCCATACAACAGTCCATTCACAAATACATGCATAATATATACATTCACAACATTATGCATATCATCATACATCATCAACACATGTATCAAACACCATATCATGTCAAAAAAATTAATTACAGTATTAGCACACTCTACTAATACCCTTACTACTCAAAACAACAGGAAATAATCCCTATTACTTCATCCGCCAACATATGCCAACCATCAATTACGTACACAACATTTAAAACACCAATTTTCCACTCTGCAACAGTGTTAACCGGTTAACGCCCTGGGTTAACCGGTTAACGCAGCACAAACACGCTTCCTGCCCAAAACTTAACAGTGTTAACCGGTTAACGCCCTGGGTTAACCGGTTAACGCAGACAGAACAGCAATTTTACACAATACAACACAGTGTTAACCGGTTAACACCCTGGGTTAACCGGTTAACGCAAGACAGAAAGCTGTTCCTGCGCTAACACAAGGCAGAATGCAGAATTCTCCGTATTTTCCGCCGTTGGAGGACTTCCGGACCTCCGATTCCAATTCCGTAACAAGCTATACGTCCAGCAAATTACGACTCACACGACTATCGATTCAATTACAGTTTTTAACACAGTTTATCCAACATAATTTTCAGCATTCACAATCCCAATTAGGGTCAATTCAACGGTTTATCACTACCCATTACATGCTAATCCATAATACCCATTAAACGACGATAAACCCCCCTTACCTGAGTTAATCCGGCGAATCTTTTAGCTTCAAGCTCTTCCTTCTTCAACCTTCTTCCTCTTGTTCTGCCTCTTTGCCCTTTCTCCACTTTCCACTTTTCAGCCGCTTCTCTGTTTTTCACGCAAAAACCCTTTCTTTACCAAATGGACTCTTTTTCTTATTTCCAACTTATATATATTTTCCAATAATTATTATTCCAATAATAATAATAATAATAATCCAATAATTCCAATTATTTAATTAAATTAATAAATATAATATTAACTTAAACTAAATAATTATCTTATTTTTATCGGGGTGTTACAAGAACTCCCACAGCTATTGGGAACAAATGATGACACATATATCAAATACCGCGGACCTTCCACCATACCTTCACACCAGTCACCATTGGATCATGTCAGCACTCAAAAATCTCAAACACCTTAGGAAAATTGTGGGAGACCTCGAAGACAAATTAACGCACCTGGATGTGGAACATGAGGCGTTTCAACCGCGCAGGTAATTGAATTTCTTGTTAATTCCATGTAATTTTTCATTATAACATAAATATAATTTTTATTTGTAAAATTATCATTTAAATTTAAAAAAAAATAAAAAATTAAAGGTGCATGCACTACATGCATTGACGCATACACTTTGTAGTGTATGCATGCGCCAATGCATGTGGCACCAAAGCATGCATACGCTAAGAAGCATGACGCCTAGATGCTAGACCATTGCAAGCATATGTCAAGGATAGTGACGTCTCCTTTGATGTTTAATTGGATGCGTCAGTTCAAACTGACATATTAATTAAAAATAATAATAATTTTGTATTTTTTAAAAAGAATTGATTATTTAAGGATTAAATTTAAAAATAATGCTTATTTAAAAAAAAATTCTCTTGTCCATATCGTTTCTTGTGGCCTATTATACTACGGAAGTGAGACATTAAAAACCGTCCTTAAACGCAACAAAGGAGGGTCGTCTCATGTTGTGCTCACGTGGCAACACTAACTCCACACGAATAAATGCACACTCCACGGACAAACAACCTTACTCACTCACTCACATTTTTCTCTCAAAAACAAAATCTGTTCTTTCTCTCCGCTTCATTCTTCTCTCTTCGATTTCAATTCCTTTCATTTCTTCAAAAATGGCCAAAGATCCAGTTCGTGTTCTCGTCACTGGTGCCGCAGGTATTGATTTCATCAACGCAATATCATCTATCTAGTTATGCTTTGTTATCATCGTCCATGTTTTGATCTATCTGTTTTGTCTTTTTGACATTTAGATCTATGATCTCGCCATATTTTATTTATCATTGTAAGATTTCAAAATATGGGTTTGTTTCAAAATGCTTTATTTGTTTCATTTGGATCTTGATCTGCTAAAGGGTTCAGATTTCATCATGCGACCAATGATGATGATGCTGCTTTGTGTTTGTTTATCATTACGTTGTTGGCGTCGAGTTAGTTTATCAGTGGTCTGTTTTTGATGATCCGGATGTGGGGTGATGATAGTTGATTCCTTAGAAAATTGTTTGTCATGATTTTGTTGTAATGATGGAATGTTTTTTTTCTAATTGCAGGACAAATTGGTTATGCTCTTGTCCCTATGATTGCTAGGGGAGTGATGTTGGGTCCAGATCAACCTGTGATCCTTCACATGCTTGATATTCCTCCTGCAGCTGAGTCATTGAATGGAGTTAAGATGGAGTTGGTGGATGCCGCATTTCCTCTTCTCAAAGGTTTAATAACTTACCATTCTTTTTAAAATGTTTCGTAAACAAGACGAGTCGATAACTTGATAATACCTTAGACTTGATATCATTTTGTTATATAGTAGTTGTATGCTATGTTTTCAATAGTGTGATATAGCTTAATAGTGTATTGGTGGTAGAGTTCAGCGCTATGCTTTTGGCCTGCTGCCTGCCATCAACAATAGCAGGTTTAGTGCAGTGTTGTCCATGGCAGAGAGCCGAAGTCCTGCGATACCAGATGCTTTGTGGCATTGTTAAAGCGGATTATGGCGGAAGAACCCGCAATACTTTGTGGCTGTAGAGTTTTGCACTATGTATATGGTGAATTAAAGTTTGAACTCTGTGGAATTATTTGTTTCAGGTGTTGTTGCTACAACTGATGTTGTCGAGGCATGCACTGGAGTCAATATTGCAGTCATGGTTGGTGGATTCCCAAGAAAAGAAGGCATGGAAAGGAAGGATGTGATGTCTAAGAATGTCTCTATCTACAAGTCCCAGGCTTCTGCCCTTGAAAAGCATGCTGCTGCCAACTGCAAGGTAATTTTTTCACCGTAAACTCATCATACTTATGCAACTTTTTAATGCTTTTTTATCATAAACTCATACTTATGCAATAATCTGATCGGTTGTCGGCTTGGTCATGTCACAAGGTCTATCGCCAACTGATTCAATCGGTATATATTGGGAAATTTTGAAAAGAAAATCACATGTATATTCTATATTATTACAAATATTTCTAAAAGAATCATATCAAACTTTAGAAATTTTACCATATTTTATCAGGCATTTAATTTTAACTTGATTCACTTATAAAATATCTTTTGTAATGCTTAGCCATTGTATGAGAACAAATAACCATATATCAAGAGTAATGTGGTTGAATTGGCGGTATCACTAAATCAGTCAAGTCGAACCGGTTTATACTTATGCCTATGCATTTTCAATTCAGTTAGTGGTTTGATTTGACTTCGTGACTGGTTCTTGTTCAGATCAGTCAAACCAGTCATCTTATTTTTCTAACGACACTTTGGTTTTGTCTATTGATTGAAAATCATTAATTTTTATTGGGTTGTTTGAGGCTCTATGATAAAACATTATAAAAATATTGTTGAAGGGTATTGTTCAAGTCCTTGTGATTTCATCGCCATGAAATCTAACTTTATTCATTTAAAAGTACCTTATTTTTAAGAACCTTTAGTTTAATCGTATGTGTCTTTTGTAATATTTATAGAAAGTCTTTGCAATATTCTGCAGGTTCTGGTTGTTGCTAACCCAGCAAACACCAATGCATTGATCTTGAAGGAATTTGCTCCATCTATTCCCGAGAAAAACATTACTGCTTTGACTAGACTTGATCACAATAGGGCATTGGGCCAAATTTCCGAAAGATTGAACATTCAAGTTTCTGATGTTAAGAATGTCATTATCTGGGGTAATCATTCATCAACGCAGTATCCTGATGTCAACCATGCAACTGTTAACACCTCCGCCGGGGAGAAGCCTGTCCGTGAACTTGTTTCCGACGATTCATGGTATATCACAAATGCTATATAAACTTACACCCTCCATTTCTTTTTAGATGTCGTTTTAAGGTTATTTACACGTTACAAGATGATCTATAAAGTTTAATACTTTTGATGAAATTATTTGTCCTTATTATTTAGGTTGAATGGAGAATTCATATCTACGGTTCAACAACGTGGTGCTGCAATTATAAAGGCTAGAAAGCTTTCAAGCGCACTATCTGCTGCTAGTTCTGCTTGTGACCACATTCGCAATTGGGTTCTTGGAACTCCCGAGGTTCGCTACATTTTGTCTGCTCTTTAATTATGAGTCTAATATGTCTTTCCAGATCGGCTTATTTCTTTTCCATTGCATTATTAGGGCACCTATGTTTCAATGGGAGTGTATTCTGATGGTTCTTACAATGTACCCGCCGGACTTATCTATTCATTCCCTGTCACTTGTGCCAATGGAGAATGGAAAATTGTTCAAGGTAGGATTCGATAAAAAAAAGAAGAATCGTTTCTCAATTGTTTTTGCAAAACTTATCCCATCACAAACAAATATAAGCTCAATATTGGATGAATGCATTTGATCTGAAATTTTTTGTCCAATTTTTAACGCAGGACTTTCAATTGACGAGTTCTCAAGGAAGAAGCTGGACTTGACAGCCGAAGAGCTTTCCGAGGAAAAGAATTTGGCTTACTCTTGCCTCTCTTAGGCTGCTTTCTTCTTGTCTACATATTCCCATGTTTTTGTCTAGAGAAGTAGCTTCAGTTTTGAATAATGCTTCTAGATACAGTGTCTCTTTGGAATTACTTGTACTGCAAGTTTCACGTGTTTTAGCCATGATGGCGATACAAGAATTTTGATGTTTGTTGGCACTGCACAAGCGTGCAGGCACATACATCTATTCCTTGTGATTGAGTATTATGCAAGTGTATTGCAAAATAAAGCCATCATAAAATGTTTCATTATGAAGTTCGAGAACTTATTATAATGAAAAGAGTTCAATTTTCCTTTTTTCATTGTAGTTTGCATCAAATGCTTGGATGAGCATAATTTATGTTTGGTTTTACATACATGGTGATTGGGAAGTGAAAAGCTTAAACCTGTCAACGTTGCAGGGAAAAAAAAAATAGTTTAACAAGTGTCTTAAAATGGTTATATAATTGTAAAATTCTCTCTGATGTGGGTTTGAAGAGTTTGTGTTGAGTTGCTGATTTTGTGTTGCGCTACTCATTTTCTGGATTTTTGAAACATCACTAGCATCAATGTAGTAAGTAGGATAATGGATCCATCCCCAATGCTCTAGTTCCTATGGTTCTGCACAGTTGACATCAGTTTAACAATATCTCTCCAAAGCTTAGAAACATCACTAGTATCAATGAAGCATGATCTTTTGGCCATATCACTCAGTACACATGTATAATGTATGTTAGAATAACATGAATATTAGTAATACCAAATGTTTTTATTTTTATCTTTAACTTTCTTTTATATTAAATTTGAATTCTTATATTTATAGCATAGTGATTCTTTTTACTTTCCACTATGTACTTAACATTTCAAATGAGATATATCTCTTTAGGCATAAAAAGTATTATTTTGAGTATATTCTTTATATGGTGGTGTTTTTTGATTTAAAGTGAAGTAAAAATAATTTAAGATATCTGAATAGTGACTCATGTATTCATTTATTTTGAAAGGTATAAAATGTATAACAACGATGAAATTTTATCCTATTAAACGTGATTGAATACGAATCAAATTCTTTCATAACGTTCTATTCATAATTATGTTTCTATCCAATTCATTATCTTGAGATCTTTCTTTTTAATTTATCTTATAATTTTTCTTCTTATACCTTTAGTTGTTTTACATTATTTCATCTGATATACACTCTTACAACATGATTTACAAGTCTTTCTCAACATGTCCAAACCACTTAACCTATTTTCACAATATATTTTTTTATTATAGCTGCTACTCCAGCATTCTATGTAATATTGTCATTTATAATTTTATTCCGTATAGTCTTATCATGTATCCAACACAACATCTTCATTATCGATACGCTTATTTTATTCTCGTGTTGATTCTCAACCGCCTAGTATTATGTCCCCTACAACATCGCAAGTCTTATCAATGTCCGAAAAAATATTTTCTTTAGCTTGAGCGGTACTTTTGCATCACATAAAATCCCTAAGGCCACTACTACAAATAATTCTATTTCACCTCGGACGCGAAGAGGTATAACCTCGGTTACACATACGAGGTAACGAATGGCGACATGAAAATCGACCACTTTTGGATTTCCATTTCACCTCGGACGCGAATGGGATATAACCTTGATTTTTGAATAATCGAGGGAAAAAATGGAAATGATCATGGGTTCGATCCCCAACAACGACACTTTTGGATTTTCAAAATTATGCTACTTTTTACCTCGGTTTTTAACAATAATCATATGGTAAATTCCTGTTTATAAAATTTTATTTTTAACCTATTTTTTTTCTTCGTTTTAATCTGCAAAGCATCAAATTTGTTGACAAATTCTAAATCTTCTTCATCGTCATCGTCAACAACACCAATAATAACAACAAAAACAAAATCAATAAAATCTTTAAACATTAAATCTCAACAACAAAAAGAACAACAATAACAATAAAATAAAATCTATTGAATCTTTAAACATTAAATATTAACAACAACAACATATAAACAAAATCAATAGAATCGTTAAATACTAAATTTCAAATACAAAAACAACCACAACAATATTAAATAATTTATTTGATACAAATACAACTAACATTAATAAGTTATTTTCACATTTTTTAACTAATATTAAATATTTTTAACAAGAATTACTAGATAAAATATTACGTCAAAAAACTAAGCATAAAATATTTTCTTGCTCTTGCTTTCATTATCATTGTTTTCAATATATTAAGTTTAAATTTCAGCATTGTGCATCCAAGATGGATCGTTGTGGCATTTACATTTTGATTGACTAGTGAGAGTTTCACACAGATCACTAATATTTCATGTGGATGGATGATTTGACAATGTTTTGACCATTGTTACTTTATAAATGGATGACAAAGATCCGCTACTTAATTTTTTTAATCAAATTGGTCATAAATAAAAAAATAAAAAATACACTAATTTACCCCTCGATTTTCAGCAAAATCGAGGTAATAGGTCTAAAAAAAGTTATAAAAAAAATTAAAAGGTGATAAAATTTAGTTGCTGGGATTCGAAGACGTGTCATCTAAATACTTTACCCATCGATTTTCAGCAAAACCGAGGTAATAAGTCATAATTTAAAATAAAATAAAATTAAAAGATGATAAAATATAGTTTTTGGGATTCGAAGATGTGTCATCTAAATACTTTACCCCTCAGTTGTCAGCAAAATCGAGGTAATAAGTCATAATTTTAAAAAAAATAAATTAAAAATATGATAAAATGTAATGGTTGAGATTAAAATGTGCGTCCTCTAAATACTTTACCCCTCAGTATCCAGCTAAATCGATGAAATATATGGTATTTTTTTTAAAAAATAAATTAAATTGTGACACGCCTATGTTTACACCTCGATTTTTTGTTGGGTGAGGTGAAATTTTCGTCTTAAAATGTATTATTTGTAGTAGTGGACCCTTCTCCATTTTATCCATCCATCTTGAATTTGATAAATTACATCCCTTTCCATTTCTCCATTGTATTGTATTACGAACCCAATATATTTAAACTATGTGACTTGTGGGATAATATGGTCTGTAACTTTTATCTTTAGGTTAGAAATGAAGTTGCATGTCTCTACTACATTAAGGGGAGACCGTGAATGTCTCTGCTATATGGTTTTGTTGCTTGTCAATTAAGCTTAGTTTTAGTTTTAGTTTATATCATTGAGTGTCCTCTTCAATTGCACATTTCTAGATCGAGTTTTAGATTCATATCTTTTAACATGCATAATTCAAACCTTTGCTTTTGAGTGTGAGCAATATGCTTTAAGTCAATTAAACAAGTTTGTGGATTGATAATCATATTTGAGATTGGTTCAAGTCATGCCATAAGGATAATCTCAAAACATCTTTGAAAATTGTAAAAATTGAGATTTTAGGTGTGTGATTTGAGTCACACATCCTGTGAGTCGAATCAAATGAAACAGAAGGAATTCATGGAGTTTGTGAGTTGAATCACATGTTGTACATGAATCGAATCATAGAATATTATGACTTGAATCAAAAGTTACACACGACTGGAATCATGAAGTGATGAAACTCTAGGATTTACCTCTGCCTTGTTTGAGATGAATTACACTTTTCCTGAATTGAATCATGACTTTAGTATTGACTCAAATCATGGGTCATATCATAACTTAAATCATACAAATGAGTTTCTCATATGTTCTAGATATTTTTTCAAACTACTTTGCCAATTGACTCAAATCATACATGTGCTTATGACTTAAATCAAACATAATTTTTACTCATTTTATGCTAAAGCTCCAGCACATATAAATCATTTTTAACTCAAAGTCTTTCACATATAAATCATTTTTACCACTTGTTCTTTCATTTTTCAAAAGAGTTTTGAATCTTTTGTGAACCTTTGCAAACAATTTATTTAATCTTATACCTCATTCTTTCACCATTATTATATTGATATGAATCTCCTTTTCGAAGATTCGTGATTGTTGAGGAGATTCATTTTTTGAATTTAAAGTTTCTTTAAATATTTGGTTAAGATTTCAGAGGTTCGCAAGGGTGTGTGATGTTGTGACTGGTTCTGACAATTCCATGGGAAAATAAACAGGTTCTTTTCTTCAGGTTAACCTTGGTAGTACTTTGTGGAAGTCTTCAAATAGGATATGCATTATTCTCAATCTTCGGAAAGACCAAAATGCAAGATACTGGTGGAATATAATAAAGATTGTTGCGAAACGAAGGAGTAGGTTGTTGGGGCTGGAAGATTCAAGAAGCAATTTCGCGTAAAGATTTCACATAGAACCCAGTTCGAGGACTGTGTACAAGTCAAAGATCCAGAAAAAGGAATTTTATTTATTAGTGCTATTTTTGGATATTATGATTGTACAAACTCTTGTAATTTTTGTCATAAATCATAGTGGAAGACCAACAAAATTTTAATGGGCAACCGTTGGAGACTATATTAGGTGCAAAACGAGGAAGTACATGTCAAACTAGTATAGAGACATGAAGGGTGCCATAAGGCAGAATAATCTCTTTGATTTGATTATGATTATGAAATTTATTTTACGAGTTTAATCATTGGTACTTAGAGGGAGACGAGCATCTAACCATCAACTAAGTACAACCGACAATTAGAATACTCGAGAGTTGAGAGGACAAATTCATCCTAACCACTCCTTCACTCTTAGAGCAATGATTTGGACTTGCATTTATTTTTTAAGTGTTTTGAATGGAAGTTAAGTATCGGGCCATAAGCTAGGTACGACCAACAACCCAAGTACTTGAGTGTTGTGCACAAGTACGTACACCACACTTTTCATCCAAGTTTTATTATGAAAGTGGTTTATGAATAGGAATGGATAAAGAATAAAATGACATAAGAGTAGAATGGATTGAGATAATGATACATATATGATGGAAATGGAGGATGGGATACTTCACATTGGATCAAGCACTCGCATTGTAATTGATTTGATTTAATTTGGAAAAACACTCGACATTGGATCAAGTGTGTTTTTTGTCTTTTAAAAAAAGATCTTATTAACGTTTGATTTTATTGTTTTAGTTAGCATGCAACGAAATTAATAAAAGAAAGATAAACCTAAACTATTACACTTCCATGGGAAAGGGGGAAATGTAACCAACAATGGGGGAATGATACCAAAAAATAGAAAGCATGGAAATGAGATCATACAAGTTACAAAACCAAGTAGCATGCCTAAAACAATCAAGTGGCATGATACCCCTAAGTATTAACAAACAATACAAAGGCAAATGAAAGATAAAACACAACGGTGATAATGAAAGACATTAGAGATCAAACTTGAAGCCAAATAATCTAAGTAACCACACAAGGTAATGGAGTTAGAATAAGATCAAAGAGACTAAAACAAGCAATCAAAGTTCAACTCATGGATTCCACATGGAAAATCAATAAAGAAATAATATTAATCACATGAACATGATAGGAATGATATCTAAACAAGGCACACATCATGATAAATTGAAACAACATTTTCAATTTAACAAGAATAACCATCTAATGGACATTCAAATGGGCATTAAACTAATGATAAAAAATATCAATGCTTAGCATACAAATGGATCATGGCTCATGGATTAATATCAAGATTAAACCATGTTAAACCTATTCAAACTTTTAACAAGGTAAATGATCATGGTGATTAACATGGTAAACAACAAGGCAATTAAACTCAACTATATCAACATGATCAACATTTATAATCAAAGATCAAAGTGGTAAGATATTAAAGATGAAACCTGATGGATTGATCAAGCAAACTACACTAATTTAATTTATACAAACCCTAAACTAAGAGATCATACATTTCTTGAATTCTTAAGCCCTAGGGGTAAAATAGTCATTGTGCAAAAAATTAGTGAATATGGAATTAACAATCAAGATTAATCAAAATTAATCAAAATTAATTAAAACTAACTAATACTAATTACAATTAATATGTTAATTTCATGATGAAAAATTAAGCTAAATTTAATGTTAACCTAATTCTAATTTTATCACATATTTGATACAACAACGCATAAAAGTCAAAAATCAAAATTAATTAATAATAATTCATTAATAATTGAAATTAAGAAAAAAGGATTAAGATGAATAATGGCGCATGGGTGTGAATTTGATGAGGGGGTGTGAATAGGAGGTTTGGGCCTTAAGCCCAAAAGCAAACTAGGTCCGTTGGATTCATGTTCAAGTCTAACGCATCAAAACAAACCAGGTCAAAGATCGATCCTCAGCATCACAAATTAAAATTTCATCCTTCACTCTCACGTGTTCTGACTCAACTCCATTCAAGCATCCAATGTTTCTTCAAGATTTTTGAACCACGAAATCAACAAACACCCTTATTCGTGTGCATCACCATCTTCATCAACCAAAACTGAAATGTAATTGCAACGTGAAATTGTGATGAATTGTATATTGAAGCAAGAAGAAGAACTCATCGGATTTGACGCGGTGGCAAAAAACAGGTATCAAACTCTCTGCATGCTTCTTCTTATTCTTGTAAACTCTTCACTTTCCCATCTTTCTTCGGAATGAGTTGAATTGTCAACCAAGACATCAATATGAGGCAAAGGGAAATCATCATTTGGAATCACTTTATTGAGATCTCGATAATCCACACACATTCTAACTTTCTCATCTTTCTTCGGAATGGGATAATATTGGAGACCCATTGAGAATATTCAGGAATATCTAAGAAGCCAACATCAAACTATTTCTTAACCTCCTCTCTGATTTTAAGTGCCATGTTAGGTCTGGTCCTTCTGAGTTTTTGCATGACTGGAGAATATTCAGGCTTGAGTGGTAAGTGATGCTCAACAATGTTGGTGTCCAACCCAAGCATATCTTGATAAGACCAGGCAAATACATCAACATATTCATGAAGTAACTTGACCAACTCAGAGTGTACATGCTCGACAAGGGATGCCCCTATCTTCACCTCTTTCCTAAATTCTTCAAAACCCAGGTTGATGACTTTCATCGGCTCTTTATACGACTGAATCTCTTTCTCTTCATGCTCAATGAGCCTCGCTAGCTTAGCCGACAATTCATGATCTTCCTTACTGCCATCTTTTGCTTGGTTGATTGGAAGTCCAGTTTCACAATGGATTTTTTCTGAGTTGTTATCAATGGATTTATTTGCTTTGCATGTTATGAGCTTATTTTAGTATGCTTTTTGAAAAGTGGAAAAAGAAAAGAAACTTTTGCCATTTTATTTTAGTGAAAAAGTAAAACAACTGAAAGGAAAAGAGATTTTTTTTGAATGCAAAACACTTTATTTATTAATCACATAATGTTTTTAAAACAGGGAGGTCCTTACAAGCTATCCATTTGTCTCGGGTGAAGACAAGGGATTAAGAAAACAAAATGCATTATGTTTTTTCTAAATAGACCACAGGGACCATGGAAGTTGTCCAGTTTCTAAGCTTGAACCCAGGAGGACACTTGCGTACAAAGCTGAGAGCTTCCTTCTTGCTGCAACTAGTATCACTAATAACTACCACAGTATGATCATTTTGGAAGCCTACGCTATTGAACCTAACATGGTTTAACTTATTCTACTTCCTCGAAACTGACTGACGTGCTGAGCCAAATCGGTCATGCTTCTTAACCACATTTACAATCTGACCCCAACTAGAGAGAGGACCCTTCTTAAGGGTTTCCCTTACGCTTTTGACTGAATATAAAACCATTACTAATGATTAGTCTTGATTGGAGGTAGTGGAACTAACGTCTTCAAACTCTAAACACTGGATTAGGACCTTATCTATCCCTTTCTTAGCTCAACACATCTGAACGATGATAACTCACTAACCAACATATCTTCCTCACCAAAAATAATAACCAGCTTATCTTCAAACATGAATTTTAGCTTCTGATGTAGTATGGAAGTCACTTCCCCAACATCATGAATCCATGCCATACCTAACAAGCAATTATAGGCTAGATTAATATCCATTACCTGGAAAGTGATGGTGAATTGATGTGGCCCCACACAAATGGGTAGATCAACCTCGCCAATGACTTATCTTATAGATCCATCAAAGGCCCTAACAATCAACACATTGGCTATCATATCGGGTCCCTCTACTTACATTTGACTTAATGTAGTATTTGGAATTACATTAATTGAGGAGCTTGTATCACCTAGAACTCGATAGAGTAAGGTATCTACACACGTGACTGATATATGCAACACTTTATTTTGCCATTCCCATATGGAAGTAACTCAACCTCATTAAAGCCTAAATATCTATTGACAGTGATATTAGCAATGACATCATCAAATTGATCAACTATGATATCTTGCATTACATGGGCATTATTTAGGACTTTCAATAATGCTTTCTGATGAGCCTCAAAATTCAACAACAAAGATAAGATTGAAGTCTTAAAGGAAGTCTGATCGAACTTGTCAATAATCTTGAAGTCATATTTCTTTATCAACTTGAGGAATTCCTGACCTTGCTCATCAATGATATTCTTCTTGTGACCTTTAACTTGTTCACCACCAACTATTTACCTTTAGAATTCTCAGCTTTTACTGCTTTGCTAGGAGTACATTTTGTCATAGTCGGAACAGTTGTCATGACAGGAGTAGTAGAAACAGATGCCCCTGCCTGTGGTGGAGGAGCGGGAAAAACCTTTTCTTTATGAGGGACAACTGTAGGTGATAGGGATACCTTGAGAATATACTTTGGAGAAAATACATGACCACTACAGGTCATGTCTCCGGTTTCATCCATGTTGATAATCTCGACATTAGAAAACTGAATTTCCTTTCCACCCACATACGCTATAGTATTATATCTCCAAGGCATTGCCTTGGTGTCTTGATATGGGAATAGACCAGGAACATAAATTTGAATATGTTTGCTCCTCCTTAGAGGAGATTCAATCTTCTTCTTCCTGTAGATAATCGTTATCGGCTAAATAACAGATACTTCTTCACAAACTTTCATCAAGAAAACTGCACACTTCCCTAAGTCATCAAACTTTGGACACATTCCTTAAACACAACACAACTGTTAGGATATGAGTAAAAAACAAAACAATCATCATGAGTACCCTTAAGAAAACCATATTCCTAGAGTTTCTCTACAACCACTGTCATTGGAGTCTTCACATAAACAACCCCTCTGACTGATTATGTACCTTCTTCCTCAATAACTACACCGAGTGCAGGCCCATTTTTGTGTAGGTAGAGGATTCGTCTTTACATTAGGATTTTCTTCTGAAAAATGTAGGATCTTCTGATCTATAAGCTCTTGAATCTTTGCTTTAAGAGGCCACCAATCTTCGGCTGAATGCCCAACATGGTAGGCCATGAAGCATTAGGGTTGTGTCTGGCATGATAAGGAGGAATAACTGATGGAATCCCCTTCGATACAATAGCCTCCATATGGACAAGATAAGGTACCAACTGTAACACCCCGATTTAATTTCCGTATTTATTTATTAGGTGTTTATTTTAATTAATCATTATTAGGTGTGATAATTAATAAAATATGTGTTCTGGTGATTATTTGAATTATTTGAATATATGTGTTATTTGAATAATTGAATTTTATGAGTAGAAATAACAATTATCTAGTAATGGGCATAATTAATTAGAATGGGTGGATAAGTGGGTTAAGCCCATTATGAGTTAAAAAATAGTGGGGGTTTTAGAGATTAGAGTTAGTTTTGTAAAACAAGAGAAGAAAAGGGAATATAAGAGAAGAGAAGAGAAAGAGGAGAAGAGGAAACTAGAAGGAGAATGACCTAGAGATTTAATCTATACTAAGGTAAGTGTGGAATTTCAAGTGGTTATGGGTAAACATAATGTATGTAATGTATGTGGGTTAGATATCATGAACTTAGGATTTGGGGGGTTTTGATTTTTGAGAAACCCTAACATGTGTTTATGTTTTAATTCATGAAATTAATGTTTATGTTATGCTATGATGTTTCTATATTGAATTTCATGAATGGGTATGTGTATAGAACATAATTTGGTGTATAATTGCATGTTTGAGTTTCACTTGAAAATAGTTGATTTGGGATTTTGGTGAAAATTAGTGGAGCTTAGAATCTTGTTTCTATGATCCTAATAGTTGCTATATGATATATATATATATATATATATATATATATATATATATATATATATATATATATATATATATATATATATATATATATATATATATATATATATATATAGGTTGTATAACTATTTATTTCATGAAAAATGATGGATTAATGTGGTTTTATGATGAAAATTCATGATGAACAGTAGCATTTTTGCAACAACAGTTTTTCTGGTTTTTGACAGCATTTTCGCAACAACAAATTTTCTGGTTTTGATAGTGTTTTGAAAAACTTGTAAATTCAATAACTTTTGAACCGTTACTCCGTTTGAGGTGCCGTTTGGACCGTTACGAAGATAAGAATATTATCTATAACGTGATATTTATTTTGATAATAGTAGATTAATATTTTATCAAAAGAATCCTAATGTGGATGTATGTTGTATGTGTGGTGAATGTGAATGACATGTTTTCTATTGTTCGGCATGTATTGGATGGTTTTAGATGGATTTTGTGAAGAAATATAATACTTGAAATTATTTATGTGATGATGTGAATTGGTGAATTTGATGAATAACATGAATTGACTTGTTTGCTTTATGTTAATGTGTTATGATGAGATGATGAATGCTATTTGATGTATTGTTTGGGATTGAAGTCATGTTAGGTATATGTTGTGAAAATGTTGGATGTGGTATGGTTATGTATGATTAAGGGGTTGCGATCATCTTAATTACATGAGTCTTGTTGTTGTTGCACACTTACACTAGCATGAGTATATGAAAGAGGCAATGTGGATAATATCGCGTAGATTATTTGCTTGTCCCAAACCTAACGCCGAATGGGATTTGAAAGCTTAAGGCTGAATTGAGCTTTAGAGATGGTTATCTAGTCTATTTGAGAGACGCTCGACAAGCCAAAAATGATAACGGATGGGATGCACATGCATATCACATTAAGTCACACATTGAGTTGCACGTGTAAGTGTGAATTGTTGTTTGTGTGATTATGTGGATATGATTTTGGTAGATATGCATATATGTGGATTTTAGGTGATACATTTGATATGAGTTGTTGATGTGTTGTTGATGTGATATGTGTGCATATTTGTAATATATGTGATGAAATGACGACTTTATACATTATGGAATCATGTGAAAGTTGTATACATATTTGGTGATAATTTATAAATGATGATGGATGATAATATGTACATGAAATCGATATGTTATGAAATATGACTTTGGTACATCATTTAGTATTTATAAATGAATACTTGGGGATTGTTGAGCCATGTCGTATGATGGTAAACATGTGATTCTTTAATAAGATGATATGATGCATGTTTGTATGAAGCGTGACGAATTCTAATAATATATGCATGTTTGTTATACATTTCATATTATTATATTTTTCTATAATGATTTTAATGTTCACCCTTCTGTTGGAATGATGTTCTATCGTGACATCGCCCAGGTACCAGAGATAGTGGTGCTTCGCACAAGGATTAGATTCGGAGGCTAGTTCTTGTTGTGTTTTGACTAGGTAGTCTATAGTGCTCTGGTCATGTAACACTTGGATTTATGGGATTATTTGTATTTGTTTTAATGTTAAGATATATTGTTATGCTCTCTTTTATCTTGTTATTTGGATATGTTGGTTTTGATGTTGAGTGACCTTAGAGCCCAAAATGATATTTTGTGGTAGATGATTTATGGGAATCATCACTATTTACCATTTATGAAGAGAGATATTATTCCAGTGTGTGAGTTTGCATGTTGATTATTTGGTTTTGATTTATAATCCGTGTTACTTGTATGTGACCATGGCATGTGTTGTTTTTGGCAGAAGTAAATATGATGCCCTCGTGTATGCATGCTTTAATTTACTCTGATTATGCAATTGCATACTGTATTTGAGTAGTAGTAGTTTGAGGGGTGTTACATTAGTGGTATCAGAGCACGGTTGGTCATTCGGTCAGGTTATGAATTTGTTTGATTAAGTTATATCTGATTTGTGTGTATGACACAATCGATACGGTTTGTTTAACAATCCTTGTTGTTATGGTTGTTTGGTTGGTGTAGTAGGAAGATGGTTGCTGGAAGGAATGATGATGTGCTTGCGATGACATTGACCCTGTTGGCTGGGGCCATTCCGAAAATGAATGCTGGTGATCGGGAGCGTGATGCTGATGAGTTCCGTGCTTTGGGGAAGTTCCAGAGGAACAATCCGCCAACTTTTGAAGGAGCTCATGAACCCGGCAAAGCTTAAGAGTGGTTGAAGGTGATTTAGAAAATATTTTGAGTTATGAACTATTCAGATGTGCAAAAGGTGCAGTTTGGCACTCATATGCTTGAGAAATAAGCTAAGGATTGATGGTGCAACACTGTTCAGAGATTTGATGAGGATGGCATTGAAGTGACTTGGGCACTTTTCTGTAATGATATTCTGGAGAAGTATTTTCTAGAAGATGTTCGTGGAAAGAAGGAAATTGAATTCCTTGAGTTGAAGCAAGGTAATGGTACCGTAGATGAGTATGCTGCAAAGTTTGAGGAGTTGATCAAATTGTCCCCATTACAATACTGCTAATGCTGAGAGATCCAAGTGTCTTAAGTTTGTGAATGACTTGAGACCTGATATCAAGAAGGCAATGGATTACCAACAGATTATGAGATTTTCTGAGTTGGTTAACAAGAGTAGGATCTATGATGAGGATAACCGTGAGAGTGTTGCTCATTACAAGTCCTTGCATGATAAGAAAGGAAAAGGTCAATTCTGAGGGAAGCCGTACGATGGAAAGAAGAAAGCTGGTGATGGCAAGAAGCCGAGTGGGGGAGGACCTCACACTCCTGTCAAGTGCTTCAGATGTGGTGTTGAGGGACATCGTGCTCCCGAGTGTCCTAAGTGTGATGCGACTTGTTTCAAGTGTGGCAAGCAAGGTCACAAATCTTTTGATTACAGAGTTGGTTTGAATGTGACTTGCTACAATTGTGGTGAGCAAGGGAACATTAGTACCAAATGCAACAAGCCGAAGAAGGAGCAAGCCAAAGGGAAAGTGTTTGCATTGTCCGGTGCTAATACTTTTGCTGAGGAGAGATTGATTCGAGGTACATGCTTTATTAATAATATGCCTTTGATTGCTATTATTGATACTGGTGTGACACATTCTTTTATTTCTTTGGATTGTGCTAAGAGATTGAATCTTGAATTAGCTTTTATGCATGGAAGCATGGTTATTGATACTCCGGCTATGGGTTAAGTGACTACTTCATCTGTTTGTTTGAAATGCCTATTGAGTATTTGTGATAAAGATTTTGAAGTTGATTTAGTGTGTCTTCCATTGAGTCAACTTGATGTTATTTTGGGAATGGACTGGTTGAGGGTCAACCATGTCTATATCAACTGTCTTGCGAAAGCTGTTCTTTTTCTTGAGCCAGAGAAGGAAGGTGATTTGTTCTTGTCTACTTAACAAGTGAATGAATCTGTGCGAGATGGTGCTGAACTGTTTATGTTGGTGGAAAGTTTGAAGCTTAGTGAAAATGAATGGGTGAATTTCCAATTGTTCGTGATTTTCCTGAAGTGTTTCCTGATGAGGTTAGCGATTTGCCGCCTGAACATGAAGTTGAGTTCACAGTTGATTTGATTCCTAGTACTAGTCCAATATCGGTTGCTCCGTATTGGATGTCACCATCTGAGTTGAAAGATTTGAAGAGTAAACTAGAGGATTTGCTTGATAAGAGGTTTATTCGTCTGAGTGTGTCACCGTGGGGTGCACCTGTCTTGTTAGTTAAAAAGAAAGAAGGTACTATGAGATTATGTGTGGATTACAAACAACTGAATAAGGTTACTATCAAGAATAAGTATCCGCTTCCGAGGATTGATGATTTGATGGATCATTTAGTTGGTGCTTGTGTGTTTAGCAAGATTGATTTAAGGTCTGGGTATCATCAGATCCGTGTGAAAGCTGAAGATATTCAGAAGACTGCTTTTAGAACAAGGTATGGACACTATGAGTATTCAGTGATGCCTTTCGGTGTAACGAATGCACCTGGTGTATTTATGGAGTACATGAATCGTATTTTCATAAATATCTCGATAAGTTTGTTATTGTGTTTATCGATAATATTTTGATCTATTCGAAGAGTGAAGAGGATCATGCTGAGCATTTGAGGATTATTTTATCTGTATTGAAAGAGAAAGTAGTTGTTTGCTAAACTTTCGAAGTGCGAGTTTAGGTTGAAAGAAGTGAGTTTCCTTGGCCATGTGATCTCTAGTGGTGGTATTTTGGTTGATACTTCTAATATTGAGGCTATATCTCAATGGGAAGCGCCGAAATCCGTGTCTGAGATTCATAGTTTTCTTGGTTTGGCAAGTTATTATCGAAAGTTTATTAAAGGCTTTTCTAAGTTATCTTTGCCGTTAACACAGTTGACTAGGAAAGGTCAAACTTTCATTTGGAATGCATAATGTGAAGCTAGTTTTCAAGAGCTGAAGAGGAGATTGACTACTACTTATGTTTTGACTTTACCGAATCCATCAGAACCATTTGGTGTGTATTGTGATGCTTCTTTGATGGGTTTAGGAGGCGTGTTAATGCAGAATCAACAAGTTGTAGCTTATGCTTCAAGGAAACTCAAAGTGCATGAGAGGAATTATCCGACTCATGATTTGGAATTAGCTGCTGTTGTGTTTGTTTAGAAGATTTGGAGACATTATTTGTTTGGGTCGAGATTCGATGTGTTTAGTGATCACAAGAGTTTGAAGTATTTGTTCGATCAGAAGGAGTTGAATATGAGGCAAAGGAAATGGTTGGAATTCTTGAAGAATTATGATTTTGGTTTGAATTACCATCCTGACAAAGCGAATGTTGTAGCCGACGCTTTGAGTAGGAAATATTTGCATATGTCGATGTTGATGGTGCGAGAATTGGATTTGCTTGAACAATTTTGAGATATGAGTTTGGTTTGTGAAGAGACTTCTTTTAGAGTGAAGCTTGGTATGTTGAAGCTTACTAGTGGAATTTTGGATGAGATTCGAGAAGGTCAGAAATCTGATTTGGTTTTGGGAGATCGATTGACGTTGATCAATCAATGTAAAGGTGGTGATTTTCGGATTGATGAGAATGGTATCATGAGGTGTCATGATAGAGTTTGTGTTCCCGATGTTTCGGATTTGAGAAAGAGGATTCTTGATGAAGGACATCGTAATGGTTTGAGTATTCATCCTGGTGCTACTAAGATATATCAAGATTTGAGGAAATTGTTTTGGTGGCCTGGTATGAAGAAAGAGATTGCGGAATTTGTTTATTCATGTTTGATTAGTCAGAAATCGAAGATTGAGCATCAGAAGCCGTCTGGTTTGTTACAACCGTTATCTATTCCTGAATGGAAATGGGATAGTTATTCTATGGATTTTTTTCTGGTTTACCTAGGACTCAGAGTAATTATGAAGCTATTTGGGTTATTGTGGACATGTTGAGGAAATCTGCTCACTTTATTCCGATTAGAATGGATTATCCGATGGAGAGGCTTGCAAAGCTGTATATTAAGAAAATTGTCAGTTTTCTTGGTATTCCGTCTAGCATTATGTCAGATAGGGATGCGAGGTTTACTTCGAGATTTTGGGAAGGTTTGCAATGTGCTTTGGGTACAAAGTTATGTTTGAGTTCTGCTTATCATCCGCAGACAAATGGTCTGACTGAGAGGACGATTCATTCGCTTGAGGATCTTTTCAGAGCTTGTGTTTTGGAACAGGGAGGTGCTTGGGATATTTATTTGCCTTTGATTGAGTTTACCTACAACAATAGTTTTCATTCGAGTATTGGTGTGGCTCCGTTTGAAGATTTCTATGGTAGAAGGTGTAGGACGCCTTTGTGTTGGTAAGAATCTGGAGAGAGTGTTGTGGTTGGATCTGAGATAGTTCAACAAACTACTGATAAGATTAAAATGATCAGAGAGAAGATGAAGGTTTCTCAGAGTCGTCATAAGAGTTACCATGACAAGAGAAGGAAAGCGCTTGAGTTTGAGGTAGATAATCATGTGTTTTTAAGAGTTACTCTGGTAACGAGTGTTGGTAGAGCATCGAAGTCGCGTAAGTTGATGCTACGTTTTATTGGCCCGTATCAAATTTTCGAGAAAGTAGGTGATGTGGCTTATCGGATTACGTTGTCGCTATCACTTGCTAATCTCCATGATGTGTTTCACGTGTCTCAATTGAGGAGATACAATGCAGATCCTTCGCATATTGTCCAATTAGATGATGTTAAGGTTAGAGATAATTTGACCATAGAGACATTACCTATGCAGATAGAAGATAGAAAGGTGAAACAACTATGTGGTAAAGAGATCGCTTTGGTGAAATTCGTTTGGGGAGGACCGGCTAGTGGCAATGTGAAGTGGGAGCTTGAGAGTCAGATAAGAGATTCATATCCCGAGTTGTTTGTTTGAGGTAATTTTCGAGGATGAAAATATTTCAAGTTGGGGAGAGTTGTAACACCCCGATTTAATTTCCGTATTTATTTATTAGGTGTTTATTTTAATTAATCATTATTGGGTGTGATAATTAATTAAATACGTGTTCTGGTGATTATTTGAATTATTTGAATATATGTGTTATTTAAATAATTAAATTTTATGAGTAGAAATAACAATTGTCTAGTAATGAGCCTAATTAACTAGAATGGATGGATAAGTGGGTTAAACCCATTATGAGTTAAAAAGATAGTAAGGGTTTTAGAGATTAGAGTTAGTTTTGTAAAAAGAGAGAAGAAGAGAGAATAGAAGAGAAGAGAAGAGAAAGAGGAGAAGAGGAAACTAGAAGGAGAAGGACCTAGAGATTTCATCTATACTAAGGTAAGGGTGGGATTTCAAGTGATTATGGGTAAACATAATATATGTAATGTATGTGGGTTAAATATCATGAACTTAGGATTTGGGGATTTTGATTTTTGAGAAACCCTAACACGTATTTATGTTTTAATCCATGAAATTGATGTTTATGTTATGCTATGATGTTTCTATATTGAATTCCATGAATGAGTATGTATATAGAACATGATTTGGTGTATAATTGTATGTTTGAGTTTCACTTGAAAATGATTGATTTGAGATTTTGGTGAAAATTAGTGGAGCTTAGAATCTTGTTTCTATGATCCTAATAGTTACTATATGATATATATAGGTTGTATAACTATTTATTTCATGAAAAATGATGGATTAATATGGTTTTATGATGAAAATTTATGCTGGACAGTAGCATTTTCGCAACAACAGTTTTTCTGCTTTTTGACAGCATTTTTGCAACATCAAATATTCTGGTTTTGACAGCATTTTGAAAAACTTATAAATCCAATAACTTTTGAACCGTAACTCCGTTTGAGGTGCCGTTTGGACCGTTATGAAGCTAAGAATATTATTTATAACATGATATTAATTTTGATAACAATAGACTAATATTTTATCAAAAGAATCCTAATATGGATGTATGTTGTATGTGTGGTGAATGTGAATGACATGTTTTCTATTGTTTGACATGTATTGGATGGTTTTAGATGGATTTTGTGAAGAAACATAATACTCGAAATTATGTATGTGATGATGTGAATCAGTGAATTTGATGAATAATATGAATTGACTTGTTTGCTTTATGTTAATGTGTTGTGATGAGATGATGAATGTTATTTGATGTATTGTTTGGGATTGAAGTCATGTTAGGTGTATGTTGTGAAAATGTTGGATGTGGTATGCTTATGTATGATTAAGGGGTTGCGATCGTCTTCATTGCATGAGTTTTGTTGTTGTTCCACACTTACACTAGCATGAGTCTACGAAAGAGGCAATGTTGGGTAATCTCGCGTATATTATTTTCTTGTCCTAAACCTAACGCCGAATGTGGTTTGAAAGTTTAAGGACGAATCGAGATTTAGAGGTGGTTATCTAGTCTATTTGAGAGACGCTCGGCAAGCCGAAAATGATAACATATGATATCCACATGCATATCGCATTGAGTCACACATTGAGTCGCACATGTAGGTGTGAATTGTTGTTTGTGTGATTATGTGATATGATTGTGTGGATATGATTTTGGTAGATATGCATATATGTGGATTTTAGGTGATCCATTTGATATGAATTGTTGATGTGTTGTTGATGTGATATGTGTGCATATTTGTGATATATGTTTTGAAATGGTGACTTGTATACATTATGGAATCATGTGAAAGTTGTATACATATTTGATGATGATTTGTAAATGATGATGCATGATAATATGTACATGAAATCGATATGTTGTGAAATATGACTTTTGTACATCGTTTAGTAATTATAAATGAATACTTGTGGATTATTGAGTGATCAGTCTCCAATTCTACTTGTTTTTTGACACTCATTTGGCACCTTTTCACGAAGTCGGTAACACATTAGTCTACCTGTTTTATCGTTTCGTTAAGTAAATTAGGTTTTTTGCATTGTTATTTCAAGTTGTTGATTATATTTGGTTTGCATCATTATACTCCATCTTTATGTCTTTTTGTGGTAGTTTTACTGGTTTCATGTGTAAGCAAGAGTACCAGAGGGATAGCCAAGCGAATTGGATGTTCCGGGCCCGTCTGAAGAGGAAATTGGGCAACACGGTAGTCCTGACACGGCCACCCGTGTTGCCCAACATGGGCCGTGTCAGGAGAGGAAAGCTAGAATAAGAAAACAGGAAGCTGACACGGGTGCCTGTGTCAGCCTCCCTGGAGGGGCGTGTCAAGACCTCTTCACCAGACAACCAACACGGTCTGTCGTGTTGCCTGACACGACCAGTGTTGGCTTGGATACCTCATTTTCCAGTTTTTGTTGTATTTAGGCACTGCTGATCCCAGAGGGTATTTTGGACTTTTGCTACATCAAATTAGTGATCAGGAACTATTTAGGGGATTTTTGAATATGGAGAAAGGGACTTTTTGACGATCACAAATTGAAGATCAACGGAATTCCCATCCTTTTGTAATGTCTCATTTTTATTTTGTATCTTATTTGAATAATATGAGAGGCTAAACCCTCCAATTCCAGGGGTGTGTCCCTGAATTGATCGTGTAATGACTCTGAATTTATCATTTCCTTAATATATGATATTTGTTGTTAATTTCACTGTGTAATGTGCGTAATGCTTTCTTTATCAGAAAAATTTAGAATTTTGTTTGGTTAACAATAAACAGGCTTGCAATTGTTAAGGTGTTTATACAGTGAAACCATAGTAGATATCACCTAGGACTAGGGATACCCTATGGTTACTGGTTTATTCTTGTTAAAATTATAATTTCTTGGTTTCATCATAATCGCCTAAGGACTTAGAGGTTAGATTGAATGACCAAAGGTTTCCCTCTGAGGACTTAGGGGGAAACAATCTTAAGATCCAGTAATTGAAACAATTTTTCATTATTAAGGAAATATACACTCAAGGGTCATTACATGAGATTTTCATACACCATCCTCGGCATATTATTATAACTTGTGAAAAGATTTACTTTGTCTTTATCACACAGTGAATTTTTACAAAACCCCAACAATCATTTTTGTTCAATTGAGTAACAATTTACATGTATATTGCTGCGCAATCCTCGAGATCGATCTTTGGGAAACATCCCTATTATTACTACATCGGCAAAATAGTACACTTGCTATTTTCCCGATCATTGAGCCATGTCGTATGATGGTAAACATGTGATTCTTTAATAAGATGATATGATGCATGTTTGTATGAAGCGTGACGAATTCTAATAATATATGTATGTTTATTATACATTTCATATTATTATGTTTTTCTATAATGATTTGAATTCTCACCCTTCTGTTGGAATGATGTTCTATCGCGACATCGCTCATGTACCAGAGATAGCGGTGCTTCGCACAAGGATTAGATTCAGAGGCTAGTTCTTGTTGTGTTTTGACTAGGTAGTCTATTGTGCTCTGGTCATGTAACACTTGGGTTTATGGGATTATTTGTATTTGTTTTGATGTTGACAGATACTGTTGTGCTCTCTTCTATCTTGTTATTTGGATATGTTAGTTTTGACGTTGAGTGTCCTTAGAGCCCAAAACGATATTTTGTGGTAGATGATTTATGGGAATCATCACTATTTACCATTTATGAAGAGAGATGTTAATCCACTGTGTGAGTTTGCATGTTGGTTATTTGGTTTTGATTTATAATTCGTGTTACTTGTATGTGACCATGGCATGTGTTATTTCTGGCAGAAGTAAATGTGATGCCCTTGTGTATGCATGCTTTAATTTACTCTGATTATGCAATTGTATGCTGTATTTGAGTAGTAATAGTTTGGGGGGTGTTACACCAACTGAGCATAAGGTACAAGAATTTTTTCGTACTAAGGACGCCTTCCATTGAAATTACCACGACGGTTCTGCCCTTGGCCTTGACCCCGATTACCCTGAACAAGTTGTTGATTCTGAGCAGATTGAGCCTGTGAAGGCTGCTGATATTGAGAATAAGAAGGCTAAAGAGCTTGATTATGTGGTTGATATTGGAAAGGATGTTGCTGATATTGAGCGAAAACAATATATTGGTATGAATACAATAACATAGGAGCCATGGGAGCTTGAAACCGATGGTGGACATTTTCCATTATAACACTTTTCTCCCCTTATTTATTATTTTAAAAACCATATTGTGGATTCTTGGCTACCGTATGCCGAGTAGCATTACCAACAATCTTTCTCAATTTTAACCCATTTTCAATTTTTTCCCCACTGGTCACTATAGCAGCGAAGTTGGAGGGTAAACTACCAACCATCTTTTCATAATAGAGACCTTGCAAAGTACCCATGAATATATCAATAAGTTCACTATCTAACAGTGCTAGTCTAACTCAAGAAGCCATCTCGCGCCACCTCTGCGTGTACTGCTTAAACTTTTCACTGGTTTCCTAAGACTGACGATGTCGTTGCAACCTAGTGGGAGCCATATCCAGGTTGTATTTGTAGTATTTCAGAAATGCCCCGGATAAATATTTCCATGATCTGATCTTGTTACGTTCTAGACTCATGTATAAATCCAGGGAAGCCCCAAATAGGCTATCTTGAAAGTAGTGTATAAGTAAATCATCATTATTAATGTAGGACGCCATTTTCCTATAATACATCGTCAGTTGGCTTCGAGGACAACTTAAACCCTTGTACTTTGGCAAGTCTGGTACTTTAAACTTCTGCGGAAACACCACATTAGCAACCAAGCACATATCTTTGGCATCCATTCCAAAAGCTGATAAACCTTCAATAACCTGTATCCTTTGATCCAATAACTGATAGTCCATTGGCTTAGCCGAACAAGCACCAAGAATACCCTGACTGGTAGGTCAAAGATAAGTCTACTGGTTCGGGAATTGAACAACTTGAGCAAACGTATGAATATGCACAAACTGAGGAGCATACTGATGATACATCTGAGGTGGATACGTGAAACCATGAGGAACTATATGAGCACCAGAATTCATATCATGAGGAAACTGTCCCCTAACTTGAACATTGGGAGCAAATGATGCCCCTGATTGTGCAAACTGGAGTGCATGATTGATAGGAACGCGTGGCATCATAGCAGCAATTTCCCCAGGATAGGCAACAAATATCCCAGAGTAAGTATTCTGAACAGTTGGTATTGATTCTAAACCACATGTTGAGCAGTCTGAGGAGGAATCTAGAAATAGAGGCGCGTCCCTCAGTATTCAATTTAAACATCGTCAGGGATTTTAGCATTAACCGGCCCAGAAGTCTGATGAATCTGACCTTGATGAGTCTCATGGTTGTCATCATCAACCATTTTTATGTGTTGTTGATTTTGTTATTTTTAATAAGATTTTTTTTATCTCTTACGTTGTTTAAGGTTTGTTGTTGATGAATGCTATTGATGAATGTTGTTGTTAATGTTTGTTTAAATATGAGTTTATTATATCTTATATGGTTTTAATTTTTCAACCCCTTACCGAACATATAACTTTTCAGATTGCATTAGAAAATTATAATATGATAGATAAAGTTATATTAAAAAGTAAGTTACATGTTCAATTCTTGACAAGAATTATGCAGTCCGTTATCTGCATTTCACCGTTTAACCGTTAGAACTTGGTTTAATGCTTATTGTTCTTCAATCGCCCATTTCTCTACCTCTAATTTTGTTTTCAAAGTAAATAATATTTTGCAAAATGAACTAAAGGTGAAGGAATGAGAGGTTGAAGAAACATGAGCATTAAACCAAGTTCTAACGGTTAAAGAGGCAAATGCAAATAACAGGCTAAATAATTCGTATCTAGCATTAAACATATAACTTGTTCTTCTAATATAATTTAATTTCTCATATTATAATGTTCTAGATCAGATTGAAATATTATATGTTTAGTGAGCATTGGCGAAATGAGCATTCCATATGAGTTATAATAAACTCTGTGTATACATCACAATGATTATTTAGAACAACCGTTATTAAATGTTATGCCTTAAATACTATCACAACGGTTGTTCGAAGTAACCATTGTGATAGGTGTAACACCCCGATAAAATATGATAATTATTTAATTTAAGTTTAATAGTATATTATGATGATAATATGAATGAGAGGGTATTATTTTTCAAAATAAAAGATAAACCATTCATATATATTATTATTAGTATATTTATTAATTTAATTAAATAATTGGAATATTATTGGATTATTATTATTGGAATAATAAAGTTGGAATTGGAACGATTTTTGGAATCAGTAAAGAGTCCCATTTAGTAAAAAGGTTTTTACACGTGAAAACAGAGAAGCGACTAAAAAGTGGAAAAAGGGCAAAAAGGAAGAGCAAGAGAAAAAGGGTTGAAGAAGGGAAAAGCTTGAAGTTAAAGGATTTGCCGGATTAACTCAGGTAAGGGGGGAAATCCTTATTATTATGGGTTAGTATGATTGGGTCAATGGGTAAGAACATGTTTTAGGTTGAAATCCTTAATTGGCTTGAATTGGAATTATTAGGTTTTGATAAATACCCTTGAATTGTGATGAATAAATTAAGTTAAAACTGTGAATGAATCTATATTTGGATGAGTCGTAATTTTCTAGACGTGTAGCTTTTTACGGAATCGAAATCGGAGGTCCGGAAGTCCTCCAACGGCGAAAAATGCGGGTAATTCTGCATTCTGTTCGTTGTTAGCGCAGGAACAGCTTTCTGTCTTGCGTTAACCGGTTAACCCAGGGCGTTAACCGGTTAACACTGTTATGATAATTAAAAAAATTAATTTCTGTCTTGCGTTAACAGGTTAACCCAGGGCGTTAACCGGTTAACACTGTTGAAATACTGTTAGAATTGCATTCTGTCTTGCGTTAACAGGTTAACCCAGGGCGTTAACCGGTTAACACTGTTGAAATACTGTAAAATTTGTATTCTGTCTTGCGTTAACAGGTTAACCAATTGCGTTAACAGGTTAACACTGTTTGAAAAGTGAAAAATTGATATTTAAATATTGTGTACGTTTTGGAATGGAATTATGTGTACATATTGTATGGGCTTGGCTAGGAAATGTGCCATACGCGTATGGGCATGAGGCATACGTGTATGGGCAGAAGTTTGATTTTCTGAGCTGTTGTTGTGCAGTTTTGGTCGTTTCAGCTGAGTGATGTAATTTAGCTGATGTATGATATAGTAGGGATCATTTCCCGTTGTTTTGAGCAGTATAGGTATTAGTAGAGTGTGCTAATACTGTGATTTATTATTTGGCATGATATGATATGATTCTGTGATAAATATGCTGATGATGTATGATGGTATGCATAATGCTGTGAATATATCTATTATGTATGCAATTATGGATGGACTGTTTATGGCTTAGAGTGTGAGCATATGTCCATTGTGGATTGTTGTTGATGTTTGCATGCTAGGTGATTTAGCGTGCATAACATAGCCTTTATGGTGGTAGCTAATTCCCATGGTGAGGAATTAGTGAGGGAGTCACTAGGTCTCAAATGAGTGGGACTAGTGAGCTTGGTAGTCGTATCTGGGTTTGATCGGTGAGGTTGAACTATGTGTTCACGAATAGTCGGTACCGCATGCATGGAGTCTCATTTCATAATGTATGTATGGCGTATAATATGAATGGATGTATTCCAATATTATACGTGTGTTTTGTGTTTGTGTTGAGTATGATTATGAGTTGATGTTGCCGTTGCTGAATGTGTGATATGATTAGGGTGATGAATGTGTTAATTTACTTAGCATTACATGATATTTTATAATGCTTATTATATCGATTGAGGAACTCACCCTTACAACTATGTTTCAGGTAACAAGCAGTGATTGAGTAGAAGCTAGTGCTTGGAGTCTAGTGTAGTTCCTTAGTGGGTCATGCTCTGGTATATGTAACATCGGGACGGGATGTTTTACTTTGTTTTCATTTTTGGTTGTTGAACAATTTTACATGAAATGTGTTACATGGTTTGCATGTTGTTAGATTTCTATCCCCTGCGAATTGTGCAATGTTTTATTTTGATTAATAAATGAGCATGACAAGTTATTTTGGTGAATGGTGTGAAGTGTCAAGTGTGACACCCTGAAATTGCATATCTACTCTGATTCATATTTTGTTGTTTTAATTAATTATTGGTGTATTTTAGAAGGGTGTTACATTAGTGGTATCAGAGCATAGTCGGTCGAGTCGAGTCGTAATTATTCTGTTTCCCTGTATGTGATAGGTGTTGTGTAACCCTATCAGTACTTATTGTTTTAGCTTGTTGGGTTTTCAGAATAGAGATGGCTGGAAGAGGTAGAGACGATGCTGCGATTGCTGAGGCTCTGGGTATGCTAGCTGGAGTACTTGGAGGGAATCCGAATGTTGTGGGATTGGGAGCTGCTCGTCAACTGAGTGAGTTCCAGAAGAACAATCCTCCAATGTTCAAGGGAGCATACGATCCAGATGGTGCTCAGAAGTGGTTGAAGGAGATCGAGAGGATCTTCCGAGTGACTGAGTGTGCCGATAACCAGAAGGTTAGGTTCGGTACGCATATGCTGTCAGAGGAAGCAGATGATTGGTGGGTTGCTGCCCGCACTGAGTTGGAAGCTGTTGGGAGTGCTGAGATCACTTGGGAGGTGTTCAGAGAGAGATTCCTGAGGAAGTACTTTCCAGAGGATGTCAGAGGAAAGAAAGAGATAGAGTTCTTAGAATTGAAGCAGGGCAACCGGTCTGTTACTGAGTATGCTGCTAAGTTCACAGAGCTGTCGAAGTATTACACTCCCTATGATGAGGCTACTGGGGAATTTTCAAAATGTGTGAAGTTTGAGAACGGGTTACGTCCCGAGATCAAGCAGGCTATTGGGTATCAGCGGATTAGAGTGTTTTCTGACTTGGTTGACTGTTGCAGGATTTTTGAACAGGATACCAAGGCCAGAGCGGAGAGCTATCAGTAGAGGGTTGATAGGAAAGGCAAGAATCAGAATGATCGTGGGAAGCCGTATGCAGCTGGCAAAGGTTTCCAGAGACAGAGTGGGATGAAGAGACCTAGTGGGGGAGACTCCAGTGCCCCTGCTAAGTGTTACAGATGTGGTCAGGCTGGACATCGTATCCATGAGTGTACCAGTACTGAGAAGAAGTGTTTCAAGTGTGGCAAAGGTGGTCACTTGGCTGCAGAGTGCCGGTTGAAGACTATGACTCGTTTCAACTGTGGAGAGGTGGGTCATATCAGTCCACAGTGTCCTAAGTCGAAGAAAGAGAACCAGTCGGGAGGCAAGGTCTTTGCTTTATCGGGTTCTGAGACTTCTGCAGATGATCGTTTGATCCGAGGTACGTGTTATATTAATGGCTTTCCTCTTGTAGCTATTATTGACACAAGTGCGACTCATTCCTTTATATCTTTGGATTGTGCTGTGAAACTTAAATTAGAGATATCTGAGATGCATGGGAGTATGGTGATTGATACTCCTGCGAAGGGTTCAGTGACTACTACTTCAGTTTGTTTAAATTGCCCTTTGAGTATTTTTGGTAGAGACTTTGGGATGGACCTCGTGTGTCTTCCACTAGTGCAGATTGATGTTATCCTGGGTATGAACTGGTTGGTGTTTAACCGAGTTTATATCAACTGTTTTGATAAGACTGTGATCTTTCCTGAGATTGAGGAAGGAAAGAGTTTGTTTCTATCAGCAAGGCAGGTGAATGGGGCAGTAGCAGATGGGGCAGAGTTGTTTATACTATTAGCGACTTTGGAGGCTAAAGATAAACTGGTGATTTGCGATCTAGCCGTGGTGTGTGATTTTCCTGATGTGTTTCCTGAAGAAGTGAATGAATTACCGCCAGAGCGTGAAGTTGAGTTCTCGATTGATTTGGTACCTGGTACTAGGCCGATATCGATGGCTCCGTACCGTATGTCTGCTGTTGAGTTAACTGAATTGAAGAGTCAGCTGGAAGATCTGTTGGATAAGAAATTTATTCGTCCGAGTGTGTCACCGTGGGGCGCACCAGTGTTATTGGTTAAGAAGAAAGAAGGTACTATGAGGTTGTGTGTGGACTACAGGCAACTGAATAAAGTGACGATCAAGAATCGGTATCCTTTGCCGAGGATTGATGATTTGATGGATCAGTTGGTTGGTGCAAGTGTGTTCAGCAAAATAGATTTGAGATCGGGGTATCATCAGATACGTGTGAAAACTGAGGATATTCAGAAGACTGCTTTCAGAACAAGGTATGGACATTATGAGTATTCTGTAATGCCTTTTGGTGTGACTAATGCGCCTGGGGTATTTATGGAGTATATGAATAGGATTTTCCATCCGTACCTAGACAAGTTTGTTGTGGTGTTTATTGACGATATTTTGGTGTATTCGAAATCTGAAGAAGAGCATGCTGAACATTTGAGAGTGGTTTTAGGAGTTCTATGAGAAAAGAAGTTATTTGCTAAACTGTCCAAGTGTGAATTTTGGTTAGAAGAGGTTAGTTTTCTTGGTCATGTGGTTTCAAGAGGTGGTGTTGCTGTTGATCCTTCTAAGATAGAAGCGGTATCTAAGTGGGAAGCTCCGAAGTCAGTTTCTGAGATAAGGAGTTTTCTTGGACTTGCAGGTTATTATAGGAAATTCATTGAGGGATTTTCTAAGTTGGCGTTACCGTTGACGATGTTGACTAGAAAGGGGCAAGCGTTTGTTTGGGACTCAAAATGTGAAGAAGGTTTCCAAGAGTTAAAGAGAAGGTTAACTACTGCTCCTATTCTGATATTACCAAGTCCGTCGGAACCATTTGAGGTTTACTGTGATGCTTCATTGTTGGGTTTGGGTGGTGTTTTGATGCAGAATAAGCAGGTTGTAGCTTATGCTTCGAGACAACTGAAGGTTCATGAGAGGAACTATCCGACACACGATTTAGAGTTGGCAGCTGTGGTATTTGTTCTGAAGTTATGGAGGCATTACTTGTACGGGTCAAGATTTGAGGTTTTCAGTGACCATAAAAGTTTAAAGTATTTGTTTGATCAGAAAGAGCTGAATATGAGACAGAGGAGATGGTTAGAGTTTCTGAAGGATTATGACTTTGGTTTGAATTACCATCCGGGTAAAGCAAACGTAGTGGCTGATGCATTGAGTCGGAAATCATTGCATATGTCTATGTTAATGGTTAAGGAATTGGATTTAATTGAGCAGTTTAGAGACTTGAGTTTGGTGTGTGAGAGTACTCACAATAGTGTTAAATTGGGAATGTTGAAGTTAACGAGTGGTATTCTGGATGAGATTAGAGAGGGTCAGAAATCCGATGTGCTTTTGGTTGATAAGTTGACTCTAGTGAATCAAGGTCAAGGTGGTGAATTCAGAGTTGATGAGAATGGTGTTTTGAAATTTGGTAATCGGGTGTGTATTCCGGATGTTACGGAACTTAAGAAGAGTATTCTTGAGCAAGGACATCGTAGTGGCCTGAGTATTCATCCTGGGGCTACGAAGATGTATCATGATTTGAAAAAGTTATTTTGGTGGCCGGGAATGAAAAGAGAAATTGCGAGTTTTGTTTATTCTTGTTTGACTTGTCAGAAGTCAAAGATTGAGCATCAGAAGCCGTCTGGGCTAATGCAACCGTTGGCTATTCTAGAGTGGAAGTGGGATAATATCAGTATGGATTTTGTTTCTGGTTTACCGAGGACAATTAAGAATTTTGAAGCTATTTGGGTGATTGTTGACAGATTGACAAAATCGGCTCATTTCATTCCGATCAGAATGGATTATCCGTTAGAGAGATTAGCTGAGTTGTATATTGAGAAAATTGTAAGTTTGCATGGTATTCCGTCGAGTATTGTTTCGGACAGAGATCCTAGATTAACATCGAAGTTCTGGGAAGGTTTGCAGAGGGCTTTGGGAACTAAGCTGAGATTGAGTTCTGCATATCATCCGCAGACTGATGGTCAGACTGAGAGGACGATTCAGTCACTGGAGGATCTTTTGAGGGCTTGTGTTTTGGAAAAGGGAGGTGCTTGGGATTGTTATTTACCTTTGATTGAGTTTACCTACAACAATAGTTTTCATTCGAGCATTGGTATGGCACCGTTTGAAGCTTTGTATGGTAGGAGATGTTGGACACCTTTATGTTGGTATGAGTCCGGTGAGAGTACTGTGGTTGGACCGGAGATTGTTCAACAAACTACGGAAAAGATTAAGATGATTCAGGAGAAGATAAGGATTGCTCAGAATCGTCAGAAGAGTTATCACGACAAGAGGAGGAAGTCACTTGAGTTTCAAGAGGGAGATCATGTGTTTCTTCGTGTTACTCCGATAACTGGGGTTGGTCGAGCTTTGAAGTCGAAGAAGTTGACACCTCGATTTATTGGTCCTTATCAGATTTTGGAGAGGATAGGGGAGGTAGCCTATCGTATCGCTTTACCGCCGTCACTTGCAAATTTGCATGAGGTTTTTCATGTGTCTCAGTTGAGGAGGTACATTCCTGATCCGTCGCATGTGGTCCAAGTAGATGATGTACAGGTGAGAGATAACCTGACTGTTGAAACATCACCTATGAGGATCGAGGATCGAGAGTTGAAGCAGTTGCGGGGTAAAGAGATTGCTTTGGTAAAGGTAGCTTGGGGAGGACCAGCAGGTGGCAATGTGACTTGGGAACTTGAGAGTCAGATGAAGGAGTCTTATCCAGAGTTATTCGCTTGAGGTATGTTTTCGAGGACGAAAACTCTTTTAGTGGGGGAGAGTTGTAACACCCCGATAAAATATGATAATTATTTAATTTAAGTTTAATAGTATATTATGATGATAATATGAATGAGAGGGTATTATTTTTCAAAATAAAAGATAAACCATTCATATATATTATTATTAGTATATTTATTAATTTAATTAAATAATTGGAATATTATTGGATTATTATTATTGGAATAATAAAGTTGGAATTGGAACGATTTTTGGAATCAGTAAAGAGTCCCATTTAGTAAAAAGCTTTTTACACGTGAAAACAGAGAAGCGACTAAAAAGTGGAAAAAGGGCAAAGAGGAAGAGCAAGAGAAAAAGGGTTGAAGAAGGGAAAAGCTTGAAGTTAAAGGATTTGCCGGATTAACTCAGGTAAGGGGGGAAATCCTTATTATTATGGGTTAGTATGATTGGGTCAATGGGTAGGAACATGTTTTAGGTTGAAATCCTTAATTGGCTTGAATTGGAATTATTAGGTTTTGATAAATACCCTTGAATTGTGATGAATAAATTACGTTAAAACTGTGAATGAATCTATATTTGGATGAGTCGTAATTTTCTAGACGTGTAGCTTTTTACGGAATCGAAATCGGAGGTCTGGAAGTCCTCCAACGGCGAAAAATGCGGGTAATTCTGCATTCTGTTCGTTGTTAGCGCAGGAACAGCTTTCTGTCTTGCGTTAACCGGTTAACCCAGGGCGTTAACCGGTTAACACTGTTATGATAATTAAAAAAATTAATTTCTGTCTTGCGTTAACAGGTTAACCCAGGGCGTTAGCCGGTTAACACTGTTGAAATACTGTTAGAATTGCATTCTGTCTTGCGTTAACAGGTTAACCTAGGGCGTTAACCGGTTAACACTGTTGAAATACTAAAATTTGTATTCTGTCTTGCGTTAACAGGTTAACCAATTGCGTTAACAGGTTAACACTGTTTGAAAAGTGAAAAATTGATATTTAAATATTGTGTATGTTTTGGAATGGAATTATGTGTACATATTGTATGGGCTTGGCTAGGAAATGTGCCATACGCGTATGGGCATGAGGCATACGTGTATGGGCAGAAGTTTGATTTTCTAAGCTGTTGTTGTGCAGTTTTGGTCGTTTCAGCTGAGTGATGTAATTTAGCTGATGTATGATATAGTAGGGATCATTTCCCGTTGTTTTGAGCAGTATAGGTATTAGTAGAGTGTGCTAATACTGTGATTTATTATTTGGCATGACATGATATGATTCTGTGATAAATATGCTGATGATGTATGATGGTATGCATAATGCTGTGAATATATCTATTATGTATGCAATTGTGGATGGACTGTTTATGGCTTAGAGTGTGAGCATATGTCCATTGTGGATTGTTGTTGATGTTTGCATGCTAGGTGATTTAGCGTGCATAGCATAGCCTTTATGGTGGTAGCTAATTCCCATGGTGAGGAATTAGTGAGGGAGTCACTAGGTCTCAAATGAGTGGGACTAGTGAGCTTGGTAGCCGTATCTGGGTTTGATCGGTGAGGTTGAACTATGTGTTCACGAATAGTCGGTACCGCATGCATGGAGTCTCATTTCATAATGTATGTATGGCGTATAATATGAATGGATGTATTCCAATATTATACGTGTGTTTTGTGTTTGTGTTGAGTATGATTATGAGTTGATGTTGCCGTTGCTGAATGTGTGATATGATTAGGGTGATGAATGTGTTAATTTACTTAGCATTACATGATATTTTATAATGCTTATTATATCGATTGAGGAACTCACCCTTACAACTATGTTTCAGGTAACGAGCAGTGATTGAGTAGAAGCTAGTGCTTGGAGTCTAGTGTAGTTCCTTAGTGGGTCATGCTCTGGTATATGTAACATCGGGACGGGATGTTTTACTTTGTTTTCATTTTTGGTTGTTGAACAATTTTACATGAAATGTGTTACATGGTTTGCATGTTGTTAGATTTCTATCCGCTGCGAATTGTGCAATGTTTTATTTTGATTAATAAATGAGCATGACAAGTTATTTTGGTGAATGGTGTGAAGTGTCAAGTGTGACACCCTGAAATTGCATATCTACTCTGATTCATATTTTGTTGTTTTAATTAATTATTGGGGTATTTTAGAAGGGTGTTACAATAGGTAGTATGTTACATAATTTATAATCATGGTCGCACGACCGTGGTTAAAATCATCATACATATAACCACCACTTATCTCATAATGGTTGGTCAGACGTGGTGGTATCCCTTTTCCAATCGTTGTGAAGTGACTTTTATGAAGGAGTGAATGTTTAAATTGTTTTCATTATATAGAGGTGTGGAGGGAACCAATATGTTGAATGGAGTTAGAAAATAATCCAAAATTTATACCCCTCGGGTAACTCTATTATTTGTGACATTGATTTATATATAATTACATGTGTTGTATGTGTATTATTACTCATTATATAAAATAAATTTGCAGACGAGGAAATAGTTAGGAGGATACAGGTGTGGATATTATGTCATGAAACACATATTAAACATTGTCTCTGTCGATATTGTTGATTTTTAGGAGCATATAACATATATTTACAATAACATATTAATGAATTTTACCGCATAAAAATTTATTATTATTTCAAATCAAATGATCTTACATTTGTTTCAAATTTTTGTACATGTTTGACATCTTTCTTCAATGAAAATTATAGGCCAAACTGACACTGATTTTGTAATATATGTTTGCAATATCTTAGTGTTGATGTAATTAATGTTTAAGTTTGTTAACATGTGGTACTTGATGAAAGACATTGATATTGATATATACTGTATAATTTTGTTATATGCACCATTATATATATATATATATATATATATATATATATATATATATATATATATATATATATATATATATATATATATATATATATATATATATATATATATATTAAAAATAATATGGTATATATGAAAAATTAAAAATGAATATTTAAGAAAATAATAACGGAATTCACAACGGTTGTATCGGCCAACCATGATGGAATATGAAACACTACCTTGTTTCTCACCACGACCACTAGTATGTGGTGGAAAATAACACACTTATTATCACACATTTCGTTACCATGGACTATCACCTGCGGTGAAATCATTATTTCAATCGTGGTGAAATATACTTTTTGTAGTAGTGAATCGAAGGAATAAATGACTTAATTTTTTAAATAAAAAAATTACATTGTAGCGGTAAATTCATGATCATCAAGCTATGGATAAGCTAGAGATCAATAAAACCAGAGTCGCCACCGCGCTTTTATTGTTTTCAAGGGAAAAGGGAAAAAGTACGAACAAAACCCAAAAGTAAGAAGTTTTCAAATCAAAACTAATAAAATGTTAGAGATTACAGGTAAGGGGGTTGGTTACACAGAGGGAAGGTGTTAGCACCCAAAGTGTTCTAGGTACTCCTAGGGAGCCCTTTTTGTATGCATATGTATTTTGTACAAAATGATGTTTACAAACAAATAGAATGGGGGGATGAGAAGAGAATTCATTAATTACATTTTTGTGTTTGACAAGACCTTCGGACTTGTGCCTACGTACCAACATAGAAATGAGGGATCAAAACCTCGTAGTTCGTGATAAAAATTTCAAAGTGGATGCATTGCTTTTAACAAAAAATAAGTTTGAAAGGCACAAAGGCCTAAAAATTATTTGAATGAGTTTGTTCTTTTTGGCTTTCTGAAAGTTTAGGTCAAGTATAGTTAAGTTTATTTACAAATTTGATTTAAGAAAGAGAAGTTTGAAAATACAATGGCATAAGGCCAAAGTTTCTACCTTTTTGCAAAGTGGTCAAAGTTTAGAACAAAATAAGCTCAAACAAAGAAAATTTTAAAAGGAGGGAGAGACTTTGAAATTAAAGAAATGGGGAGGAGATGAAAAGACTAATCCTATGCACAAAATTAAAAGTTAAGAGTTGAAAAGATCTGACCGATGGGTAGCAATCCAATAGGCAAGAATGCCATATAGAAACCCCAAATTCCCTTGTATGTTTAGAATCAAACAACACACAAATGCACAATTATATCAATCTTGAAGAGCAAAGGCATCAAATAAAGATAGCCACATCCAAGCTTAGTCACTCCATGATCTTCTTCAAATTAGCCCTTTTAACAGATGAATTCCATAAGTCACAAGTTCAAAATAACAGCTTCACAATGATCATGTTGTAGATGAAATCAAAGGGATCTTGAATGATATATCAGATGAAGTTTCAAATTGCAAGTACTTGGTTTCACAAAAAAATGGCATTGGCCAAGTCCTTTAGCATAAGAATGTTGCCTAGATTCTAAGTCCATTTGCTTAAGATAAAGCCAACAGTCCACATATTTTTTTTTAGGGTTTTTGTTATTATTATGTACATTAATGGTCAAAGACTACACAAACAAGCAAAGTATACACAAACAAGATATATCACACAATATGGTCCAAAAGGACAAAGTGAAAATTGCATTAACATAAACAATTAGAATGGTATGAATAATGGCAAATGAATAAAGACTAAAATTAAATGACATTAAAGTAAATGGTTTGAAATTAAGAGTTAGTTGTTAATGAGTTAGAAGTTAGTATTGTTTTGCTTTTGCTTTTCATTTTTAAGTCATTCTTTGGAGAACACTCAACCCACTTATCACAAGCATGGATCCTTGAGCCAAGACATCTTCCAAAGGAAGGAAAAAAGGCCAAGTTTCCACACAATACCATGAAAGAGGGGAGACTTACAATCTCACTAACTAGAATGCTATGCCTTTTGTGTCACAAATTTAGCGATATGTTAAGCAATCGTAATTGGACTTATGTAGAAGTCACAACTATTTGAGGTCGAGCAATAGAATTTCAGTGTTAATGCATGTTAGAGACATAGTATAATGGACTATGCTCATGAAACATACCACACACAAACAGAATATGCAAAAGAGGTGGCCTAATCTCATCCATACTTATGTTGATTTTTCAATCAACTAGCCTTAGGACTTTGAGATATCATAGGCCAAATGAGATGAATGCATAAAGAATGAGAATGAGATGAAGAGGGAGGGAAATGGATCAAAACTCAAATTGGTCAAAGAAGGATTTTTACCAAATTAATATCATCCATTCATTTTGGGAGATGGAATGTACAATCCATCAATCCCCTAAATCCAATGATATTAACTTGACAAAGTCAAATCAACCTTGACCAAGGCCCAACAACAAGAGTGAAACTCAAACAAGTTATCACAATTGGTCAACATAATTAATTGGCATTTATTCAAATTAAAAAGACTAAAATAATACATTTAAATTAAATATGATTTGTCAAATTCCTAAAACCTCATCAAAACACCAAAGAAATGGCCATGAGATTTATCATAGGTCAAACAAGGTCAAAGGACCTTGGAGAAAAAATTTCAGAATTTTTAACGACTTAAAAATATTTTTAAACAATTAAAAATAAATGCAAAATCAATTAAATCATGAAAAATATTAATAATTATCCAAAAAATAATTGTAATTCAGAATGAGAAAGAGGAAATTATTTGAAATTATTTGGTGAAACTCTCATACTTTTTAGATCAATATTAAAATTAATATGAATTAATAAAAATAAAAGGATTAAAATGAAAATCAGAAAATATCAAAAAACATGGACCACTTGATCTCCCTCATTAATTGAGGTGGCAAATGAAGTGGTCCTCAGCGCGCGTTCCACAATGGACACTAGTCAATGTGCTGCTTGGATGGTAATCAGAACAAACACGTGAGATTAAAACATTTGAAAAGGATCGTGTGGTCTGGAGAGATGCCAACACATCACCGGAGCTGTAACCCCGATCTTCTTCTCCGGTGGACCTCACCGGACTGGTCCACCCTCAACCATCACCAAACTAAAAAAGGAGGACATGATCTGAAAGAAAAAATTGCGTAGAGCACGAATCTGACCTCAATTTCAACTAACTCCAAATATTTAAAAAGATATGAGGAGTTGAATTTTGAGGTGTGTCAACTGAGTTGCTTCGATTTGACCTCTAAGCAACTCAATCTTCTTGCCTACATTGGTAGGACTTCAGACAACCAAAGATCCAAGAAAATTGAGTAGAATTGAGTGAGAATCGAAGAGATGAAGTTTTTTGAAAATTACCTTCAATGCTATGAAATTCTTGATGTTGCTTGCTCCAAACACGATTTGATCACACTTGAGAAGCTAGCATGAAGTGGTTAGAGAGGTTGCAAGGCTTTGGATCCTGGAGCTTTTGAATCTCCAACAGTTGAGATTCAAACTCAAATTTCAAATTGAAATTTCTCAGGTTTTCCTTTAGAATGAGAGGGTTTAAATGGGGGCAAACCTGGCGTGCAAAGTGTTGTTCAAATGAGCTCAGAGGCCTTCTATTTATAGCCAAAG
This sequence comes from Lathyrus oleraceus, assembly GCF_024323335.1. NCBI lineage: Eukaryota > Viridiplantae > Streptophyta > Magnoliopsida > Fabales > Fabaceae > Lathyrus > Lathyrus oleraceus. The sequence continues at coordinate 279,445,133 of NC_066584.1, forward strand.
GGAATGATATTTGCACACTTCAAAATCTATCCAAAATTGGAAATGTGGATTACACGAGTGCATGTGCATGTACATGCCCATGATGGAATGCATTAAGGTCCAAAATGATTCCAATTGAAGTCTGAATGAAGCTTGAATGGCAAGGCAATGTGAACTGAAGTTTGTGCCATTGATTCTTTCTAGTGATGCAGCCCTGTTAAAGCCATGTGCAACCTTATTAGGCAAATGCAAAAATATATTTTGGTATTTTGGTTAGTAAAATGATGATATACAAGTATGATACAATCACATAGTGCTTGGTGATCTCTCCCAAAGCAAACCCTAATGAAAGAGGGGTAAGGAGGATGCCAAGGTATGATCTCAATGCTAATGCATATGATGAAATTGCATGAGGGATCTTAGGGTCAAAATTGGGGTCTTACAGTTGTCCCTATTTAAGGATATTCTAACTGAGGAGGCGGAGGTTAAAATCTTCATGTCGACTCAGTAGAATGGGCTTAAATAACAACATAGAAACAAATTTTGGTCCCTAAGAGACCTCATGATGCATATGATATGAATGTAAAAGTAAATTCTTTATGGGGAAATATTGCCACGAAGGAAAAGAAGTTAGAGAGACCGAAAGTTCGTAGGAGTATAATGCATTCCATAAGGAAAACTCACTGGGGAGATAGAGACTCTGGGGGATAAAGGAGTTATGCGTAGGCCATGCTACGACTTAGAACTCCTCGGGGACTCGAGGAATTCCATACAAAAATGGAGTACTTGAATCATGCAGAGAAAGCGATTTCACTAAGGAAACGCACACTCAACTCAACTAGGGAAGAAATAAACTTCAACACAGGAGGAGCATAAATCTATTATCTACTACCTGTTATTGAGTGAGGAGATAATAAAGATCTGACAGAGAGGACATCCGTCATCGATTAGGATGAACATATCAAGGATGACTCGCTGAGAATTCCAGGAGGGAGTATTCATTACCGGTTACTGGGTAAGAGTAACCTTGTTGGGGAAAACCGCAGAAAAATAGGATTTACAACTACCAGTTACTGGGTAGAAGACCAAAGATGAGAATATCCATCATCGGTTAAGATGAACATATCAAGGATAAACTCAACAGGGAAGAGAATCCGTCATCGGTTAAGATGAACATATCAAGGATAAACTTGTCTGGAACTGTCAAGGAGGATACCCGTCATCAGTTAAGATGAATATATCAAGGATAAACCAACTGAACAAAAAGTAGGAATTATATCTATCGAATGCTGGATAAAAGACCATCAAAGAGAAAATCTGTCACTGGTTAGGATGGACATATCAAGGATAGACCCTGTGAGGGGAGAAAATAGGAATTACATCTATCAGTTACTAGATAGAATACCATCAAAGAGAAACTCCGTCACCGGTTAGGATGAACATATCAAGGATAGACTATGTGGGAGAAAAGTAGGGTTTACAACTATCGGTTACTGGGTAGAGTACCATCAAAGAGAAGGAAACCCGTCATCAGTTAGGATGAACATATCAAGGATTAACTCTCTGGGGAACACAATAGGGATTACATCCACCTTTTTACTGGGTAGAACACCACAAATGAGAATATCCGTCATCGGTTAAGATGAACATATCAAGGATAGAATCAGGCAGGGGAGAGAAAGATATCTGTCACCGGTTAGGGTGAACATATCAAGGATATACTTCCTGGGGAATCAGAAACAAATGAATCCACTGGGAATTCCACTGCTGGGAAAACAGGGGTACTTTTGCTGCAAACTAAAATAAATATTACCCGTTACTGGGTAATAAGCTCTTAGGAGACTCGAAGCATCTATCTAGGTAAGAGCTAGAAAGAAACAGTCAAACAAGACTCAACCCAATGAGGACATAACTCAAGGGGAGTGATTCCATCAGGATAATCAATTAGGAAGGAAACTGAAGTAATAATCATCCATGAGGAAACAACTCAGTGGGTAAGAGGAGAAAGGTTAAAGTCTTTTCTACCTAAGGGGCTGACACTCTACATTTGAGGGAGGACAAACATCGAACTCGTATGGGGATAAAGTACCTCCATACAGAGAATGAGAATCTCAAATCGACAATCAGTCAAATATGATGGTGCCAATATGCAATTATGAAATTATATGAATGTATATGTATATATGGTGATTATGCTGACAAAACGATCACGAAGGATACAAAGGTGTCGCAAAGAATTTGAATAATCGATACAATCCTCGGTCAATCCACAAAAAGAGGGAGACAACTGCTAGAGAACAGAGATCTCAACAACCCAAAGGCTCAAATCTAGCCGAGGGAAAAGGAGATATGCTGAGGAGAGGAAACATTATCGAGTCTGTAGGGAATTTTAGGTCAACGCCATATCAAATGGGAGACAACCATACAGAAGATAAATACAAAACAACTATTCAGAAACCAGGACGAAACTCTGACTGGGAGCGAGTCGGGTGGTGACTGGTGGGGAAACCAACGCGATCTACTGGGAAAAACATCTTACTTTGCTGAAGATCAACCCTACTGAAGAAATGCGAACTCCATTGGGGAACACAGAAACACTGCCGGAGAAATAACACGCTGCAAGGTACTGAATCAACCAACTCAATTGGGGAAAAGAATCAGAACTCTGCTAGAGAACAAATACTCCGCAGGGGAACCAGATCAACACAAACAACTAGGGATACCCGAAGGGTTAACTGCTTGGGGAACCTCTGACGTTTCGCACTTAAGGACTTGCCGCTCTTTGAAGTGTTGTTGATACTCCCTTTTAATTGCTTTGAAAAACTCTTGTTTTTGTATGTTTTTAAGAAAAAAATGATTTTGATTGAAAAATTTTAAATTTCCAAAATGATCATAATAAAATTTAAACTATTGGCTGAAGTAAATAAGAGTAGAAAAAATTGGACAAAAGCTCAACTTTATTTAATGGGATGGTAGTCTGTAAATGACAAGACTCCATAGATTTTTACAAAGTTGAAAATGGTAATTTACATGGAAAAGGGTTACATTGAATATAAATGATCCTTAATCCTTCTACCAACCCTTGATATCCACTGTGCTCTTGACCGCTACTGGGATGATGAATCGATGTCAACCCTTGTGCTCAAAGTTTCTCCAAAAATTTGAAGATCAACAGAATGCAGTTACTTGCCATAATCCCTAATTTTTGCGTAAGTTGCCCCAAGGTGGGGTACTCAACTTATCGGGAAATTCTTTCTATTTTTATGTCTCTAACTTTTGCTTGGATCGCCCTTTTGAGTTTTCAATCCATCGAGACACTCTTTTTTGCCTAAGCCGCCCTTTCGGGTTTTTAACTTAGCGAGCTATTCTTTTCTTTTTTTTCGGCGAAGTATTTCTTGACTGAATCTGCGTTCACAAAACGAGTGAACTCTTCACCATCCATAGTTGTAAGAATCAAAACACCGCCCAAAAAGGCTCTCTTAACAACATATGTGACTTCATAATTAGGAGTCCATTTTCCCCTAGAATCTGGTTTGAACGACAGGATTTTCTTGAGCACAAGGTCACCTTCTCTGAACACACGAGGTCTGACCTTCTTATCAAACGAATTCTTCATTCTCTGCTAATATAACTGACCATGACACATGGCAGTCAATCTCTTCTCTTCAATCAAATTCAGCTGATCAAACCTAGTCTGACACCATTCAACCTCAGTCAACTTGGCTTCCATGAGCACACGCAATGAAGGAATCTCAACCTCTACGGGGAGCACTTCTTTCATACAATATACAAGAGAAAAAGGGGGTGCCCCTGTTGAAGTGCGGATGCATGTACGATACTCGTGCAAAGTAAATGGGAGCATCTCATGCCAATCCTTATATATGACAACCATCTTCTGAATAATCTTCTTAATGTTCTTATTTGTAGCTTCAACAACCCCAATCATCTTGGGTCTGTAGGGAGAAGAATTATGATGTGCAATCTTAAAGTCTTTGCAAATAGCTTCCACCATATTATTATTCAAGTTCGATCCATTGTTAGTAATGATCTTGCTTGGCACACCATAACGATATATGATCTGATTCTTGATAAACCTTACAACAACTTGCTTGGTTACATTTGCATATGATGCCACTTCAATCCATTTTGTGAAGTAGTCAATTGCCACTAAAATGAAACGATGTCCATTCGAAGCTTTGGGCTCAATCATCCCAATCATATCAATTCCCCACATGGAGAAGGGTCATGGGGAAGAGATAACATTCAATAGTGTTGTAGGAACATGAATCTTATCAGCATAAATTTGAAACTTGTGGCACTTCTTCACAAATTTGCAACAGTCAGATTCCATTGTAAGCCAATAGTAACCTACTCGCAACATCATCTTTGCCATTGCATGTCCATTGGAATGAGTACCAAAGGAACCTTCATGCACTTCATTCATCAATAACTCTGCTTCGTGTCTATCCACGCATCTGAGCAAAACCATGTCGAAGTTTCTCTTGTACAGAACATCACCATTCAAGTAGAAATTGCCGACTAATCTTCTCAAAGTCTTCTTATCTTTCAAAGACGCCCCAAGCGGGTAAATTTGACTTTGGAGGAAACATTTGATGTCATAATATCACGGCTCCTCGTCTTTGATCTCTTCAACAATAAACACATGAGCTGGCCTATCAAGACGCATCACAGACAAATTGGGAACCTTATTCCAATACTTCACTACAATCATTGACACCAATGTTGCAAGAGCATCTGCCATCCGATTTTTATCTCAAGGGATATGATGAAATTCGACCTTTGTAAAGAAAGTTGACATCCTCCTTGCATAATCTCTATATGGTATTAAACCGGGTTGATTTGTATCCTATTCACATTTGATCTGATTCACAACCAAAGCTGAATCTCCAAAGACATCCAAATACTTGATTCTGAGATTCATGGCCTCTTCAAGCCCCATAATGCAGGCTTCATATTCTGCCATGTTATTCGTACACTTGAAAGTCAACCTAGCTGTAAATGGTAGATGCGTGCCTTGAGAAGTAATGATTACTTCCCCAATGCCATTACCATACTGATTAACAACTCCATCAAATACCATGCCCCAACAGGAACCAGGTTCTGGCCCTTCTTCAAGCAATGGTTCATCACAATCTTTCATTTTCAAGTACAAAATCTCTTCATCAGGAAAATCATACTGCACTGACTGGTAATCTTCAATTGGTTGGTGAGCCAAATGGTCATCCAAGATACTACCTTTGGTCATTTTCTGAGATTGGTATTCGATATCATACTCTGATAACAACATCTTCCAACGGGCAATCCTCCCAGTTAAAGCAGGCTTTTCAAATATATACTTGATCGGATCCATTTTGGATATCAACCAAGTGGTATGATTCAACATATATTAATGCAGATGCTTAGCAGCCCAAGCCAATACGCAACAAGTCTTCTCTAGCATAAAATACTGAGTCTCACAGTCGGTGAACTTCTTACTGAGGTAGTAAATTGCAAATTCTTTCTTTCCAATCTCATCTTGCTGACCAAGAACACAACCCACACTATCTTCAAGCACAATCAAATACATGATCAACGGTCTTCCTTCAACAGGTGGAGACAAAATCGGAGGTTCAAGCAGATATTCCTTGATACTGTCAAAAGCTTTTTGGCAGTCTTCGGTCCAATCACAAGACCGATCTTTCCGAAGATGCTTGAATATAGGCGCATATGTGGCAGTCATGTGCGAAATGAATCTGGAAATATAATTCAAGCGGCCGAGAAAACCTCTGACTTGCTTCTCAGTTTTGGGCACAAGCATCTCTTGTATTGCTTTGACCTTGGCAAGATCAACTTCAATACCCTTCTCACTGACAATAAAGCCCAACAACTTACCAGAACGAACACCAAAAGTACACTTATTGGGATTCAAGATGAGTTTATATTTCCTCAAACGCTGGAAAAGCTTCAATAAATGCTCAACATGTTCCTATTCATCAATCGATTTAGCAATCATGTCATCGACATAAACTTCAATCTCTTTATGCATCATATCATGAAAAAGAATAGTCATTGCTCTTTGGTAAGTTGCACCAGCATTCTTTAGACCGAAAGGCATCATTCTATAACAGAATATTCCCCAAGGTGTAATGAATATGGTCTTCTCCATATCTTCGGGTGTCATCTTGATCTGATTATATCCGGAAAATCCATCCATAAACGAAAAGACTTTAAATTTAGCAGTATTGTCTACCAACATATCAATGTGTGGCAGAGGGAAATCATCTTTCAGACTGACTTTATTCAAATCTCTATAATCAACGCACATACGAACTTTTCCATCTTTCTTCGGCACAAGCATAATATTGGCCACCCATTGCGGATTTTCAGCAGTCATAAGGAAACCGACGTCAATCTGCTTCTGCACTTCCTCTTTGATCTTCACAGCCATATCAGGATGCGTTCTTCTCAATTTCTGCTTGACTGGCGGGCATTCGGGCTTCAACGACAATCTATGCTCCACAATCTTAGAATCCAAACCAGGAATGTGTTGGTAGGACCAAGAAAACACATCTGAATACTCTCGAAGAAGATCAATCAACCCCTTCTTGACTTCCTTCACATCATCCTGGGAACCCAAGTTGACTAACTCAATCTGGTCTTCGAACGGCTGAATGGTCTTTTCATCTTGCTCAAGAAGAAGAGATAATTCATCACTCACTTCCTCATCACTTTTCCTCCTCGGCCTCGAACACAGGGAATTCAAAATTTGGAGAATGAGAAGGATCATTGTATTCAATGGGTTCAGAAACCAACCTGCATAATGATCTGATATTTTGATTTTAGAGAAGCGAATTTGTGACCAAATATTATGCAGATGGATAATTATATTGTTTATTTATGTTTTTTTTATTACCATTTTCAAAATAAAGCAAAAAGTAAAAACAAACATCATAGATGTGGATGAATAAAATTAATTTTATTAATGATCAATTTGGAAATACCCAAACAATGTTCACTTCTCCCTTAGACATAGGAGAAGGATTTTTTAAAACATATAAAAGCAATTACTTAGATCGATGCAAAATAACGGGAACATCAACAGCAGTCCAATTGTTGCAAGCCTTTCCATGCATCACAAAATTAGTGCAGTCTTCCTCTTCGTAATCCTCTAGCACAACAGCTAAGTGTTGTTCATTGCCATGAATGAACCCTCCGCTACGGAAGCTAAGTTGCATATCTTCAGACCTTGCAGTTGATGAACCTTTCTAGAACCCCAAACCAGTTATGCCCTTGTTGTCGGAGACTTCTACCATGCGCCCCCACTGATCAACATCACCTTCTTCCACAACCTTCTTAGCATCTTTCAATGAGGACATAGGTGCCCCAACTCTCTTTTCAACAGCAATAGATAAGGCTTGGAACAGAGTTCCAACCTCATCCTCAACTTCAATATAAGAGAAAGATGACAAGTGGCTAACCAACAACGCTTTCTCCCCGCCAACGATCACTAGCTTTCCATTCTTGACAAATTTGAGCTTTTGGTGCAATGTGGAGGTAACATCTCCTGCCTCATGAATCCATGGCCTTCCCAACAAGCAACTGTAGGCCGAGCGGATATCCATTACTTGAAAAGTAATATGAAAATCACTCAGACCTATCTTAACTGGAAGGTCCACTTCACCAATAACCGTTTTGCGCGAACTGTCAAAAGCTTTGACGATTACACCGCTATACCTCATAGGTGCTCCTTGGTATGATAGCTTTGATAGAGTTGACTTAGGTAGCACATTCAGTGACGACCCAGTGTCAACAAGCACATTTGACAAAGCATCATCTTTGCAATTCATAGAAATGTGCAAAGCCAGATTATGATTTCTTCCCTCCTCAGGGAGTTCTTCATCGCAGAAGCTAAGATTGTTGCAATAAGTGATATTAGCCATGATATGATCGAATTGATCCACTGTAACATTATGTTCTACAAACGCTTGCTCTAGAACTCTCTGCAGTGCTTCTCTATGCGCTTCTGAATTCATAAGCAGAGACAGTACTGAAATCTTTGAGGGGGTTTGGAGCAACTGCTCCACCATATTAAACTCACTTTTCTTGATCAAACGAAGTACCTCATCATCATCGTTAGCCTTCAAATCACTGGATTCACCAGACTTACCCTTTGAAGCACCAACTGGATCTACAATAGGCACTTCCACCTTCTTGCTAACAACTGATTCTTCCTTATCTTTTGGGAACACCGACCCAAACACCCGACCACTGTGGGTCACCTTGGTAACATCAGCAATGCTCACTACAGAGCTAGTCGTAGGCAATGGGACCTCTTGACCACCTTCCATCATTGTAGCATTATACAGATACGACACAACTTTATCAGATGAATACGGGACTAGGCCCGCTAACCGTATAACCAACGACGATACTAATCTATTGCTGACATTGTTACTGTCGTTGCGGTCGTACTGAATTACCAATCTCTCTGGCTGCTTGAAAATGGGCACTATGGCATTCACATCGTCATCTACATGACGGGATTGAACGATTTGAATCATGCCTTCATCCATCAGTCGTTGGATGTCCCTTTTCATAACTTCGCAACCCCTCGGGTTAATATTGCAAACAGCCCAACCATCATGGTCATGGTCACAATCACTCACCAAACAAATGTCCTTATGCATCTGCACCAAGGACCTCCGGATAAAGCATACATCAAAAACCTTAAACTCGCCAGGACAACCATCCACCATATTCACAAAAGAGTTCCCATGAGTGGGCAATGGATTCGCTTTCACATTCGGCGCATGGTCCTCGAAGGACACCATTCCACTCTTCATCAGCTTATGAACCTCATACTTGAGCGGATAACAATTCTCTATATCATGTCCGGGTGCTCCTTGATGAAAAGCACAACGGAACTCGGGCTTATACCACCATGGAAGTGGTTCTGGAATTTGTGGCAGGTTTCTTGGTTGGATCAGGTTCTTGAGAACCAAAGATGGGTATAATTCTGCATAAGACATAGGAATTGGGTCGAAAGAGACCTTCTTCCTCTCAAAGTTTTGTTGATGATGATTGTTGGTATTGTTGTTGTTGTAGGTGTTTGTTCGTTATTGCGATTGTTGTTGTTGACGCTGTGATTGTTATTGAACTGGTGTTGATTGTTGATTACAAAATACAGGGATAACTGAAGATACTTGATGATGATGTTGACGGGATGGTGGATTCCTTTTGATCTGAGGCCTCCTCTGCCTCCCACTTAAAATTGCATTTTCTTCATTATCCTTTTTCTAGCCAAAATTTCTACCATACCTCTTACTCGACGATGCTTCATCTTCCGAAAAACGTCCCTCTCAGACCCCTTCCTCAAGCCTCATCCCCATGTTTACCATTTCGGTAAAGTCACTGGGGGCACTAGCAATCATTCGTTCATAATAAAATTAACTCAAAGTTTTCAGAAAGATCTTTGTCATCTCTTTTTCCTCCAAGGGAGGAGTGATCTGGGTAGCCAATTCCCTCCATCTCTGCGCATACTCTTTAAATGTCTCCTTATCTCTCTGAGACATAGACCTTAGCTGGTCTCTATAAGGCGCCATATCTACATTGTACTTATATTGCTTGACAAAAGCCTCTCCCAAGTCATTGAAAGTACGAACGCTTGCACTATTTAATCCCATATACCAACGGAGCGCATCATCAGTCAGACTGTCTTGGAAGCAATGAATCAACAGTTGATCATTGTCAGTATGAGTAGACATCTTGTGAGCATACATCACTAGATGATTGAGTGGACAAGTGTTCCCTTTATACTTTTCAAAGTCAGGCACTTTGAACTTCACCGAGATCTTGACATTGGGCACTAAACATAACTCATCAACACTCTTTCCAAACAAGTTCTTACCCCTTAGCATCTTCAATTCCTTGCGCAGCTCAATAAAATGATCTTTCATTTCATCCATTTTCTCGTAAACATCCGGACCCTCAGACGGCTCGGAGTGATAAATGGTGTCCTATATACGAGGTAAGGTGTGCGCAACGGGAGGTTGCACAGACATGACCGGGATAGATGCCGGCATGGAAGCAAATGTAGGCGCAAAGCCTTCAGGCATAAAGTTGGACGACATTCCCCACGGGAATCCTGCAGGCATAGTGGGTGCAAAATGAGCGGTAGCAACAAGCATGGTAGAGGTAGCCACCTCAGAAATAACTGTCCTCTGAGGAGGAGGAGTTGTAGGTGTTGGATAAGCTTGACTCTGAGAAGCAAGAACTGACTCCATCATGGCAGTCAGGCGGACGATCTCGTCCTTCAGCTCTTTGTTCTCTTGCTCTAGATGCTCCATAATTCTCATATGATTGACACGGGTGTTGTACCAATGAGTCATCTTGGCTAAAGCACATAAGAAATACCAATGAGACATCTGGTGAAAGAGAAACCTACTTATGCACATGATGCATGAAATGCAATGCTTGTTATATATATATATATATATATATATATATATATATATATATATATATATATATATATATATATATATATATATATATATATATATATATATATATATATATATATATATATATATATATATATATATATATATATATTATATATATATATATATATATATATATATATATGTATATATATATATATATATCAACAATTTGCAATAATTTTTATATGACCGAAAATATCTTTTCATTTATATAATTGGAAGGATTACACTGAGTACAATTTTAGAAACCCAATGGAAGATACAAGAGAAAAGGAGACTAGTCATCCTAAGAATCCCTAACAACAATGTCAGAAGACCTAGCTGAAGGCGCGTACTTCCTTCGGATGCGACGGATCTCGGTCTCAAAAGAAGCCTTCATCTGAGTCTTCTCGAGGACAAGCTGATCAAAAATCTTCTTCCAAGCAACGGAAGGCTGAGGCATGCTAGAAGATGAAACCTCTGGCTCTCTCTATCTCTTTGTCACTCAGTCTTCAATTAGCTCAATAAGTGCATCTTTGTCCTTAGACTCCAACTGCAACTCCTCATGCTTCTTACTCAAAGCGCGGAAACGCTCTTCCCACATATCTTTCTCTTGCTTCATCTTGACGAGTGCATCTTCCAATTCCTCTACATCTTGGTTAGGGAGAGTTAATGGCTTAACCACAACCACAGACATAGGTATTTCACAAGGATAAGGCATCTTTAACTCCAAAGCTCTCTTCTTCACCCAAAGAGTGTAAGCTTCCAAAGCTACACAATTGCACGGACCAAGCTCGGATCTTCCTTTCCTATGCACATTATGCCAAGCATGCACAATCTTCTACTTCAAATGTTGGGGATCTTTACCCTCTTGATAGAAAAGACCTTCTAACAAAGTGTTATTAGGTTTGTCTCTCAAGGTGAACCCAAGTTGACGACGATCCAAAGCAGGGTTGTAGTTAATTCCTCCTTGTGTACCAATGAGAGGCACATTAGAGAATTCACCACAACTATCAATAATCTCCAAACTGCTCAAAGACGAATCATACCAAACAATATCATCATTAGTGAGATACATAAGTCTCTGAGACCACCGTAGACATTGTTTGTTCTCCACAAAAGCAGGTGTGTGAGGCAAGTGCGAAATAAACCACTTGTACATCAGAGGAATACAACAGACAATCGTTCCACCACCCTTAGAATTCCTTAGATGCAAAGAGAAATACATATCACCCAACAAAGTAGGCACATGATTCCCAATCAAGAAAAGTCTAATGGCGTTAACATCAACAAAACCGTCAATGTTAAGGAACAAAGCTAATCCATAAATGAGCAACACAAAGATAGCCTCAAAAGCATCCACACTACCAGCTTGAGCAAAAGCAGTAGCTTCCTTGATGAGGAACTAAGATGGCAACCCAAACAATCCTCCTTTCTTCACCCAACGAGCCTCTATCTCAAACTTCTTCAAGTGAAGAGCGTCAGCAATAAGATTAGATCGGGGAATCTTCTCCAATCCACTAAAAGGCACTCTACTAGAAACATGTATCCCCAAAAGATGAGAATACTCCTCCAAGGTAGGCACAAGCTGAAAATCTGGGAAAGTGAAACAATGGTAGAAAGGATCATAGAACTGCACTAGCACACTCAAAAGTCCTTCAACCGCATCAGTAGACAAGATGGATAGAAGCTTCCCATGGCGTTGTTTGAAGTCCAAGGGATCTAATACAAAATATTCTAGCTTCCTTAACTCTTTCAAGTTGGGACATCTGAAACTGTACTTCTTAGTGTTCCTTCATCCATAATCCATGGTCTGAAAAATGTTTGCAAATAATACCTCAGTTCCTTGAAATTTATGTGTGATGAATGTTATGATGCGCATGAATGCATGAATGTGACAATCACAAATAAGGGATCACACACAAGGCAAACAAAGGTCAAGAGATGAATCAAGTCATTGTCAAGATCAATCATCCATTTTGGTGCATCATGGTTTACACCTTATCAATACCCAAGTTCCATTGATATTGACAAGACTTGATTGGATCAACCAAGAATCAAGGGTTTGTTGTAAGTCACGTGCATGGAGTATGGGTAAGAACCATCCTAAAGGAGTGAACTAAGGATAAAACCTGTAGATCATGTTCTAAAAAGTTCCCAGAGTCTTAATTCCATCTATCGGATATTACATGTTAAGATGACTGACTCATCGACCCATAATATTCTCAAGAGAAACTCGTCTGAGTGTAGTATCGCGTAACAACTATTATCAAGTCTACACTTGAACAATTTCCGCACTACGTCCTAAATAGGCTAAGAGGGGGTAAATGTTCTACGGTCCTCAGCTTCTCGGACCTAAATTAGAGATAGTAATGCCTAACCACAAATACTTGTGTGACATTTCCAAATCCAAAAGAGTCTCCACTGAGTAGGTGGATTTCAAGCCAACTTGTTAAGGACTACTCCACACAAGTCGAACATGACTATACTATCCTCCTATCTTAATTGCACTCAAGTTCGGGTTAGAACTTATCTCACCACTTAGAAATCACCAAGCACAACAAGCAGATTATATCACACATACATATATACAAACATCACATATATACAAATATATTCACACAAAAAGTAGGCTAAACCCACTGGAGACTACTCCCCAGCAGAGTCTCCACTTAATTTCTATAGCGGTAAATTCATGATCATCAAGCTATGGATAAGCTAGAGATCAATAAAACCAGAGTCGCCACCGCGCTTTTATTGTTTCCAAGGGAAAAGGGAAAAAGTACGAACAAAACCCAAAAGTAAGAATTTTTCAAATCAAAACTAATAAAATGTCAGAGATTACAGGTAAGGGGGTTGGTTACACAGAGGGAAGGTGTTAGCACCCAAAGTGTCTTAGGTACTCCTAGGGAGCCCTTTTTGTGTGCATATGTATTTTGTACAAAATGACGTTTACAAACAAATAGAATGGGGGGATGAGAAGAGAATTCATTAATTATATTTTTTGTTTGACAAGACCTTCGGACTTGTGCCTACGTACCAACATAGAAATGAGGGATCAAAACCTCGTAGTTCGTGATACAAATTTCAAAGTGGATGCATTGCTTTTAACAAAAATTAAGTTTGAAAGGCACAAAGGCCTACAAATGATTTGAATGAGTTTGTTCTTTTTAGATTTTTGAAAGTTTAGGTCAAGTATAATTAAGTTTACTTACAAATTTGATTTAAGAAAGAGAAGTTTGAAAATGCAATGACATAAGGCCAAAGTTTCTACCTTTTTGCAAAGTGGTCAAAGTTTAGAACAAAATAAGCTCAAACAAAGAAAATTTTAAAAGGAGGGAGAGATTTTGAAATTAAATAAATGGGAAGGAGATGAAGAGACTAATCCTATGCACAAAATTAAAAGTTAAGAGTTGAAAATATCTGACCGATGTGTAGCAATCCAATAGGCAAGAATGCCATATAGAAACCCCAAATTCCCTTGGATATTTAGAATAAAGCAACACAGAAATGCACAATTATATCAATCTTGAAGAGCAAGGGAATCAAATAAAGATATCCACATCCAAGCTTAATCACTCCATGATCTTCTTCAAATTAGCCTTTTTAACAGATGAATTCCACAAGTCACAGGTTCAAAATAACAGCTTCACAATGATCATGTTGTAGATGAAATCAAAGGGATCTTGAATGATGTATCAGATGAAGTTTCAAATTGCAAGCATTTGGTTTCACAAAAAGTTGGCATTGGCCAAGTCCTTTAGCATAAGAATGTTGCCTAGATTCTAAGTCCATTTTCCCAAGATAAAGCCAACAGTCCACATAATTTTTTTTAGGGTTTTTGTTATTATTATGTACATTAATGGTCAAAGACTACACAAACAAGCAAAGTATACACAAACAAGATATATCACACAATATGGTCCAAATGGACAAAGTGAAAATTGCATTAACATAAACAATTAGAATGGTATGAATAATGGCAAATGAATAAAGACTAAAATTAAATGACATTAAAGTAAATGGTTTGAAATTAAGAGTTAGTTGTTAATGGGTTAGAAGTTAGTATTGTTTTGCTTTTGCTTTTCATTTTTAAGTCATTCTTTGGAGAACACTCAACCCACTTATCACAAGCATGGATCCTTGAGCCAAGACATCTTCCAAAGGAAGGAAAAAATGCCAAGTTTCCACACAATACCATGAAAGAGGGGAGACTTACAATCTCACTAACTAGAATGCTATGCCTTTTGTGTCACAAATTTAGCGCTATGTTAAGCAATCATAATTGGACTTATGTAGAAGTCACAACTATTTGAGGTCGGGCAATAGAATTTTGGTGTTAATGCATGTTAGAGACATAGTATAATGGATTATGCTCATGAAATATACCACACACAAAAAGAATATGCAAAAGAGGTGGCCTAATCTCATCCATACTTATGTTGATTTTTCAATCAACTAGCCTTCGGACTTTGAGATATCATAGGCCAAATGAGATGAATGCATAAAGAATGAGAATGAGATGAAGAGGGAGGGGAATGGATCAAAACTTAAATTGGTCAATGGAGGACTTTTACCAAATTAATAGCATCCATTCATTTCGGGAGATGGAATGTACATTCCATCAATCCCCTAAATCCAATGATATTAACTTGACAAAGTCAAATCAACCTTGACCAAGACCCAACAACAAGAGTCAAACTCAAACAAGTTATCACAATTGGTCAACACAATTAACTGGCATTTATTCAGATTAAAAAGACTAAAATAATGCATTTAAATTAAATATGGTCCAAAAAATATTAATAATGAAAAATAAATGCAAAATCAATTAAATCATGAAAAATATTAATAATGATCCAAAAAATAATTTTAATTCAGAATATGAAAGAGGAAATTTTTTGAAATTTTTTGGTGATACTCTCATATTTTTTGGATCAATATTAAAATTAATATGAATTAACGAAAATAAAATGATTAAAATGAAAATAAAAAAATAGCAAAAAACATGGACCAATTGATCTCCCTCATTAATTGAGGTGGCAGATCAAGTGGTCCTCAGCGCGCGTTCCACAATGGACACTAGTCAATGTGCTGTAGGGATCGTAATCAGAACCAACGCGTGATATTAAAACATTTCAAAAGGATCCTGTGGTCTGGAGAGATGCCAACACATCGTCGGAGCTGTGACTCCGGTCTTCTTCTCCGGTGGACCTCACCGGACTGGTCCACCCTCAACCATCACCAAAATAAAAAAGGAGGACATGATCTGAAATAAAAAATGGCGTAGAGCACGAATCTGACCTCAATTTCAACAAACCTCAAATATATAAAAGATATAAGGAGTTGAATTTTGAGGTGTGTCAATTGAGTTACTTCGATTTGACCTCTAAGCAACTCAATCTTCTTGCCTACATTGGTAGAACTTCAGACAACCCAAGATCCAAAAGAATTGAGTAGAATTGAGTGAGAATCGAAGAGATGAAGTTTTCTAAAAATTACCTTCAATGCTATGCAATTCTTGATGTTGCTTGCTCCAAACATGATCTGATCACACTTGAGAAGCTAGCAGGAAGTGATTAGAGAGGTTGCAAGGCTTGGGATCCTGGAGTTTTTGAATCTCCAACAGTTGAGATTCAAACTCAAAATTCAAATTGAAATTTCTCAGGTTTTCTTTTAGAGTGAGAGGGTTTCAATGGGGGAAAATCTAGCGCGCAAAGTGTTGTTCAAATAAGCTCAGAGGCCTTCTATTTATGGCCAAAGGGAATAATATTTGCACACTTCAAAATCTGTCCAAAATTGGCAATGTGGATGACACGAGTGCTTGGGCATGTACATGCCCATGACACAATGCATTAAGGTCCAAAATTATTTCAATTGAAGTCTGAATGAAGCTTGAATGGCAAGGCAATATGAACTGAAGTTTGTGCCATTGATTCTTTTCAATGATGCATCCCTGTTAAAGCCATGCACAAACCTAACAATCTTTGTCCAAAATGCATGAACTTGGGTTCTTTGGAAAGCTTGGATCAAGGGGAACAAGTTTTATGTTCAACATTTTTTCATTTGGAGCTTGTAACATGGAGAATTTTGAGGTAGAAGTTTGGAAATTTCAACATGTTGAAAAAGTTTCTAAGTGTCAAGCCATATACCTCAATATTCCATCTTACTTAACTTTTTATGTGAGCTTCAAATGAGAAAAGTGTATTCATCAAAGTTGTATCTCTTTCAAATACCTTAAAAATGGTCACCAATTTCATGTTATTTGGATTTATAATGATAGAGTTATGCATTTTTGAAGTTTGGAAAAATCACCTGTTCAATGGTATAGGTCAAAAATGACCTATAATGTAACCTCATATCACATGCTCATAAAAGTTGAATTAGCTCCCACTCCAAACATCAAAGTTGAAGTAGACATCTTGAATTTTATTGTGCAACTTGGAAATATTTCATCTCATAAAAATTGAGAAAGGTATGGCATTGGGAAGTTGACTTTCAAATTAGGGTTTAGACAAAATGACCTATAATATTCCAAGATAGAAAATGATTTTCCAAGCAAAACTAGTTCTAGGTCTCAACATGAAAGTTGTTTGGGATGTCATTTAGAGTAACGTTATTGTTAGAATCATTTTCATGTGGTGAAAATTGTAGGAGATAGGGTCTAGGGAGACCAACTTTTGATCAGATGAATTCATCTGGCCAACCACCACCAACCAACTTGCTAACCTTCAATTCTTTTGACTTTCTTGGCTCATGGTAGATTATATATGTATAAGATGATGAATTTTGAAGTGTCCCTTGAGACATTTGATCAATTGGTGAGATAGCTTGTTGGAGAAGTTACTCAAGATACCTAGTAAAACTAGGGTTTCCAAGGCAAATCACCTTCAAACTTTTGAAGAATACTTGATCAATATGACATGTAGAAATCATGGGTACTCATATATGATGCTTATAACCATTCTTGGATCAATTCATGGTTGTTCTCTTTGTCATGAGGGTCTCAAACCCTAGATATGAACTTGATAGATCAATGAAGATCATGGCCTACCTACAAAGGAATTAGGCAAATGCAAAAATATATTTTTGGTATTTTGATTAGTAAAATGATGATATACAAGTATGATACAATCACATAGTGCTTGGTGATCTCTTCCAAAACAAACCCTAATGAAAGAGGGGTAAGGAGGATGCCAAAGTATGATTCCAATGCTAATGCATATGATGAAATTGCATGAGGGATCTTAGGGTCAAAATTGGGGTCTTACAAACACAATTTTAAAAGAAATAAAAACATAAACTACAGTTCCTGGAATACAATCACTATCACAAATTGATGCAAACCTGAATAGGAAAAGGTGTTTGTTGAGATCCTGAACATCCACAAGATTTTTGAGTTGCCACGCTTGTGTCATGGGGTGCTTGATTGATTGAACATTGTATGGATTATCTGTCTAAAGTCTCCCAACCAATGTACGTTTGAAGACATTGTCATTGCATATACTTTCTTCCTTAACTGTTATACCTTCTTCTTCGTCTTTCAAAAGGTTAATCTCTTTCCAGCATTCCTGGGTTGAAGTGCAAGGTGCGAGAGTTGGAATGGTAGAAAAGTAGAGAAGATATTTGGTTTTCGATAAAGGATGAGATGGAAAAGAGGTTTGAAAAAAGGGTTATGGTTAGTGAAAATCGAAGGATTTTTCGGTAAAGTTAGAGAGATAAACAACATAAAGGTGAGAGATAACCAATA
Source organism: Lathyrus oleraceus (assembly GCF_024323335.1). NCBI lineage: Eukaryota > Viridiplantae > Streptophyta > Magnoliopsida > Fabales > Fabaceae > Lathyrus > Lathyrus oleraceus. The sequence goes on from NC_066584.1 coordinate 279,463,346, forward strand.
CTAGATAGAGCACGCCACAACGAGATGGGAAAAAGCTCAAACACAGACAAGCTGGGAAAAACGGCGTAATGAATTAAGTGACTTTGTCTTTTCACGACTTTGATAACTTTAGTTATATTTTAGAAAAGAGAAAGTAAAAAAATTGGAACAAAAATAAATGAGTGAGATTAATATAAGAGAGAGATAGAGAAAAAGTCACAGTGACTTTCTTTCTTTATAGTCACCAAAACTAGGATTGTTCATGGTATGGTCCAGGAAGAAAATCGAATCGAACCGAACCAATCCATAGTGAAAATTTACTCGAATTGAACCGAACCATTTCAATTCACCTCAGAACCGAATCGAACCATAATCATTGATTTGGTATATAGTTTTGAAATTCCAAACCATAATGAATCATTAGAAGTTAATTTTTTCCAAACCGAACCATTTATTTAAGAACTGAACCGTTAAACTATTTTAAATTTTTTTTAAAAATTAAAATATTTTTTTTAGTATTTTTCATTTACAGTTTCAGTTTGGTTCAGTTACAGTTTCAGTTTGGTTCGGTTTCAGTTTCGATTCAATTCTAGAACTGATTATGCAATATGATTTGGTTCACTAACCAAACATAATAATTTGGTCATTTTAACTTCAATACGGTTTAATTCGACGATTAAATTCATGATTTTTTTAACAACCCTAACCAAAACTCTACCTAAAAAAAACGGGCACCACTAAAGAGGGTGGGAGGAAGCAAAGAATGAATGTTATTATACATGCTGATATATATATTAGACACTAACTACATACGTGAGTTTTTTCAATACTTCATTATTTAATGTATTGCTATTACAATTACAATCGATATAACTTTAACCTAATGAAACAATCTCTAACAACTTATTTATTTATCTATCTAACTTGATGTTTTACGTAGTATATTGCATTAACAAAATTTGAATTTTCCTTTTGACCCCTCACCTTTTAACAGCTAGCACAACTACTTTTCTTTAATCTTCTTTATACATTTCTTTTTATTTCTCCTTAGCCAAACCAAACTTTTTATGCCCGACCAACTTGGCTCTTGGATCAATGCACCCCTTCACTTGTTCTAATAGTCAAATTTAATTTAAAAAATGTTTTGTTTTCAGCCAAATTTAGAAACACCATCCAAATGTGTTCATGATAAAAGCTTAGAACTCTGGCAGTTCTATAGATTCCCCTGATCTGATGAACAAGTCATACCAGAAATCCATTCCATCATCATTAACTATGGAGTTTGAACTATAACCATAACCCTCTTGGTTTTGGAAATTTTCAAATGAATTATTTAAAGGGTAATGTTGATTTGGTAATTCAGTATTCAATGGTATGGTGGAACTAATTTCATCATCAGTAGTTATTGTCTCTGACCAAAAGCTTTCATCTATTTCAAGCATTGTCACAAGTGAGTCTTCAGGATCTTCCCAATTGATGATATTGTCAATATTTTTTCCTTGTAACGAAAAATCACTAGAAAAAGTGTCATTTGATGATGTAGTTTCCATTTCAAGGAAATAGTTAGGAGCATTAGAAGGTTCATATGATTGAGTTAAACAGCTTGAATTTGAATTAGAATCAGATATTTTGATTTTTGGTTTTGATACTCTTTTTTTGGTATTTGAGTTTGTTTGGTTATTATTGGTGTTCAATAGTCTCTTCTTCAAATGTGTGTGCCATACATTTTTGATTTCATTGTCTGTTCTTCCAGGTAACTTTGCTGCTATTGCTGACCATCTGAAAAACAAAAACAAAATAACTTGACTAATGAAATATATGAGTTTGGAATTTTGCTTATTGGTTAAAGTTATTCAGAAAACTATAAATTTTGATTGTATTCATGAGCATATTACTATGTATGTCAAGAATATATATTACATACTTGCATGTGCTAAAAAATAATGTTGAAAAATAATATTATGAATTACTATGTTATTTCCCTTATAAATAAATTACAATTACAGAAAATGGTACTATTAGGAACCAATTGAATTAGTGTATGTACCTGTTCCCTAGCAAGTGATGCATCTGAATGATGATTTGTTCTTCTTCGTTTGTAAAGTTTCCTCTCTTAATATCAGGACTTAAATAATTAATCCATCTCAATCTACAACTCTTTCCACATCTTAATAAACCTTCAAATTTTACAACAGAAACAAAAACTAAATCAAAAACACATAAAAGGAAGTAGAATATATATGTAAATAATGATGAAGTTGAAAGATTAAGAAATATATACCTGCATGTTTTGGAAGGGCACGCCAATTACTATGTCCATGTTTTTGGATGTAAGATGTGAGGATTTCATCTTCCTCTAAGCTCCATGGACCTTTCTTCAATCCCTTCTTTTCGCAACATGGAGCTCTAACCATATCTTCAAATTATTTTATTTGATACAAGAAGAAGCTATGTATCAATATTCTTGTGCACTCACTACTTGGTTAACTTAACTTAACTCTCTTGTGCTCTTTATATATATATATATATATATATATATATATATATATATATATATATATATATATAGTTGGATATATTCAAGATTGGCAAATTGAATGGTCTGCGACAATAATAGTTTTTATTTTTCATATACATATCACTTGGGCATTTTATAACAGCTGCCTGGAAATAATGTGTATGTGAATTTCTATGGAAAATGTTTTATTTATTTATTTTAAGTGGAATTTGGAGTTAAGGATTCTGTTATAGCCTTATAGGTCAGAATACGGGTTTGAACATTCACATATACGTTAAAAATAAAAACAAAAAACATTCTAAATAGACAGCATTTAGGATAAGAAAAGAAAAGAACATGCTATGTCACCCATCACATGTGACAGGTTTTGTACGGGTTCGGCTGTGTCTTCATGTGTATTAAAAGTCTATAATTGTGGGAAAAAGTTTTCATTTTTATAAAAGAAATAAATTTGTTAATTCGAATTTTTTTACGAAAATAACTCATTTTTTTAAGGAAATTCCCAAAATATCCCTCGTTTCAAAAAAAAATCTAAATTACCCCACTTTTAGGAGGAGTCGCCAATTGAATTGTAGACTCCTCTTAAAAATTGAATGGAGACGCCAATTGGATTGGCTAGGGCAGGTGCTCTAGCCAATCCAATTGGCGCCCCTGTGTAAGGCTTAATAGGAGACGTCAATTCAATTGGAACCTCAGTGTAAAATGCTATTTTTTTTTGTAAATGGTATACGTGATAGATAAATTTGATATAGGACCAATTGATATTAATAAAATTTGCCGTTTACACAAAGAAACCTAATAGTGATGATCAGGATCACCTAACCGACCTCCGGTCCCACATCCTCTAGCTACCCTAACTCGTTTCCCTAACCCACGTTGATGATTCGGTACCGGTGTTTGAGCATCTGAGGGGCCAGGAGCGTCAATACCAACTATAGGAGAAGGTCTGTTGAGGTAGTCAGACAAGTCGGCATAGTCTTCAGTATGCATCGATGGTGTACCGCCGTAGCCGACACTGTTGTTAGGGGTTTGATGTTGAGGTGTCAGGTGTGTAAGTCATTTGGCGTGGGTCGTACAAGTACATATCCTCGACGATGAACTGAAAACCAACCAATCTGTACCAAGCCATATAAGTACGACTTGGTTTTTCTTCAGTTGGCATGACTGCGTCAGTTAACACATGGTCATTACGGTGCTTCCATTTGCGACACTCCGATCTTGCGAAGCTTTGCCATGAATTGAAGTTCCATTGATCGTTAACTTTGCGCAGATGCCATTCTCCTAGGCTAGCTGGGGGATCTGGGATATTTTGGGGCATACCAAACTGCAGCTTCACACGATCATTGTTGTGCATCTTCACAATTGTGAACAGTATTATCGGTGTGCATGCAGTCCATACGGCCGCGTCTTCGGCATTGACTTGATGATCATGATCCAAATTAAGGTATGGACGCCAAATAAACTGAAATGTAAAATAAGATTGGATTATAGTCAAGGTAGAAGAAGTTAACAAAATATAACGAAATAATTAAGTTATTTTCCTTACGTCTGTCGGTCGAAGGTGATCCAACAGGTTGCGATACTGAGTAATACAATGTCTTGGACATCTGTTGTAACTCATACCACGTGCAAACCATCTACATGAAAAAGTCAAAAAATATTAGTTAGAGGTGATAATCTTTAAAGAAGTAAGTAAAGATATAACAATTACATCTGTTGTAACTCATACCACGTGCAGACCATCTACACGAAAAAAGTCAAAAAATATTAGTTAGAGGTAATAATCTTTAAAGAAGTAAGTAAAGATATAGCAATTTAAACAACTCACTTTTGTGCATACGGAAATGTGAAAGGGTTGTTGTTGACGGGTGCTAGGGACGGTAGTCTTGACCAACCCCATGCTTGTAGCAAAACAGCACATCCAGAAAATATAGATGTGTCTTTGTGTGAGTTTTTGCACAAGGAGCTATAGAGATAGGCTAGATAAGCAGATCCCCAACTGTAACTTCCTATTCTATCTACATGTCTAAGTAAAGGTAAATACATAATATGCATGCTAGAACGACTACCTTCGGGAAATAAAAACGAGCCAATTAACAGCATAATGTAACACCTAGTTTTTATTATTCGAGCATCTTCGGTAGAATGCTCATCTAAGTATAAACTATTATAGTACGACTTAAGGCGTGAAAGTAGTATACCTTGACCTCTTGCGTTATCATCTAACAAATCAGTCTCCAAGAGATCCATGCAAATTGAATTCGCATAGTTGGTTTTACCATTAACAGCCTTACCTTCAATGGGTAGTCCCAAAAGCATGTAGACGTCTTCTAACGTCACGGTACACTCACCGATTAGGAACCAAAATGTGTGTGTCTCTGGTCTCCATCTTTCGCATAAAGCTAGAATGAATTTGTTATCTATGGACCAAGACAAAATCTTGCTTATATGACCAAAACCGGCGAGTTCAACATAAGGTTGAATCATCAGGTCCATATGGACATATTCGTTGACCCGAGTTCGGAACCTTGATACATCCTATAAAAGAAAGAACAAAAAACTTGACTAAGTTGGTATGTTAAAATAAAAGGGGATTGGTGAAGATGACAGATAAAAAGTTAACAAAAGAAAAAACTTACATATGTTGCGATGTTTGCAACCGTTCCTCTATGTGATTCGCCCATTGTGAGGATAGAAATTTTGTCGGGGGGTTGGTGTAGATGAAACGACAAGAAGTTGTTGCAAATGAAATTGTAGAAGAAGTATTGTAGAAAAAGTAGTGAGAGTAATGGTGTGGAAGAAGTGTTGATGGTCAGATGACGTCAACCCAGAAGCAGAAGCAGAAGTGGACCTCGTTGATGAAGAAGAAGAGGAGACCGAGATACAGGTTGATCACATGCTGAACAACGACGATGAAGATGATGATCAACCACCACCAATACCTCCTAGTCATGTCTACAACCCGTCTCAACATATGACAAATATGGATCTGCACGATGATGAAACATCCAACAGTGTTTTCTATAATTCGTATCCGAGATCAGAAGGCGAATTAAAGGTGGGAGACATGTTTCGTACCAAAGAAGAATGTGTTCTGGCTATCAAAAAATTCCACATGAACAACTCTGTTGATTTTATAGTGAAACGCACTGATTCTAGAAGGTATGTTATCGAATGTCGTAACATGCTTTGTAAGTTTCGTTTGGCTGCGTCTTACAAGAAGAAAAACGACTCTTGGGAGATCGCTTCAATAGCCCCACCTCACAGTTGCATTGCAACTAACGTTGAACAAGATCACCATAAACTAAGCGCAGCGTTGATATGTCAAGACATTCTGCCGCTGGTTAATAAAGATCCATCAGTGAAGGTGAGTATAATTATATCTCATATCAGAACAACATATAATTATACTCCATCTTACAAGAAAGCCTGGATTGCAAGGACAAAGGTTGTTGAACAAGTTTTCGACAACTGGGAGGATTCATACAAGGAATTGCCACGATTTTTATGGGCACTAAAAACATATGTCCCAAGAACTGTGGCAATTATGGAGACATTGCCATCGACGATGCCAGACGGAACCTGTGTTACAGGTAATAGAATCTTTCACCATCTCTTTTGGGCATTTGACCCGTGCATCAAAGGTTTCACATTTTGCAAACCTAGTATTCAAATTGATGGCACTTGGTTATACGAAAAATACAAGCGTACTGTAACACCTCAAAATTTTCCCTCCTCTCTTGGGACTAGCTTAGCATATTGCATTTCATTTTTAGGACATTAGTCATTGCATCTTTGCATGTCATGTGGAAACAATAAGCAAGTCATCCTCCTAAGTCTTGTTCAGAAGATAAAGAGGTTGAGAGATGCAAGCCTGAGGGTCTTAATGAATTGGTCACTAGCCATTTGAGGGTTTGTGCTTCAATTAGGGTTTCTTGGTTCTTCAAGGATATTGGGAATTATCTTGGTTGAAGTGGTACATCACCATCATCATGGTCTTCTCATCACCAAGAGGTTTATTGTGCTTGATCAGTTCCTTGGGATTAGGGTTTTGACCTCTGGTCAACCCTAATTAGTTGATTTGTGCCAATCAGGGTTTGTCAAGGAGAGGAGGTCTTCAATGAGGTGGGGATCATCATATGCTTTTATTGAGCTTGTGAAAGCTAGGGTTTCATTTTGGAGCCATTTCATCAGGAGATTGAGGCTCAAATTCATCTGTGCATAGCCGAGTCATCTATCAACTGAAAAAAGTCAACCAAAAGTCAACTGATGGATTTGGAGGTGGGAGAGGGTTAGAAATACTTCATTCATGTCCATACAAGTCTCATTTGACCTTTCAAACATCAACATTGAAGAAAATAAAGTCAGGACAAAACTTTCCAAAAATAGAAAGTGACTTGTAATTCAAAATTGCCAAAAATGGAAAGGTTTTCTCCTCAAGATTACATGACCAAAATTGCTTCAAATTAAATTTTGTTGAACATGAAAGTTGTAGATCTTGTTCTCCCATTTCCAAAAAGTCTAAGAACATGAATTTCTCATGTATGGTTAAGAAGATATGGATAAATCATTGTCAAGTGGATTTGAACTTCACAAGTGTATAACTTTCACACCAAAAGGCCAAATGAAGTGGTTCTTTTTGCAACATTCTTGTTTTGACATGTACTATCCAATTCATGCATCATAGGCCATGCATTTTGATCATAAAAGTTTTTGGACTTTTCATTTGAATTTTGGAGGGAAAGTGGTAATTCAAAAATTATGCATTGTATTCACTTCCTAACACTTGCATCTGGTTCAAAACAGGTTTTTAAGTGATTTCCAAAGGCATTTGTGTACTGTTACATTGCAATCCCATGCATAAGGTGCATTGTGCAAATTTGCACTTACACCTTTAATTTCATTAATCCTTGGCATTTGCTTAATCATGATTAGCATGCATCATTAACAGCACATATAAAAGCGTAATCATAACAGAAAACTTCATACACACTTCATTTTGCTCAGATCTAGATCTAGTTTCACAATTCTCTTCACTTGCTGCTCTCACTTTTCATCAAGTTTCTTCATAAACATTGCATTGTTCGTGATCAATCCTTGATCCACAAGCATAATTGGAGATTTCTGGAAGCAAGATCTATCCATTTTCGAGTTGGTTTGAAGGCTGTTGCAAGTTGCATCATTAATGGCAGTTGAAGATTTGAGCAACATCAAGCACGATTGAGCACCAATTCTTCATCCGTTCATCCATCAAAGCATTGGAGGTCATCTGTTTCTACATTACAAGGCTTGAAAGCTACGATTCCAGTTCTGCATTCTCTTGAAGGTCAGAATTCGACATTCCCAATTCATAAAATTGTGGTGTGCATGTTGTAGATCGTTCATCCCTGAGTATGCTGAGTTTTGTCTCATTGAATTTCATTAAGAAATGAACAAGATATGCTAGATCTAAGTTTGATGCATGAACTTTCCTTTGCTCGAATTTTCGCATGTGTGTAGAATTAGGTTAATCCAAGCTTAGATTCGTGTTGTACGTTGGAAGATGAATCTATTGGTGTATTTGTTGTTGATTTCTGGACAAAAGTGTTCTTGAGCTCAAGAACACGTTGATGAACATGAAGAACACTTAGGGTTTCTGTCCAGAATATGTTTGATCCGTCCAGCGCCATTCTGCATGTGTTTTTGTGTTTTTCTTCATGCATTGGTCCAATTGTACTCCGCGTGGCTAATTGATTGGATACTAGCGCTTGCCTTGCCACGTAATGTTAATAAAACGGTGTGTTTCATGATGAAACGCGCCACTTTCAAATTCTTCTTCAGTTCGATCCTTGGTGGAGACAGTTTCACATGTGCCTTTGCCTTTTATTCCATGCCATTCATGTACATGCTTTCATGTGTTTTTTTTAATTTTTCATTCATTTCAAAAATTCATAACTCCATGAATATTGCTCCAATTGGCCTGGGATTTTTTGCACTTTGTTCCTCATCATGTCTAGTATTTTATGGCTATTTTTCCAGAAATTGTGCACGCATGAAAAATGCTTTGGCTTAGGGATTGTGTATGTGTGTGTTTTCTTGACCTACCTTGCTAAAAGCTTTGTGAAATGATGAGATTTTATCCAATGCTCTTGAAACTTTGCATGCTTAAACTAGACACTTTCATTGAAATTTTAGTGTTGAGTTTGTATTTTTAGCATTTCTGGTTGATGAGTTATGATCTGATTAATGTAGGTGTGACAATGTGTGTCACACCTTTGCTTGCTTGACTTGTGGATTTTCTTTGCCATGCCAATTCAATACCAAATAATCTGATTTTTTGCATGATGATTCTTCTGGATGTTAGGATTGATCATGAATTATTGTAGAATTTTTGAAGGCATTTCCAATTTGTTTGAGATTTTTCTTGCTGGTTGACCATGTTTGAACTTTTTGATAGTCATGAACTTCAATGATTTGTGAAATGCTTGATGTTTATCATATGGACTTGAAATTTTGTACATTGATTCTAGACACTTTGAAGTTTATTGTGGTTTTGATTGGATGTGTTTATCATGTGTGGATTCTGTTTTAGGCTTGTGTTAAGTTGATGTATGAAATTGTACCTCAATTGAGCTTGTTTGTGCTTACCTTGCCTTATGAAATTTATTTGCCATGCTTATACTTGTCCAAATGCCTTGATTTTTGGTGTGTTGATCATTTGATGTGTGCTGTTTAGCCATGATTTTTCTTGAGATTTATTGAATCATTTTTGAGTTGATGTGGATTGGTTCATTCTGGTTGCTTCAATGAGCTTTCAACTTGCATGCTTTGCCTTATGTGCTTTGTGAAATGAAATTGGTTAATGCTATTGACATGAGACCACTTGGATATTGTTATTAATTGATTGAGATTGGTTATTGTCAAATTTCATGTTCTGTTTTGGATTATTTCTCCCACTTTGACCCTAGGCCTTGTCCTAGTGGTTTGTGCTTATGTTTGAGTTTTGTTTTCAGGATAAGAAGCATATGGCCATGAGGAGATTAATTCACATTGCTTGAGTTGGATTATTTGGATGATGTTGTCTAATTTGGATTTGTTTTGTAGGTGGCTTTTAGCTCATTTGAGTTGAGCTTGTGCCTTGCACATTGTTTGACTATTGTTTGACTGTACTGTTGACTGTTGACCATTAACTGTCTGTTTGACTTTTGTTTGAGTTGTATACTGATTGAGTTGGATTATTTTCAGGTACCTTAGTTGCTATAGTTCCTTTGTGAACTTGCTTTTGCTTTGCTTGGTTGCATAAGCATTGAGGTATAACATCTCTTCTCCATGTAGTCTGGAAGACCTGGCCTGTTATGTGGTCAGGCACCTGTCTGAAGTCCTCCTTAAGAGGCAATGCTTGTGATTGTTTATGTTTGTGCCAAGCAGGAAAATACCTTTGATAAGGCAATTGACAGATAAAAGAGATGTTTAACCCATCTCCTGTTAGTCTGTGTGTCATCCCTTTGCTCATATTACATGTTGATGCATTGTGGATATTAACCCAAGATCTATAGAGTCATTAACTTGTGGAGAGAGTTCCAACTTTCTGAACTCCCACACCTTCTATTTGTCTGAAGCTCTCCCAGGCCAGGGATAAGAGTTGTGAGGCACACCCCTCACTTCCCATTTCATCTGCTTCACCCTAACTCTCAATGTTAGGGTTAAGAGCTAACATCACCCGATTCCAGTTGGCTTGTGTTTCACAGCCTAACCTTGAGTGAGCCCACTTTGTTTGTATATAGTGTGTGCTAATTGTGTGTATGTTTGCTTTGATTATGATGTGTTTAAGATAGCTTGCTGCCTGTGCAAGTTAGATAGAAACCTCAACCTAGGGCCATTGTGGATTATATGATAACTATTAGGCTCGAGTCAGCCTCCCTTCTAGTTGGTCATTTCCCAGTCTCTGGTTAGGAGAAGTTTCTCCCCTGTTCAGGGGAACTACGTCGCCCTGATCCTCATACCAGATGAGGTACGTAGGCAGGAGATCGTACGAGATCTCTCCGGGCACCCTTTTTCTTTTTGTGTGTGTTTGCTTGACAGTTACTAGGCTCGAGTGCCAGACTCCTTAGTAACTTGTTGCTTGGTTATCCTTCTTGTGTGTTAGGAGATGGATGTAAGACCAGCGATTGGCATTCCGTATCCTATTGGTGTTTGTTGTGTGCGGAGTCCGACGTAAGTCCAGCGATTGGCAGTTGGTTTCCAGTGTGGGTTTGTTTGGTTCGGAGTCTGATGTAAGTCCAGCGATTGGCATTCGGTTTCCATGTTTGCCTGTTTGTGGGTGTGTTTTGTTTGGCGTGCGTGAGCCGAACTACGGTAGCTCTGATTCTCATTCCAGATGAGATACGTAGGCATAGGATGCGATATCCTAGCGAGCCCGTTCCCCTCTTCTCCCACCTGTGTTGTTTCTAGTGTTTGTGTGCATTGTTTGTGAGCAGTTTTAGCAACCTTTTTCTTTCCTTTTGACCGTGGATCCCATCGAGTACGACGGATGCGTAGGGGTGCTAATACCTTCCCTTCGCATAACCGACTCCCAATCCCATCTCTCTTTGGTCGTGAGACCATGTCTTTTCCAGGTTTACTTCGAGCGTTTCCTTTCCCTCTTTTGGGATAAATAACGCACGGTGGCGGCTCTGTTTGTTTTTGTTTTAGCCCACCGGTTGTTTTTCGCGGATGCGACAACTGGCGACTCTGCTGGGGATTATAGAAGTTGACCTCTTGCTGGTCCATCTTCCCTAAGGGAGTCTCTCCTAGCGATCTCTAGGATAGTTTAGGTTGCTTGTGCTGCTCTATTTATTGCATTTATTGTTATACTGTGCATATGTATATTTGCATAAATATTTGCATGCATCATTCTATCATGTTGTTGTCCTCTGTACAGGTGGGTCCTGTGATTTGGGGTGGGTGTTCTGAGTGGGGCTAAAACCCAGGCCCGAGTATACACCTAGGATTAGTATGGTCTCACGTTCCTCACATGCTGGTTGGGCATGTTGTTGCGACGTGACATACCACAAGTCGGACGAGGTTCATCTGAGAGAGCTCTTCCATAGTGGGGTTTCCACTTTGGTTGGGTTACCTCTTTTGAACTATTGACTTCGGTGACCGATCTTTCCTGGATCTTTGGTTTAGACGATCTTAAGAGAGCTGCAACGGCACACCCGAAAGGGCAAACCCGTTGAGTATCTCTGCCCGATTGTCGAGACCATTATCCGCATTAGGATGACTTGATTAGAATTCACCTGTGAGGGGAAGGTTGATTCTTACTGATGCATGTTCTGATGGTGACTTTGTTGGTGACTATTGGTTCAACTGTTGATCAGAGTCCTATTTATAAGTCGGATTTATGGATTTATTTCTGAGACGTCGGAGTTCTGTCCGTGATATTTATCAGTGGGGATCCGTTTATTTCAGGATTCCCCGGGCTGGTTCAGAAGGGTTGGTTATCAGGCCAATGTGTGATGATGATGGTGATGTATCATTCAGTTCCGTTTATTTCGGAACTCCCAAGTCGGATTTGTGATTTCTCAGTACCTCAGATGGTTGAGATCAATTCAGAGGCCGTAACTCAGTGCAGTAAATGATCAGAGGACTTGGAGGATGGCACATTGCATTGCATTCATACATCAGCATCATTAACATTTTGCATTTAGCTGCATCTAACTCATGTTTATCCATATGCAGGGGACATTCTTGATTGAGATCCTGGTTGAGAGACTTCTTTGTTCCAGACATGAGGACCGGTTTGAAAGACGATGTTGTCTACAGTTTCTTCAACCCAGAGATTGATGTGTTGAGAGATATGATAGCATTGATTACACCCGACCATGTGGGGATGTTCCGTGAGGCATACGGTGGTATTCTGAAGTTGGTTTTCAGGCTCACAGACAGTGATAGGAGCGCTATTCATACTCTTCTCCAATTCTATGACCCGGGTTTGAGATGCTTCGTGTTCCCGGATTACTTGTTGGGACCCTTGATGGAGGACTATGCTAGCATCCTGGGTATTCAGATCCGAGATCAGATTCCTTTCTATGCCACTAAGGGAGAGCTTGACATCGCTGAGATTTCTCGTGCTCTTTATTTGAGCCCAGAGGTGACCAAAGGGGGTTTGAAGGAGAAGGGAAAGTTGCCCGGTTTTCATCTGAGTTTCTTGGAGGCTAAAGCCAAGGAGCATGCTGTTGTGGGTAATTGGAAGACTGTCTGTACCTTGATTGCTGTGAGCATTTATGGGACCATAATGTTCCCTAATCAGAAGGACTTTGTGGACATTAATGCCATCCGTTTGTTTGCTCAGAGGAATCCTATTCCTACCTTGGTTGGGGATGTTTATTACTCGGTCCATAATCGGAACGAGAAGCGGCGTGGGGGATTGATCAGATGTTGTGCTCAACTGTTGCACAAATGGTTTATGGGGTATTTGCCTTCCAGAGGTGCCTTTGCTTTTGTTCTTCATGACCAAACTGTGAATTGGGCGACCAAGTTGATGGGTTTGCGAGCCAAGGACATAGCTTGGACTCACAATGGTGTGGCCGGACGAGATTTCATCTACAGTTGTGGGAGTTTTCCCAATGTGCCTCTCATAGGAGTTCAAGGTTGCATTAATTACAACCCGACGCTTCTTAGAAGACAGATGGGGTTTGCTATGGAGGTTCCTCCTCTCGAGCGCGAGATTCATGAGTCTTTTTATTTCCCGGCTGAGGGTAATCTGACACGGTTGAGGCAAGTGTCTAGGGCATGGCGTAACATTCAGAGGAAGGGCAAGGTTCCTTTTGGTAAGGTTAACAGCAGGTCTCTTCCTCCATTTGATGATTGGCTTAGGAAGAGGATCGAGCTCACGCATCTACCATTTCCTGGAGGTGATCCTTGGTGTCCTATGATTGAGGGGCCGCGTTCTTCTGTCAGTATGGATGAGTTCCTCGAGATGAAGAAAGCCAGAGATCAGCTGCAAGTAGAGAAGACTAAATTGGAGATGAGTGTTGCTAGGATTCAGATGGCTAGTCAGGAGATTAGAGTGAGGATGGAAGATCAGGACAAGCGACATGCCTTGGAAGTGAAGCGCTTTGAGATGGATACCGCTTATTATGGCAAGGTTAGCCAAGCTTTAGAGTCGTCCACAAGGGAGCATGACATCACCAAGGAGAGGTTATCCAGAGCTTCGAAGGTCATTGAAGATGAGAAGAGGAGGCAAATCCTTGTGAGGGATCAGAGGGAAGATAGAGTCAGAATCCTCGTCGCCGAGTGGGAAGCAAAGTTGAAGACCAAGGAAGCGGAGAACGTGAAGATCGTTGCTGAGAGAGATCATTACATTACTGAGAGAAATCATTACTTCAGACAGATGAAGATTCACCAGAAAGAGGTGGGGAGATTGCAGCAAGAGAACACCGAGCTCAGGTTCGCCGCAGAGTTTGCGAAGATGGTTGATGATGTAGGGCCTTCTGTGGGACCTTCGTCAGACTAGACTTTTCTTATTTGTGTTGGATTACCGTCAGGCATGTTGACGGAATTCACTTGCCTGTATTTTCTTTCTGATTCTGGAAAATTGTAATTTGATTTGTGTCAGCCTGATGTATGACTCTTGCACATTCAATGTGTAGCACCTCAAATTTGCACCTATCATTATGCATACATTTTCATATTAGGTCATAGCATATCATGATCCATTGCATATCATTTGCATTGTCCCCAGTTGCCTCAAGAGCAAGCGATCAAGAATTAGGTCAAACTAATCTCCTGATCAGTCAACCAAGCAAGCAAAGGAATTTCTCATTGAACCAAGGTCTTGGGGTTTGTCCAACAAGTTCACATGGCTTGGAGGTCTATTTGAAGTATTTTGGTCAAGGGTTGAAGACTTGGAGATCATCAGTTCATACACAGACAGTCAAAAACCCTAAAAAAAGTCAACTGTCAGTCAAAGCAGTGGATGGTGACCATTCTTGTGGAATTTGGGCACCATGATCAATAATCAAGAGTTCATACAACTTGGGACATCATTTGGAGTCAAGTTCTCAAGGAATTAGGGTTTGGAAGTCATCAGTCAATGAGCAGACAGTCAGAAACCCTAAAAGTCAACTGTTGGTCAACTGTCCATTTAATCAGTGATTGGATGATTGGAATTGGTTTGTGAGAGTTCGTTCATGTCCAAATAGTCATCATATATCATACCAAACACCATCATGGAAGAATTTGAAGCCAGATCAAAAATTTCCCAAAATGGAAACTGGGCCTGTAACTGAAACCTGCCATAAATGGAAAGTCTTGATCCTCAAACTTACATCATGATACAAGCCTCAAATGAATTTTTGCCCAACATGAAAGTTGAAGATCTTGTTCTCCCATTTCCAAAAAGTCCTAGAACTCTCAATTCCCATGTGTGGTTGGCAAGTTATGATCGAATCGATTTCAGAAAATCTTGAACTTCAAAGGGCCATATCTCCCAAACCGTTTGGCCAATTTTGGTGGGGTTTTTTCCTACAAGTCACATTTGATCCCCTCTTTCCAAAAATATAAATTTCATGAGCCAAAACTTCACCAATCAAAATGGCATATTTTGACTTTTCTCATTTAAATGCAAGTTTGACCAAGAGTTGACTTTTTGATATAAACATTTTTCTAACATTTGGCCAATTGGAACAGCTCAGAAATATCATTTTAAATGTGTTTGCAAGCTCATTTTATGCAGTACATGTGAATCCATACTTGGTTGCTTGAATTGGAAGAAAAGGACAAATGCAACCATACTACTCCATGCTATCCACCATGCCTTGCCTTGTACCATGGAAACAGAAATCTAAACCATCATTTTCTGTCATTTTGAAGCCTCATTTTGCAGCCATAACCAACAGTACATATGGCCATACTAACTTGCTTGGAATTGGGAAGAAAGTACATAGCTACATCCACATTTTCATGGTTTTTGGGGAAAGGACCACAAGACAGTTTTGGTTATTATCATTTTCTGTCATTAAAGGACAACAGCCTCCCAACAGCAGGTTTGGTAAAAGGATTTTTCTGTCATTGTGAGGACTGGCAGCAGCAATAGATGGCACACAATTCCCTCTCAAAATGGCCCATGCTGTTGAAAACAAGGGCAACTTCTAACATCATGCTACTGGCATTGAAAAAAAAAACAAGAGGCTACTTCTAACAGCAGGAGATACACCTCATTTTCCTGTCAAAAAACCAAACTCCTAATTGCAACCACAAAAACCATTTTTGGCTAAGACAGAAAAAGGTGACTGATCCTAACTGCATTCATTTTGCTTGGCACTGGCAAACCCTGTCAAACACAAAACATCTCTGCCTGGCCACAAAGCAACATCACATAGCAGTTGGTTGCATGATATTTTCTGTCAAATGAAGCTTCTAGCCAGCATCCATCACAACAGAAATCATTCTCACTAAAAAAAATCACATTTTTGCACTTCCCAATTTTCTGTCCAAAAGTCTCTATGAACCTGGCCTGGCTAGTGACAATAACAAAACACATTTTCTGTCAAGGACAAGAGCAGCCAGCATAACACAATCACCTTCACTCATTTTCCAATACTCATCCTTGCTCGCTTGGCATTTATCATTTGCTGTCAAACAAAAACTCACAAGATGAACTAAACTGGCTTTGCCTAATACCTTGTCTTCCATCATTTTCTTGTCATTTAAAAAAACCAGTAGCAGTAGCAGCAAACCACCCATTCACCTTGCCTTGACATCTCAAAAGAAGTTTTCCAAAACTCCACAGTTCCAAGACCCTGCCCTGCTTTGATAACAACATTCCCTCATTTTGCTGTCAAACAAGCCTTGCTAGTAACCTTCCAACAGCAAACATTAGCAACCTAGCAACCTTCATTTTCCACACTGCCAAACCCTGCAGCAACCTAGCAACCTTCATTTGCCACACTGTCAAAATCCTGCAGCATCAAAAAGCCAACATCCAACAGCAAGAAAAACTTGGTTGTGCACTCATTCACTCAAAAATCATACCTTGACTCTTTTCATTTTTCAGTCCAAAAACTCCAAACCCTGCCTTGCCAACCATAGCAGTTTGGTTCATCTCAACTTTTCATCATTGCCAACCAACTAGCCAACATAACACCAAAAAACACGCAAGAATTCCCAAACTCACCATTGCAGAAAAACTCACTTTCTACTTCAAAATCCAAATCTTCAAAATCATCATTTCCCCCAAGTTCCTTGTAAACTATCCATTCAAACACCTTCCATATAACATATAGAAGCTACTGTAGACAGAAAATCGCATCTGTAATCACTAAATCATCATATCCAAATCTCACATTTTCACGCTTGCAACTTGAGTTGGCCAGAACAGTTGAGGAGGTTTCAAGGCAAACTCTCAATGGCATTACATTCCTGGAGCATCAAAGGTGCTAAAGGGATCATTTAGCACCATTAAAAGTGCTTGAAATAGAACCTCCATCTTCACCTACAAGCAAAATCAGTTCAGTGGCCATCTGCATTTCCAGCTTGGTTCAAGTTCAAGTAAGGTGTCAAACAGCTTGCCTTGGACCCTTTGAAGCTATTTGGATACCTGTCAAGCATTGAAAGCATCTCCAGCATCACATTCAACATTGCCCTGTTCAGTTTGGTAAATTTTCGACCTCCCTCTTTTGTCAAATTGATACATGCTTAGTATAGGTCTATCCATGCTGATTGTCATGATGCTTTCACTTTTTGAAATGGTTGCTTATTCATGAAGATATATTGTTTTGAAGTTTGATGTCAAGTTTTGTTTTTGCTCGATTCTTGACTTGTCTGTTGTTTTAATGAAAAATGATGATGGATTCTTGTTGACCTTGCCATGCTGATCATTTCCATATATTCAATTTTGATTTTTGGGCAAGTTTGTGAAATCATGATTTTTGAGAGGGATGAACAGTAAAACCCTAATCCCAATTTGCCCAGATTTTCCCCATTTTCGTATGCATGGCCTGAAACTCATTGACCAATCAAAACATTTCATTTTATGGCCAAAACGACCGTGTTTAATTAAGTGGATTATGGAATTACAACTTTGCCATTCTTGCTTTATTAATCCAAATTAATTTCACATTTTAATTACCAATCTTGCAAAAATCATAACTTGCTCATTTTTGATCCAATTTGAATGGGATTTTTTGTGTTGTGTTCATCATGATCTCTACTTTTTTATCATTATTTTTCCAGAATTTTTGGATGAGTGGTTTTTAAGTGGTGCTAGGGTTTGTGACATGTGACCAAATTTTGTACACTTTGCCAAATCAATTGTGAAATGATGAGAATGTATCCAATGGATCCCAAATTTTTTGTGCTTAAACTAGACACATTCATGGTGATTTTGGTGTAGAGTTTATGAATTTATCATTTGTGGTTTGTGAGTTATGATTTTTTGAATTAGGGTGTGACAATTTGTGTCACACCATTGATGACCAACTTCATGATTTTCATTACCATGCTTCTTGAACTCCAATTGATCTGATTTTTTGCATGAACCTACTCTTGTATGTCTAGTTTACATGTGAATTTTCTTGGAATTATTTGTGGCATTTCCTAATTGTTTGAGATTTTCTCCCCTGCCTAGTCAATTGTTGACCTTGTGTGACACTTGTTCCCATTTCATTTGTGAAATTCTCATACTTTATTAGATAGACATGAAATTTGACATGTGATAACTAGACATCCTCATCTTTGCCATGGTTTTGATCCCATTCATTTATCATACACCATTCTTGACTTATGATTTTTCTAAGTTGATGCATGTTTGGTTGACTTCTTTGAGCATGTTCAAAATTGCTTTGACTTTCTGATTTTCATTGACTGCCTTCCACTTGTCCAAATGGGATGAAATTTGACATGCTTACCATGCTATGTGTTAGGTTTGATCATGATTTATTTGGTGATTTTTGGAAATGTCTAAGTTTGCTTTTGATGCAAGTCTTGCTGTTGACTTCTATGAGCTTCTGTTTGCCATGTTTTGACCTAAATGGTTCATGAAATGATGATAGTGATTGATATGAATGTGAACCCAATTGGTTTTGTTTCCTAAATGTTTAAACTTGACTTTGATGGGATATCCTTTGCTGTTTTGACTTTCTCATTCACTTTTGACCCTAGGCTTGCCCTAGTGGTCCTGTTACTCACCTTTGAGCTTGTGTTTTCAGGTTGACCAACAAATGACCAATGAGACCAATTTCTTTTGATTGGGATTGCCTAAATGCCATGACTAACTTGTTTGTTTTGTAGGTGGCTTGGCTCACATGCCTTAAGCCTTGTGCCTTGCACATCCATGTGCCTCTAATTGACTGTTGGTGTCTGTTTCTGTTTGTTTTGTTTGAAGTTGCATACTAACATCTGCTTGACTGTTTCAGGTGCTTTAGTTGCTTAGTTCCTTGTGAACTTTTTGCTTTGCTTTGCTTGTATAAGCAATTTGCATTGAGGTATGTCTCTTTTACTTCATGTAGTCTGGAAGACCTGGCCTGTTACTTGGCCAGGCAATTGTCTGAAGTCCTCCTTAAGAGGCAATGTTTGTGATTGTTTACTTTTGTCCTTGCATAGAGTCAAAGACCTCCTAAGTGAAGAGGAAATTGGTGGAAGGTAGGGATATGCAATCTATCCCCCACTATTCAGTGTGTCATCTGTTTTGCTCACACCACTGTGTTGATGCATTTCAGATACAAACCCAAGATCTTGTACAATTGTACAGTTGAGTCAGTTTTAAATGTGTAGAAGGGTTCCCACTTTCTGAACCCACACATTCTTGTCTTGAAGCTCTCCCAGGCCAGGGATAAGAGCTGTGAAGTCTTACCTTCACTCACCTTTCATCTGCTTCACCTTAGCCCCTCAATGGCAAGGTTAAGAGCAACACTCACCCCATTCCAGAGGTTTGTTTGTTGAGGTTGATATGACCCCTTGACTAAAACCTAACCCTTGTTTGAGCCACTTGTTTGTGTATAGCGTGTGCTATCTGTGCTTGTAGGATTGTTTGACTTGCTTCCTGTGCAAGTTAGGATAGTTTGACTTGCTTCCTGTGCAAGTTAGGATAGTTTGACTTGCTTCCTGTGCAAGTTAGGATAGTTTGACTTGCTTCCTGTGCAAGTTAGGATTAGTTTAGACTTGCTTCCTGTGCAAGTTAGGTTTTGCTTGGCTTGCTTCCTGTGCAAGTTAAGTATGTGTGGCTTGCTCCCTGTGTGAGCCATACTTAGGATAGGTTGGCCCTTGTGCCATTTAGCTAGAAACCTTAACTTAGGGATGAATTTGCATGATAACATCTAGGCTCGAGTCGTAGTCTCCCTAGTTGTGTCTCCCTCTGTTATCTGGTTAGGCTAGTCCTTTATCCCTCTGTAGGGGAACTACATCGCCCTGATCTTCATACCAGATGAAGTATGTAGGCAGGAGATTGAGCTGATCTCTCCGGGCGCCCTTTTTTTCTTTTTGTGTGTGTTGTTTGACAGTTGCTAGGCTCGAGTGCCTGACTCCTTAGCAATCTGTTGTCTGTTTGTTTGTGTGTGTGCTTGACAGTTATAGGCTCGAGTCCCCGACTCCCTATTAACTTGTTTTGTCTTGTTGTGTGCTTGGAAGCTGATGTAAGTCCATCAAGTGGCATTTGGGTTCCAGTGTGCGTGTGTTGGTTCGGATGCTGACATAAGTCCAGTGATTGGCAGTCGGGCTCCACGTTTGCCTTTGCCTGTGTCTTGTTTGTCTGTGTGCGTGTCAGCCGAGCTACGAATGCTCTGATTCTTCTCTCGTCCGAGAAGATACGTATGCATAGGATGCGACATCCTAGCGAGCATGTGTCGTCTCCCCAGTCCGAACTACTTCGACTCTGATGTCTATGCCTGATAGACTAAGTAGGCCCAGGATGCGACATCCTGCCGAGTCAGTTTCAGTCAGTTTCTTGTGTCTCTTTCAGCCAGTGTGTGTGAGTATTTGAGCAGTGTTTAGCAACCAATTTTCCTTTCTAGTGTGCGTGGATCCCGTCGAGTACGACGGATGCGTAGGGGTGCTAATACCTTCCCTTCGCATAACCGACTCCCGAACCCATTCTCTTTGGTCGCGAGACCATGTCCTTTTCCAGGTTTACTCTGAGCGTTTCCTTTCCCTCTTTTGGGATAAATAACGCACGGTGGCGGCTCTGTTGTTCTTTCTTTTCCCGCCGGTTTCTCGCGCGATGCGACAGCTGGCGACTCTGCTGGGGAAATAGAGAAGTTGACCTATGCTGGTCCATCTTCCCTGAGCGAGTCTCTCCTAGCGCTCTCTAGGTTAGGATTTTGGTTGCTGTTTGCTGTTGTATTTATTGCATTCATTGTATATATGTACATTTACTGTTTACATTTATTATGTGCATTAATGTTTGCATTCATTCATTATCATCTGCTGGTTGTCTGTTTTTCTCTGTGTGGGGGGGAGTCAGTTGAGGTAAAAGGTCCAATACCCAGACCATGAGTGAAATCTAGGAAACCTAGGAATAGAGTGATTCATGGGAAGCGGGTGGTGTACGCCACTTAGCGGAACATTGATATCACGAGCAGTTCAGACCCTGGTGGGATATTATCGGTGCATACATCGGGTGTGCACAGGATGATATTCTGCGAAAGGTTATTTATGCTGCGTTTCTCTCGACCTTACCCTGGCCTAGACGACACCCGTGAGTGGGGAGGGGATTGATCATTTTAACAGGTACAGTTGGTGACTCTCGGTACAGATGGTGACTGTGAATTATGGACATCTATTTCTGGGACGCCGGAGTTCTGTCCGTGGTTTATCAGCGGGTTCCGTTTATTTCGGATCCCCGGGTTGAATTTGAGAGTACCTGTTCAGAGGAGCTGGCTGTCATCCGTTCAGTGGATGTTCCTGTGATGATAGTGATGTAATCTCCAGTTTCGTTTATTTCGGAACTCCCCAAGTCGGATTTATGGTGACTCGGTTCTCCAAATTTGGGTTCAGATGCCAGTTGATCAGATTGACTTTGGATTTCAGATGTTTGTGATCATAGTTCAAGCCGAAGCTTTGACCCTGTGCCTTGAGACGCACAGCCTGACCAGTCATGTTGCATCATTTGCATCATAGCATGTTTATTTTCAAAAAAAAAAATAGTAATGCATGAAAATGAAAAAAAAGTTAACTCGCATACGCATATCCTTTATCAGGATCATTCATATTAAAATAGCATCCGCATCATGCATATCATGCACATATCATCCTTGCATTGCAGACATGTTTGGGAGAGACTTCTCACCCTGGTTCCTGACTGAGACAGGATTGTTGATCATCGTCCGCACCGCAACCAGACTAAATCAATAGAGGAGTATGGACCAGGTTCAAGCTGAGCTAGCTGAGATGAGGGCGAACATGGCCCAGTTCATGACAATGATGCAAGGAGTTGCTCAGGGGCAAGAGGAGCTGCGTGCCTTGGCCCAGAGACTGGAAGTCGTGATTCCACCAGTCCACCGGCTTCACCAGTGGGTGTACCCGTTCATGAGAATGCTGCTGTCACTATTCTCGTCAATGATTATGCCGTGGGTGATGAATTGAAGGGGATCAGAATTAGTGAACAGCCTCTTGCTGCAGAGACTGTTAATGTCAGAGCAACCCGCGCTCCGGTTCGCCATACTGGCTCTTCAAGTTCTTCCGGTTCTAAGAAGACATACTCTGGGGCACCCAAAAGGGGAGAGATTGAAACAAATGTTGTGCACCGACGGAGGAGTGTGAACAGAGGACAGTATCGTCAGGCTGTTGGTGTGACTATTCCAGCAACTCAACCTCAACAACAGTAGAGAAGGTCAATTCAGCAATATCAGCGTCCACAACCTCGTCCTCAGCAACAGGCTTCCCAGCCTCCAATGGATAATCAAGCTGGTACAAGTAATGAAAGGAAGAAGATCATTTTCGATCCAATCCCCATGTCCTACGCCGAGCTGTATCCCACGTTGATAGAGCGGAACTTGATTACTCCCAGAGACCCGCCGGCTATACCCGTCAACCCTCGGTGGTGGTATAGGCCTGAACATCAGTGTGTGTATCACTCGGGTGCTCCTGGTCATGATGTGGATAGCTGCTTTCAGCTGAAGATGAAGGTTCAAGACCTTGTGAGGTCAGGTATTCTGATCTTGGAGGATTTAGGTCCCTGTGTTAATCAAGCATGAAGATAACAAGTCCTGGGCTGGCGCCGACTTTTTCTTCAGAAGGGTTGTTCAGAAAGCAGAAGCTGCTAATGCAAGAGATACTGACAGTTGTCATCCCCGGTGGGATCTATCACAATTGGGTCACTGTGGGCTTTCCTACAGTTGTTCATAAGTCAGAGTAACAATCACTTTGTTTAAAAACCCTTCTCCCATGCCAAAAGGAGAAGTGATGACATTGTTGGCAACATTTTGTGCAATGATATTTTCATTCAAATAATTCATGTTAAACATTTGTTTTTCCATTTGTTTTCCCTTTTCGCTTTTTGCATGAAATTGGTGATCACAAAAAACCCTAAAAAACAAGAATAAAAGCAATCTTTTCATCTGCATAACGATTGTCTTGTTTGTTTTTCAAAAAGCTTTCCATCTCTAAATCTTTATGCAGGTTGTTTCTCAAACCCATTGAACATAATGATCGGACGTCATCTCCCAATTTTGAATTCCCTGTATTCGAAGCGGACGAAGATGATGTTGAAGGGATTCCTGACGAGATTTCCCGACTTCTTGAGCAAGAAAAGAAGATCACACTCAGCTGCATCTCGAGAATCGGCAGAACAGCCAACTGGGGCATTATCAAAAAAAAGAAAAAAAAAGAAAAAAGAAAAAGAAAGAGGAGGGTGCAAAATCAAAAGAAATCAAAAGAAATCAAAAGAAAGCAAAATCAAAAGAAAGAAAGAAACAAAAAATAGCACCCTCAAAGTCCCAAGTTGGCTGATGCTGAATTCGATCGGAAGGAGGAGATCAACTGCCATGTGTCATGGACAGTCATATCAGCAGAGAGTGAAAAAGCATTCGATAAGAAGGTCAAGTCTCGTATGTTCCGAGAAGGCGACTCATGCTCAAGAAAGTCCTGTCTTTCGTGCCCGATTCCAGGGGCAAGTGAACCCCCAAGCTATGAATGTCCATATGTTGTCAAAAGAGCCTCTTCAGGCAGTGTTCTGACACTTACTACAATGGATGAAGAAGTTCACTCGTCCTGTGAATCCTGGTGCAGTCAAGAAATACTTCGCCTAAACAAAAAGAAAAAAAAATCAAACAGCTCGCTAAGTTGAACACCCCAAAGGGCGACTTAGGCAAAAAGGAGCGTCTCGGTGGATTGAAAACCCGAAAGGGCGATCCAGGCAAAAGTTAGAGACATTGAAAAAAAAAAGAGAAGAATTTGCATCCCGCTAGATTGAACACCTCACACTGGGGCAATCTAGGCAAAAATTAGGGATTTGGCAAGTAACTGCACCTTGACAAGACTGTGCTCTATATATGTCATCCGTCAAGAATTCTCGATTCGTCGTCGACTGAAGCTCTGAATACATCGAAAATTCAGAATGGTAGAGGAAAGGTCATTATGTTCAATGTAGCCCTCTCCAATATATATCACCGATTTCAAACTTGTACAGATCCATGGAGTCTCGCCCTTTGCAGACTACCATTCCATCACATCAATTTGAGCTTTTATCCAATTATTTGCATTCTTATTTGTTTCAACTCAACAAATGTTTTGCATGTTTTTAATTGATAAAGTATCATTGTTTTCAATGTAAACAAATTTTTCAAAAAAAATTGTTCTTAAACAAAGTGAACATTCACAAAGATGGAAGAATACTTAGGAGACCCACGGTGCTCTCCCGGGGGTGGTATGATTACCAACAGGTAAGACAATTGTTCGTATCTCGAGCATGACTGTATCTTTGTCCTGCAGAACCTCGTATGGTCTCTCCTCAGTGAAGTTGCCCGATGCAGTGTTGTTTGAAGTTGTTCATCTTCATGTTCCCGGCAGTACAGATTCTTCCTCCAAATCCCCGTTAGCACTTATTGTGGGGCATCCCCAGTAGAGTGCTGTTTGAGCCCTATCGTGGGGCATCCCCAGCAAGTTTGCTGTTTCGGACATTATTGTGGGGCAGCTCCCCTAGCAGAGTGTTTACCTAAGACTTCAACTTTCGCCTCTCCAGCAGAGCAGTCTTCATCTCTCCCCAGCATGGGTGCTTTTCTTGGAAGATTCAGTATTTTGCAAATTGACATCCCAGTACTCCATCATTCCCTCAGATAGATCCCCAACGGAGTTATTGGCATGAAAAGCTTTCTCAATGCCTATCTATCTTCATCAGAGATCTGATTGCTTCTTGGTATCTCTAGCACAAGTTGTTGTGGCGCATCCGCCTGTATGTTGAACTCTGTTCTCCGGTTGCGACTGACGATCCCTCCGGAAGCCTTTGGTGGCCTTCCTCCCCTGCAGGATGATGATTGTTCCCTATTGTCCCAGTCTCCAGTGGATTTTCTTGGCTCTCTGGTGACTTTGGTTTTCTCTCCGGATGATTGATTCCCGGACCTGTGGTTTAAGCATGTCTGTTTGTCAACATTCATCATGCATTTTAGGTATAAAGCATACATGCATAATCATAGCATTCAGGTACTCATGTTGCAGCTGTTGCCGTGTATCTGTTGAGGATTGCCTCCTGCTATTTGGTAATACAAATCTCCCCAGTAGATTTTCCTAGCAGAGTCGGGTGTGTCTGATCTCTCCATGTAGAGCCAACCCCTTAAGCAGAAAGTGTCTATCCTTTCCTGCCATTTCCCCACTGAGATACATCCTCGTGGATGACGGTTGCTTCCGTTCCCTCCCTAAGGGGATGGGTTTTCCCTATTGAGTTCTTTCCTCATTAGGATGAGTCTGGATTCAGTCTGCCTTTTTGGATCGATCCTAAATTGGCTTCCTGTTGGCTGTCTCTCGTGCTTCCCTGGGGCATAAACGAATAGTCGCTCACTAACCGACACTCGTTCATTTCATCCTCAGCGGAATTTTTGGCCTCTGCCTACGAACCGGTAGTTGTAAGTCCTATCTTTGTGGTTTTCTACCTACTAGCTGGTAGTTGTAAAATCCCACTTTCATCCCCTTGTTGGAGTTGACCGTTTGTGCTCATCCCGATGATGACTGGTTACTTTTCCATTGGCCTCTACCTACTACCCGGTAGTTGTAAGTCCTATCTTTGTGGTTTTCTACCTACTAGCTGGTAGTTGTAAAATCCCACTTTCATCCCCCTAGTGGAGTTTATCAGTAGACTGTTTGTGTGTCCCCCAACAATTGGGTTTGTGATGCTGTTATCTCCAGTATGGCCGTGAGTGCCTATCCCAAGCAGGTTTGTGGGAATTCATCTCCAGTATGATATGACGTGTTATCGTCCTCAACAGAGTTATTACTCTCACCACTATGGTTGTTCTCTCCACCAGGATCGTTCTCCTCAGCAGAATGGTTTTGGTTTTTTTTTTTTCCTCAGCAAGTTCCCCGAGTGGAGCGGGTCTCATGAAATACATCTCCAGCAGTGATTCTCCTACATATGGATTGGTTGGGTCGTCCCTAATGGAGTAGCATTTATTTCTCCAGCAGAGTTCATCCTACCAGTGGATTGGACGAGTTTCTGTAGTAGACTGATATCTACATCCCCAGCTAAGTTGATTCTACCTATGGACTGCATGGGTTATCCCCAGCGGATTAACAGATTTTCTCCAAGCAGAGTTTACCATTCCCCAAGCAGAATTCCCCGCAGAGTATTTCCCCAAGAGAAGTCTCCCCACAGAGTCAGAGTATCTGATCATTTCGGCTCCCTAGCCAGGGTTCATTTGCATTTCGCATGTAGTAATCATTGCATCCTCAAAAATCGCGTAGCATTCCCATTCATAAATGGAGCATTACGCCATAGAAAAATTCAAACATATGCATTCATGTGTTAACCTCACCAGACCGTATCCCCGGCAGAGGCGGATCATTTCTTTCAACAACAGCACCAAGTCTGCTACAGTTGCTCTTGACAGCATTCAGGATCGATATCCCCACAAAGGTTTACTACCTCACCCGATGGTGACAGAAAGTTTGTTTCTCCCCAGTGAGACCCCTAGCAAGTGGTCAACCGTGCCTTGATGTATCTGAGAAGTCGTTCTTGTGATACCAGTAAGTGTCATGCTAGCACCCGCGTGTGTTTCTTTGTTTGGTGTCGGTAAACACCATTGTTTCGGTGTCTGTAAACATCGGATATTTTATCCAGTCATCAGTAAATGTCTGGTCATCCCTTTTGGTGTCGGTAAACACCATTGTTTCGGTGTCTGTAAACATCGAGTATTCACCCCAGCCATCGGTAAATGTCTGGTCATTCTTTTAATGTCGGTAAACATCATCTTTCGATGTCGGTAAACATCGAGTCCCACCCAGTCATCGGTAAACGTCTGGTCACCTTTTTTGATGTCGGTAAACATCATCCTTCGATGTCGGTAAACGTCGAGTCTCATCCCAGTCATCGGTAAATGTCTGGTCATGCTTTGTTTCCTTGTTGATAGAATCGAGATCCCCAGAAGTCGTCGGTAAACGTCTTGTCTGGTATCACCACAAAGATTTTGTTCCTCCCCAAGTGGAGACGCCATCGGTAAATGGCCCAGTTTTCTTCGATATCGGTAAATATCGAATTCCCAGTTGCAGCAGCCATCGGTAAATGGTCTTGCTAAGTTGACATCGGTAAATGTCAGGTTTCTTTGAAGCCACCATCGGTAAATGGTCTTGCTTCCTTTCTACATCAAATTTTGTTCCCAGCAGCCATCGGTAAATGGTCGTGCTAAAGTTGATATCGGTAAATATCAAGGTCCCAGTTTTAACCATCGGTAAATGGTTTTGCTTTTCAGAAGTTTGTTTTCCCCAGCCGCCATCGGTAAATGGCCTTGCTGAAGTTGATATCGGTAAATATCAAGTTGTAACCATCGGTAAATGGTTTTGTTTTTCAGAAATTTGTGTCCCAGCAGCCATCGGTAAATGGTCGTGCTGAAGTTGATATCGGTAAATATCAAGGTCCCAGTTTTAACCATCGGTAAATGGTTTTGGTTTTTCAAAAGTTTGTTTCCCAGCAGCCATCGGTAAATGGTCTGGCTGAAGTTGATATCGGTAAATATCAAGTTTTAACCATCGGTAAATGGTTTCGTTTTCCAGAAGTTTGTTTTCCCCAGCCGCCATCGGTAAATGGTCGTGCTGAAGGTGATATCGGTAAATATCAAGTTTCCAGTTTCTAACCATCGGTAAATGGTTTTGCCTTTCTGAAGTTGTCAATTGCAGTCGTCATCGGTAAATGACGTGGTTCTTTTGTATCATATCCAGTACTGTGCAAATTCTACGGTTCTTTGGTATTCAATCCCTGTTTACCCTGAAAGTCTGACAGCCGTTGCTATCATCCGTTCGGGTTCCCAGCTGATTGAATAGGGGCAGCTGTAGCACCTCAAATTTGCACCTATCATTATGCATACATTTTCATATTAGGTCATAGCATATCATGATCCATTGCATATCATTTGCATTGTCCCCAGTTGCCTCAAGAGCAAGCGATCAAGAATTAGGTCAAACTAATCTCCTGATCAGTCAACCAAGCAAGCAAAGGAATTTCTCATTGAACCAAGGTCTTGGGGTTTGTCCAACAAGTTCACATGGCTTGGAGGTCTATTTGAAGTATTTTGGTCAAGGGTTGAAGACTTGGAGATCATCAGTTCATACACAGACAGTCAAAAACCCTAAAAAAAGTCAACTGTCAGTCAAAGCAGTGGATGGTGACCATTCTTGTGGAATTTGGGCACCATGATCAATAATCAAGAGTTCATACAACTTGGGACATCATTTGGAGTCAAGTTCTCAAGGAATTAGGGTTTGGAAGTCATCAGTCAATGAGCAGACAGTCAGAAACCCTAAAAGTCAACTGTTGGTCAACTGTCCATTTAATCAGTGATTGGATGATTGGAATTGGTTTGTGAGAGTTCGTTCATGTCCAAATAGTCATCATATATCATACCAAACACCATCATGGAAGAATTTGAAGCCAGATCAAAAATTTCCCAAAATGGAAACTGGGCCTGTAACTGAAACCTGCCATAAATGGAAAGTCTTGATCCTCAAACTTACATCATGATACAAGCCTCAAATGAATTTTTGCCCAACATGAAAGTTGAAGATCTTGTTCTCCCATTTCCAAAAAGTCCTAGAACTCTCAATTCCCATGTGTGGTTGGCAAGTTATGATCGAATCGATTTCAGAAAATCTTGAACTTCAAAGGGCCATATCTCCCAAACCGTTTGGCCAATTTTGGTGGGGTTTTTTCCTACAAGTCACATTTGATCCCCTCTTTCCAAAAGTATAAATTTCATGAGCCAAAACTTCACCAATCAAAATGGCATATTTTGACTTTTCTCATTTAAATGCAAGTTTGACCAAGAGTTGACTTTTTGATATAAACATTTTTCTAACATTTGGCCAATTGGAACAGCTCAGAAATATCATTTTAAATGTGTTTGCAAGCTCATTTTATGCAGTACATGTGAATCCATACTTGGTTGCTTGAATTGGAAGAAAAGGACAAATGCAACCATACTACTCCATGCTATCCACCATGCCTTGCCTTGTACCATGGAAACAGAAATCTAAACCATCATTTTCTGTCATTTTGAAGCCTCATTTTGCAGCCATAACCAACAGTACATATGGCCATACTAACTTGCTTGGAATTGGGAAGAAAGTACATAGCTACATCCACATTTTCATGGTTTTTGGGGAAAGGACCACAAGACAGTTTTGGTTATTATCATTTTCTGTCATTAAAGGACAGCAGCCTCCCAACAGCAGGTTTGGTAAAAGGATTTTTCTGTCATTGTGAGGACTGGCAGCAGCAATAGATGGCACACAATTCCCTCTCAAAATGGCCCATGCTGTTGAAAACAAGGGCAACTTCTAACATCATGCTACTGGCATTGAAAAAAAAAACAAGAGGCTACTTCTAACAGCAGGAGATACACCTTATTTTCCTGTCAAAAAACCAAACTCCTAATTGCAACCACAAAAACCATTTTTGGCTAAGACAGAAAAAGGTGACTGATCCTAACTGCATTCATTTTGCTTGGCACTGGCAAACCCTGTCAAACACAAAACATCTCTGCCTGGCCACAAAGCAACATCACATAGCAGTTGGTTGCATGATATTTTCTGTCAAATGAAGCTTCTAGCCAGCATCCATCACAACAGAAATCATTCTCACTAAAAAAAATCACATTTTTGCACTTCCCAATTTTCTGTCCAAAAGTCTCTATGAACCTGGCCTGGCTAGTGACAATAACAAAACACATTTTCTGTCAAGGACAAGAGCAGCCAGCATAACACAATCACCTTCACTCATTTTCCAATACTCATCCTTGCTCGCTTGGCATTTATCATTTGCTGTCAAACAAAAACTCACAAGATGAACTAAACTGGCTTTGCCTAATACCTTGTCTTCCATCATTTTCTTGTCATTTAAAAAAACCAGTAGCAGTAGCAGCAAACCACCCATTCACCTTGCCTTGACATCTCAAAAGAAGTTTTCCAAAACTCCACAGTTCCAAGACCCTGCCCTGCTTTGATAACAACATTCCCTCATTTTGCTGTCAAACAAGCCTTGCTAGTAACCTTCCAACAGCAAACATTAGCAACCTAGCAACCTTCATTTTCCACACTGCCAAACCCTGCAGCAACCTAGCAACCTTCATTTGCCACACTGTCAAAATCCTGCAGCATCAAAAAGCCAACATCCAACAGCAAGAAAAACTTGGTTGTGCACTCATTCACTCAAAAAT
This sequence comes from Lathyrus oleraceus, assembly GCF_024323335.1. Lineage (NCBI taxonomy): Eukaryota > Viridiplantae > Streptophyta > Magnoliopsida > Fabales > Fabaceae > Lathyrus > Lathyrus oleraceus. The sequence goes on from NC_066584.1 coordinate 279,493,652, forward strand.
CATACCTTGACTCTTTTCATTTTTCAGTCCAAAAACTCCAAACCCTGCCTTGCCAACCATAGCAGTTTGGTTCATCTCAACTTTTCATCATTGCCAACCAACTAGCCAACATAACACCAAAAAACACGCAAGAATTCCCAAACTCACCATTGCAGAAAAACTCACTTTCTACTTCAAAATCCAAATCTTCAAAATCATCATTTCCCCCAAGTTCCTTGTAAACTATCCATTCAAACACCTTCCATATAACATATAGAAGCTACTGTAGACAGAAAATCGCATCTGTAATCACTAAATCATCATATCCAAATCTCACATTTTCACGCTTGCAACTTGAGTTGGCCAGAACAGTTGAGGAGGTTTCAAGGCAAACTCTCAATGGCATTACATTCCTGGAGCATCAAAGGTGCTAAAGGGATCATTTAGCACCATTAAAAGTGCTTGAAATAGAACCTCCATCTTCACCTACAAGCAAAATCAGTTCAGTGGCCATCTGCATTTCCAGCTTGGTTCAAGTTCAAGTAAGGTGTCAAACAGCTTGCCTTGGACCCTTTGAAGCTATTTGGATACCTGTCAAGCATTGAAAGCATCTCCAGCATCACATTCAACATTGCCCTGTTCAGTTTGGTAAATTTTCGACCTCCCTCTTTTGTCAAATTGATACATGCTTAGTATAGGTCTATCCATGCTGATTGTCATGATGCTTTCACTTTTTGAAATGGTTGCTTATTCATGAAGATATATTGTTTTGAAGTTTGATGTCAAGTTTTGTTTTTGCTCGATTCTTGACTTGTCTGTTGTTTTAATGAAAAATGATGATGGATTCTTGTTGACCTTGCCATGCTGATCATTTCCATATATTCAATTTTGATTTTTGGGCAAGTTTGTGAAATCATGATTTTTGAGAGGGATGAACAGTAAAACCCTAATCCCAATTTGCCCAGATTTTCCCCATTTTCGTATGCATGGCCTGAAACTCATTGACCAATCAAAACATTTCATTTTATGGCCAAAACGACCGTGTTTAATTAAGTGGATTATGGAATTACAACTTTGCCATTCTTGCTTTATTAATCCAAATTAATTTCACATTTTAATTACCAATCTTGCAAAAATCATAACTTGCTCATTTTTGATCCAATTTGAATGGGATTTTTTGTGTTGTGTTCATCATGATCTCTACTTTTTTATCATTATTTTTCCAGAATTTTTGGATGAGTGGTTTTTAAGTGGTGCTAGGGTTTGTGACATGTGACCAAATTTTGTACACTTTGCCAAATCAATTGTGAAATGATGAGAATGTATCCAATGGCTCCCAAATTTTTTGTGCTTAAACTAGACACATTCATGGTGATTTTGGTGTAGAGTTTATGAATTTATCATTTGTGGTTTGTGAGTTATGATTTTTTGAATTAGGGTGTGACAATTTGTGTCACACCATTGATGACCAACTTCATGATTTTCATTACCATGCTTCTTGAACTCCAATTGATCTGATTTTTTGCATGAACCTACTCTTGTATGTCTAGTTTACATGTGAATTTTCTTGGAATTATTTGTGGCATTTCCTAATTGTTTGAGATTTTCTCCCCTGCCTAGTCAATTGTTGACCTTGTGTGACACTTGTTCCCATTTCATTTGTGAAATTCTCATACTTTATTAGATAGACATGAAATTTGACATGTGATAACTAGACATCCTCATCTTTGCCATGGTTTTGATCCCATTCATTTATCATACACCATTCTTGACTTATGATTTTTCTAAGTTGATGCATGTTTGGTTGACTTCTTTGAGCATGTTCAAAATTGCTTTGACTTTCTGATTTTCATTGACTGCCTTCCACTTGTCCAAATGGGATGAAATTTGACATGCTTACCATGCTATGTGTTAGGTTTGATCATGATTTATTTGGTGATTTTTGGAAATGTCTAAGTTTGCTTTTGATGCAAGTCTTGCTGTTGACTTCTATGAGCTTCTGTTTGCCATGTTTTGACCTAAATGGTTCATGAAATGATGATAGTGATTGATATGAATGTGAACCCAATTGGTTTTGTTTCCTAAATGTTTAAACTTGACTTTGATGGGATATCCTTTGCTGTTTTGACTTTCTCATTCACTTTTGACCCTAGGCTTGCCCTAGTGGTCCTGTTACTCACCTTTGAGCTTGTGTTTTCAGGTTGACCAACAAATGACCAATGAGACCAATTTCTTTTGATTGGGATTGCCTAAATGCCATGACTAACTTGTTTGTTTTGTAGGTGGCTTGGCTCACATGCCTTAAGCCTTGTGCCTTGCACATCCATGTGCCTCTAATTGACTGTTGGTGTCTGTTTCTGTTTGTTTTGTTTGAAGTTGCATACTAACATCTGCTTGACTGTTTCAGGTGCTTTAGTTGCTTAGTTCCTTGTGAACTTTTTGCTTTGCTTTGCTTGTATAAGCAATTTGCATTGAGGTATGTCTCTTTTACTTCATGTAGTCTGGAAGACCTGGCCTGTTACTTGGCCAGGCAACTGTCTGAAGTCCTCCTTAAGAGGCAATGTTTGTGATTGTTTACTTTTGTCCTTGCATAGAGTCAAAGACCTCCTAAGTGAAGAGGCAATTGGTGGAAGGTAGGGATATGCAATCTATCCCCCACTATTCAGTGTGTCATCTGTTTTGCTCACACCACTGTGTTGATGCATTTCAGATACAAACCCAAGATCTTGTACAATTGTACAGTTGAGTCAGTTTTAAATGTGTAGAAGGGTTCCCACTTTCTGAACCCACACATTCTTGTCTTGAAGCTCTCCCAGGCCAGGGATAAGAGCTGTGAAGTCTTACCTTCACTCACCTTTCATCTGCTTCACCTTAGCCCCTCAATGGCAAGGTTAAGAGCAACACTCACCCCATTCCAGAGGTTTGTTTGTTGAGGTTGATATGACCCCTTGACTAAAACCTAACCCTTGTTTGAGCCACTTGTTTGTGTATAGCGTGTGCTATCTGTGCTTGTAGGATTGTTTGACTTGCTTCCTGTGCAAGTTAGGATAGTTTGACTTGCTTCCTGTGCAAGTTAGGATAGTTTGACTTGCTTCCTGTGCAAGTTAGGATAGTTTGACTTGCTTCCTGTGCAAGTTAGGATTAGTTTAGACTTGCTTCCTGTGCAAGTTAGGTTTTGCTTGGCTTGCTTCCTGTGCAAGTTAAGTATGTGTGGCTTGCTCCCTGTGTGAGCCATACTTAGGATAGGTTGGCCCTTGTGCCATTTAGCTAGAAACCTTAACTTAGGGATGAATTTGCATGATAACATCTAGGCTCGAGTCGTAGTCTCCCTAGTTGTGTCTCCCTCTGTTATCTGGTTAGGCTAGTCCTTTATCCCTCTGTAGGGGAACTACATCGCCCTGATCTTCATACCAGATGAAGTATGTAGGCAGGAGATTGAGCTGATCTCTCCGGGCGCCCTTTTTTTCTTTTTGTGTGTGTTGTTTGACAGTTGCTAGGCTCGAGTGCCTGACTCCTTAGCAATCTGTTGTCTGTTTGTTTGTGTGTGTGCTTGACAGTTATAGGCTCGAGTCCCCGACTCCCTATTAACTTGTTTTGTCTTGTTGTGTGCTTGGAAGCTGATGTAAGTCCATCAAGTGGCATTTGGGTTCTAGTGTGCGTGTGTTGGTTCGGATGCTGACATAAGTCCAGTGATTGGCAGTCGGGCTCCACGTTTGCCTTTGCCTGTGTCTTGTTTGTCTGTGTGCGTGTCAGCCGAGCTACGAATGCTCTGATTCTTCTCTCGTCCGAGAAGATACGTATGCATAGGATGCGACATCCTAGCGAGCATGTGTCGTCTCCCCAGTCCGAACTACTTCGACTCTGATGTCTATGCCTGATAGACTAAGTAGGCCCAGGATGCGACATCCTGCCGAGTCAGTTTCAGTCAGTTTCTTGTGTCTCTTTCAGCCAGTGTGTGTGAGTATTTGAGCAGTGTTTAGCAACCAATTTTCCTTTCTAGTGTGCGTGGATCCCGTCGAGTACGACGGATGCGTAGGGGTGCTAATACCTTCCCTTCGCATAACCGACTCCCGAACCCATTCTCTTTGGTCGCGAGACCATGTCCTTTTCCAGGTTTACTCTGAGCGTTTCCTTTCCCTCTTTTGGGATAAATAACGCACGGTGGCGGCTCTGTTGTTCTTTCTTTTCCCGCCGGTTTCTCGCGCGATGCAACACAATGCACTTTTGATATGCAATGGTTATTTTCATTCAGTGATCGGTCTTCAAGCTTTATTTGCTTTCCTGTATGCACTCACATAGCACACACATGGTTGATTGGGTGATATCTTTGCTAAATCATATATCTCTGATTTGTATGGCAAAATCAACAGATGTGATGTCAGAATATTGTCGCCGAGTTATTATCTATCTCGATGAAACCAGGATCGAAAGACAGAACGTTCCTCATATGGATAGACATTGCATTCATGCATGAACCATAATAACTTGTCTTCTGTTTTGCAGGTGTCAGTTTCTAACCTGTTTGATTGACACAGGAATGATGAATTTTCCCAACGCCGACCTTCTCGAATTGAAAGAGATGATGAGGGAGTTATTCAATGTTGTGCGAGGGCTCGCCTTGGGGCAGAAGGCGATCGCCGAGAAGGTGGAGAGGATTGAAAACTGGCTGAGAATGGGGGAAATTCAGGGAAAGGCTCCGTCATCCGTAATAAGGAAGCCCTCTGGCAATGGTCAGCTCAAGAAGAAGGTTGAATCAGGTGGTGTGCAGGCCAAGAAAGAACGCGGTAAGGATCGTTACCACCCTTATGCTGCCACTGTAACCACTCATGTTGGTAGTCCACCTGTACAACCGCAACGACAACCACCTCAACAGAGAACACAGAAAGCTGGGTGCCAAGCAAGAAGAAGGATGACTGATCGCCAGTTTGATAAGCCACCCATGGCGTATGCTCTTCTGTTTAGGAGGTTGAAGGATCTTGGGTTGGTTCAGTCAAGGACGTTGGCTCCGGTAGGACCAGATCAAAGGCTTGCGGGTTACAATGAGAACATCAAGTGCGAGTTCCATTCTGGTGCACCCGGGCATAGCATTGAGGGTTGTAAAGCTTTTAAGCATGTCGTTCAAGATTTGGTGGATTCTAAAGCCATCCATTTTGCACCGACACCGAGTGTTAATGCTAACCCCATGCCGGTGCATGGTCCTATGGGGGTGAACGTGATGTCAGAGGATAAGAGAAAAATGGAGGTGATGGATGTGAATCAGTTGAGGACTCCGATGTCTGTGGTCAAGAGACATCTGATGAAGAATGGAGCTTTCCCTGGTTGTGATAATTATTGTGCGGCTGTCGCTACGAATGGGTGTGCAATGATGAGGGAAACGATTCAGGGAATGATGGAAGTGGAAATGGACGGTGAACCATGCGAAACACCCTGTCAGGCTTTGGAAACTGTCAAGGTGGAGAATGCCATTGTTGCTAAAGAGGACAAAAGGCCGTCCATGTCTTCTTATAAACAGGCCATAGAAGTGGTGAGGAGCGGAGAAGCCCGAGGCTGGGGAAAAATGGTAGACGTTGAAGTGAAAGCGGATAGGCTTGGGGTTGGCTATCAGCCAGATCAAGGGTCGTCTAGACAAAACAGAGGACGTCGTCCACCGTTCACATTTGTCAGTGCCGGAGTGCTGGATCCAGGTCACGCCTATACAGTGGGTGAAGAGATTGACAGTGACCACGAGCTGGAGTCGTGGATAAAATCGTGCATACCAGGGAACTGGAAGGCCTCAGAGATCTTCACTGTCACTCATCCGGAAGAGTAATGTTTTCTGTTTTCAGTTTTATTTGCATGGAAGCCATACGTTTTGCCCGAAACGTAATGGTCCATTGTAAGGGCCACCTCATGTTTCATTTTGCAACATTTTGCATCATTAATAAATGGATGTTTTTCACATTAAAAGCGGTATTCCCTGTTTTTCATTTATTTTTGCAGTTTAAAAAACAAATAAAAATGGCAATGTTTGTTTTCATTTTTCCCCTTTTTAATTTGTCTCATTCCGACTTCGAAAAATAATTCTCCGGATCTCATTGATAACAATTTGGTTACACCTCATATGACTTCGATAATCCGATCTATCATGCCGAAGAAGAAGGCGAAGAAGATTGTGATCTGCTGAAAGATTAGCCAGGTTGTTGAAATAAGAGGAGAAGGTGATTTAACCGCACGAGGAGCGATGCAAGATTGTTATTCCAAGCGCCGACGAGGTCAGAAAGGAAGTGAAAGTTAGGGGCCGCTTCAGAGGCGAGTCGAGAGTAGAATGGTAGCCCTGTTGAAGGAGTGTGGATACCTTCGCCTGGTCGTGTCAGGATATGCCAGGGTCGGATACCGGTGCCGTTGTGCACAAGCTATCATGGAGAGAAGACTGTCCTCTAGAGAAGCAGAACGCCGGTGCTACTTATCAAAGAGCCATGGTGACTTTGTTTCATGAGATGATTCATCATGAAATCGAATGCTATGTTGATGACATGATAGCAAAGTCCCAAGCAGGAAAGGGGCATCTGGTGGATCTAGCCAAGTTGTTTAACCGGCTAAGACAATTCAGACTGAGGATGAATCCGAATAAGTGCACTATCAGAGTGCGGTCCGGTAAGCTGCTGGGGGTTATGGTGAGTGAAAGAGGAATCGAGGTTGATCCTGCTAAAAAAAAAAGAGAAAAAAGGAAAGAAGAACAAAAAGCAATAAGAGAAATGCCTGAACCGAGAACAAAAAAAGAGGTTCGTGGTTTCTTAGACAAATTGAACTGCATTTCACGGTTCACACCTCATCTAACAGCCACGTGTGAACCCATATTCAAGACGTTGAAAAATCAAATCAAACGGTCAGGTGGAATAATGACTGCCAAAGGGCATTGAGAAATAAAAGAATAGTTGCAGGAGCCTCCGATTCTGTTGCCTCCCTATGGAAAGAGACTATTAATTTGTACTTGACGGTCCTCGAGGGGTCTATGAGGTGTGTACTGGGGCAGCATGACGAGTCCGGTCGAAAAGAGCATGCAATTTACCTTAGCAAAAAGTTTACCGACTATGAAACAATACATTCACTGCTCGAGAAAACTTGTTGTACTTTGGCATAGGCTGCTCGCCGACTGAGACAGTGTATGCTGGTTCATACCACTTTGTGGATTTCCGAGATGGATCCGATCAAGTAGGTTTTTTGAAGAGCCAGCATTGACCGGACGGGTTGCGAGAGGGCAATTGATTTTGATTGAATACGATATTCAGTATACCCCTCAGAAATCAATAAAGGGGAGTGTATTGTCTGATTACCTCGCCCAGTAACCCATTGAGGATTATCAACTGAGGAAGTTTGAGTTCCCTGATGAGGACATCTCGAGGTGCTCAAATCGAAAGATTGTGAGGAACCGATCCCGGAGGAGGGGCCTGACCCTGAATCCGAACGAATTCTGATGTCTGATGGGGGAAGGTTAATATGGATGAGTTGGTGCTGCTTTGGTTACGCCAAAGGGATCCCGCATTCCTTTTGTTGCCCGAATAACATTTGAATGTACCGACGGTGTGATTGAGTATGAAGCTGGTATCCTGGGTATCGAACTTCGGTGCGTACATCTACTGGGGCAACGCCTTTCTCGTTGGTATATGGGATGGAAGCCGTATTACCGGTTGAGGTTCAAATTCCCTCTTTGAGAGTCCTGATGGACGGGAAGTTGCAAGAGGCTGAATGGGTAAGGACCCGGTATGAAGAGTTGAGCCTGATTGAGGAAAAGAGACTGGCAGCCATTTGTCATGAGCAGTTATACCAACAAAGGATGAAGCGTGCTTTTGACCGAAAGGTACGACCTCGGGTATATCACGTAGGCGATATGGTGCTGAAAAGGATCCTTCCTCCTCAAAACAATCGCAGGGGTAAGTGGACACCCAATTATGAAGGTCCATTCGTGGTCAAGAAGGTTTTCTCTGGCGGAGCCTTGTTGTTGACGACCATGGATGGCGAAGATTTTCCATCCCCTGTGAATGCGGACGCAGTTAAAAAAATACTTCGTATAAAGAGACCCGCTGGGCGGAAAGAATAAAATAGTCCGGGCAAAAATGGGCATGATGGCGAACCGAAAAAAAATGAAAAAGGTTCGGGCAAAAATTAGGGATAAAAAAGGAAAACTGTACACCCGGCAAGTCGAAAACCTGAAAAGGCGACTTGGGCAAAAAAGGGTATCCCGGTGGACTGAAAACCCGAAAGGGCGGTCCAGGCAAAAGAGGGATTGAAACGAACAACTGCGTTCAGCATGATCGTTTGCGCTTTGGTTAAGGCACATGGATAATCCCCGGTAGGGAACAGTCGGAATCGTCTTGTTCAGAAGGCAGAAAGCACGGAGAGCCTGAGGACATATGGGGTGTAACCGAGTTGGAACTCGATGAGATCGTGGTTTCACATTGCCATTAGGATAGATTTTTCCTTTTGTGCGCAATTACCTCTTTTCAGGAATTGCTTCCTTTGTATTGCTCAATTTGAGCTACACCTTTTCAATCAATAAAATGCATATTCAGTCAAATAATTTTGTTTTTGTTTTCATTACCGCTTTGATTGCGAAAACATCCAATTGTTTGTGATAAAGAATCTTGCATTTTAAGACATACAGGTCCCTTCCAGTGCATGTTTATAAGATTGAAAATTTGAAATCTTATTCGGAAGGTTGAGTGACTCAAGTTTTGAAATCTTGACACGTCTGGGGCACGTTTTTATCTAACGATCTCCTTTGCAGGTGCTGTTAGATGTTTTCGCTCACTTGCAGGTTGTGATGTGGAAGCTTTTGATAAAAGATCCCCGTGGATTCCAATTAGGGACGAATGAGTGGGAGAATGGTGAAAAGACGGCGAAGACGAACGACGATCCTGGATATTAATCAAGAAGACTCTTCAAAGTCTGAAGATTAGAAAGCTTGTACCAATCCCAGGATTTCGCTCTTCGTAGAGGACGGAACAGTTGGGAATACAAGGTGATGAATCAGAAAAGGCCAGACGAGTCTGGGAGTTCTCAAAATTGGAAAGCTGACATTAGGATTTGGATGTTGAATGCCGTGGTTCGACGAGTCGGCGGGTGTTCAGTGCCAGATTTTCCTGGTTTCCCCAAGCAGAGTTGGGATTGTTACCTCCTCAGCAGATTCAAGGTCTGTGTTTTCCCTAGCAGGGTCGGGATGGTTATCTCCTCAGCAGGTGTGAGATCGGTGTTTCCCCAGCAGCCAGGCCTGAAGGTTGCTATTTCCCAGCGGAGGTATCTATTGGTAGGGGTTTCTCCAAGCAGGGTCGGGATTGTTATATCCCCAGCAAATCAAAGACCGTTGTTTCCCCACAGAGTGCGTTGGTGGTTCTTTCCCCAGCGATGTCCCCAAGCGGATCGGGTGCAGAGGAGGTTTTCCCTAGCGAGGGTGGCCTATTTCCCAGCAGCAGTGTTATTCCCCGGCAGGGTGGAGATCGGAGTGTTGACAAGTTCCTCAGCGGAGTGCATCGAGCTCCCCAGAAGAGTCCCTTGAGGGGGATACCTTTTATGCATGCATCATTTAGGAGATCATAGCATATTGCATAATAAATTGCGTAGCATTTCCATAATTATGGAGCATTGCGCTAAAAATCATCATGCATCATCATTGTAAGCATCAGCTAGTCTCAAGCCGAGGTTGGCGTTTGAGATTTGTGTTTCGCCAGTGGGTGAAGGTGTTACTCAAGCCGTGGTTACCGTTTGAGAGGTGGTTTCGCTGGTTGGAAGATCAACATCAGCATTGCAAGCATAAGTTAACCCCAAGCCGTGGTTACCATCCAAGAATGGGTTTTGCCGGTCAGTGAAGATGTTACTATGAGGAGTTTAGCATTGTGACGTGGGGTCAACGGTATTCCCCCCAGTAGTACGATACTGGAGGAAGATTTCTGTCGTGCGAGACGGAAGTTTGAAGATGTTACTCTGAGGAGTTTAGCATTGTGACGTGGGGTCAACGGTATTCCCCCCAGTAGTATGATACTGGAGGAAGATTTCTGTCGTGCGAGACGGAAGTTTGAAGATGTTACTCTGAGGAGTTTAGCATTGTGACGTTGGGTCAATGGTATTCCCCCCAGTAGTACGATATTGGAGAAAGAGTTTCTGTCGGGCGGAGATGGAAATGATAATTCAAGAAGTTTCGGGGTTCAAGGGAAAAAAAGTAAAGTAAGGAGAAAGAGATAATCCCCAGCTGAGCGCAGATTGTTCGTTCACAGTGGATTAAGTAGGAGTGGCATGCTCATGGCTTATTATTCCCAACATAAGTCGTTGGCCCACGTGCCGTCTCATTCGTCACTTTACCTTATTGCTGCCGATGTTGACAGGCATGAAGAGTTTTTCGGGTATTCAGACCGATGCGGTGTTCAGGCCGAGGTGGGTATTCAGACCAGTTTCCGATGTTCAGATCGATGCAGCTTGCGGCATTCAGGCCAGGTTTCCGGTGTTCAGGCCGAGGTGGGTATTCAGACCAGTTTCCGATGTTCAGATCGAAGAAGCGTCCGAAGTTCAGATCGATGCAGCTTGCAGCGTTCAGGCCAGGTTTCCGGTGTTCAGGCCGAGTTGGGTATTCAGACCAGTTTCCGATGTTCAAATTGAAGAAGCTTCCGAAGTTCAGATCGATGCAGCTTGCGGCATTCAGGCCAGGTTTCCGGTGTTCAGGCCGAGTTGGGTATTCAGACCAGTTTCCGATGTTCAGATCGAAGAAGCTTCCGAAGTTCAGATCGATGCAGCTTGCGGCATTCAGGCCAGGTTTCCGGTGTTCAGGCCGAGTTGGATATTCAGACCAGTTTCCGATGTTCAGATCGAAGAAGCTTCCGAAGTTCAGATCGATGCAGCTTGCGGCATTCAGGCCAGGTTTCCGGTGTTCAGGCCGAGTTGGGTATTCAGACCAGTTTCCGATGTTCAGATCGAAGAAGCTTCCGAAGTTCAGATCGATGCAGCTTGCGGCATTCAGGCCAGGTTTCCGGTGTTCAGGCCGAGGTGGGTATTCATACCAGTTTCCGATGTTCAGATCAAAGAAGCGTCCGAAGTTCAGATCGATGCAGCTTGCGGCGTTCAGGCCAGGTTTCCGGTGTTCAGGCCGAGGTGGGTATTCATACCAGTTTCCGATGTTCATATCAAAGAAGCGTCCGAAGTTCAGATCGATGCAGCTTGCTGCATTCAGGCCAGGTTTCCGGTGTTCAGGCCGAAGGGGGCATTCAGGCCAGGTTTCAGGTATTCAGGCTACTGAGCGGCATTCAGGCCATGGTTATCCATGTGTTACAATCTATTTTGGTGTACCGGTCAACATTCTGTTTCGGTACTCAGGCCGGCTTTCTCCGTACCAGACGAGTTCTTCTTTTCGAGATTGCTTCTTCGCCGATTCTGACAAGCGTTGTTAATTATTTCCCATCAGAGTGCAAATTGTTCGTCTGTTCTTGGTATTCAATCACTCTTCACCCTGATCATCTGAAAGCCGAGGCTGTTCATATCGACAGGTTCATAGTGGATTGAATAGGGGCAGCTGTAACACCCCAAAATTTGCCCTCCTCTCTTGGGACTAGCTTAGCATATTGCATTTCATTTTTAGGACATTAGTCATTGCATCTTTGCATGTCATGTGGAAACAATAAGCAAGTCATCCTCCTAAGTCTTGTTCAGAAGATAAAGAGGTTGAGAGATGCAAGCCTGAGGGTCTTAATGAATTGGTCACTAGCCATTTGCGGGTTTGTGCTTCAATTAGGGTTTCTTGGTTCTTCAAGGATATTGGGAATTATCTTGGTTGAAGTGGTACATCACCATCATCATGGTCTTCTCATCACCAAGAGGTTTATTGTGCTTGATCAGTTCCTTGGGATTAGGGTTTTGACCTCTGGTCAACCCTAATTAGTTGATTTGTGCCAATCAGGGTTTGTCAAGGAGAGGAGGTCTTCAATGAGGTGGGGATCATCATATGCTTTTATTGAGCTTGTGAAAGCTAGGGTTTCATTTTGGAGCCATTTCATCAGGAGATTGAGGCTCAAATTCATCTGTGCATAGCCGAGTCATCTATCAACTGAAAAAAGTCAACCAAAAGTCAACTGATGGATTTGGAGGTGGGAGAGGGTTAGAAATACTTCATTCATGTCCATACAAGTCTCATTTGACCTTTCAAACATCAACATTGAAGAAAATAAAGTCAGGACAAAACTTTCCAAAAATAGAAAGTGACTTGTAATTCAAAATTGCCAAAAATGGAAAGGTTTTCTCCTCAAGATTACATGACCAAAAATGCTTCAAATGAAATTTTGTTGAACATGAAAGTTGTAGATCTTGTTCTCCCATTTCCAAAAAGTCCAAGAACATGAATTTCTCATGTATGGTTAAGAAGATATGGATAAATCATTGTCAAGTGGATTTGAACTTCACAAGTGCATAACTTTCACACCAAAAGGCCAAATGAAGTGGTTCTTTTTGCAACATTCTTGTTTTGACATGTACTATCCAATTCATGCATCATAGGCCATGCATTTTGATCATAAAATTTTTTGGACTTTTCATTTGAATTTTGGAGGGAAAGTGGTAATTCAAAAATTATGCATTGTATTCACTTCCTAACACTTGCATTTGGTTCAAAACAGGTTTTTAAGTGATTTCCAAAGGCATTTGTGTACTGTTACATTGCAATCCCATGCATAAGGTGCATTGTTCAAATTTGCACTTACACCTTTAATTTCATTAATCCTTGGCATTTGCTTAATCATGATTAGCATGCATCATTAACAGCACATATAAAAGTATAATCATAACAGAAAACTTCATACACACTTCATTTTGCTCAGATCTAGATCTAGTTTCACAATTCTCTTCACTTGGTGCTCTCACTTTTCATCAAGTTTCTTCATAAACATTGTATTGTTCGTGATCAATCCTTGATCCACAAGCATAATTGGAGATTTCTGGAAGCAAGATCTATCCATTTTCGAGCTGGTTTGAAGGCTGTTGCAAGTTGCATCATTAATGGAAGTTGAAGATTTGAGCAACATCAAGCACGATTGAGCACCAATTCTTCATCCGTTCATCCATCAAAGCATTGGAGGTCATCTGTTTCTACATTACATCCACGCTACGATTCCAGTTCTGCATTCTCTTGAAGGTCAGAATTCGACATTCCTAATTCATAAAATTGTGGTGTGCATGTTGTAGATCGTTCATCCCTGAGTATGCTGAGTTTTGTCTCATTGAATTTCATTAAGAAATGAACAAGATATGCTAGATCTAAGTTTGATGCATGAACTTTCCTTTGCTCGAATTTTCGCATGTGTGTAGAAATAGGTTAATCCAAGCTTAGATTCGTGTTGTACGTTGGAAGATGAATCTATTGGTGTATTTGTTGTTGATTTATGGACAAAAGTGTTCTTGAGCTCAAGAACACGTTGATGAACATGAAGAACACTTAGGGTTTCTGTCCAGAATATGTTTGATCCGTCCAGCGCCATTCTGCATGTGTTTTTGTGTTTTTCTTCATGCATTGGTCCAGCTGTACTCCGCGTGGCTAATTGATTGGATACTAGCGCTTGCCTTGCCACGTAATGTTAATGAAACGGTGCGTTTCATGATGAAACGCGCCACTTTCAAATTCTTCTTCAGTTCGATCCTTGGTGGAGACAGTTTCACATGTGCCTTTGCCTTTTATTCCATGCCATTCATGTACATGCTTTCATGTGTTTTTTTAATTTTTCATTCATTTCAAAAATTCATAACTCCATGAATATTGCTCCAATTGGCCTAGGATTTTTTGCACTTTGTTCCTCATCATATCTAGTATTTTATGGCTATTTTTCCAAAAATTGTGCACGCATGAAAAATGCTTTGGCTTAGGGATTGTGTATGTGTGTGTTTTCTTGACCTACCTTGCCAAAAGCTTTGTGAAATGATGAGATTTTATCCAATGCTCTTGAAACTTTGCATGCTTAAACTAGACACTTTGATTGAAATTTTGGTGTTGATTTTGTATTTTTAGTATTTCTGGTTGATGAGTTATGATCTGATTAATGTAGGTGTCACAATGTGTGTCACACCTTTGCTTGCTTGACTTGTGGATTTTCTTTTCCATGCCAATTCAATGCCAAATAATCTGATTTTTTGCATGATGATTCTTCTGGATGTTAGGATTGATCATGAATTACTGTAGAATTTTTGAAGGCATTTCCAATTTGTTTGAGATTTTTCTTGCTGGTTGACCATGTTTGAACTTTTTGATAGTCATGAACTTCAATGATTTGTGAAATGCTTGATGTTTATCATATGGACTTGAAATTTTGTACATTGATTCTAGACACTTTGAAGTTTATTGTGGTTTTGATTGGATGTGTTTATCATGTGTGGATTCTGTTTTAGGCTTGTGTTAAGTTGATGTATGAAATTGTACCTCAATTGAGCTTGTTTGTGCTTACCTTGCCTTATGGAATTTATTTGCCATGCTTATACTTGTCCAAATGCCTTGATTTTTGGTGTGTTGATCATTTGATGTGTTCTGTTTAGCCATGATTTTTCTTGAGATTTATTGAATCATTTTTGAGTTGATGTGGATTGGTTCATTCTGGTTGCTTCAATGAGCTTTCAACTTGCATGCTTTGCCTTATTTGCTTTGTGAAATGAAATTGGTTAATGCTATTGACATGAGACCACTTGGATATTGTTCTTAATTGATTGAGCTTGGTTATTGTCAAATTTCATGTTCTGTTTTGGATTATTTCTCCCATTTTGACCCTAGGCCTTGTCCTAGTGGTTTGTGCTTATGTTTGAGTTTTGTTTTCAGGATAAGAAGCATATGGCCATGAGGAGATTAATTAACATTGCTTGAGTTGGATTATTTGGATGATGTTGTCTAATTTGGATTTGTTTTGTAGGTGGCTTTTATCTCATTTGAGTTGAGCTTGTGCCTTGCACATTGTTTGACTGTACTGTTGACTGTTGACCATTAACTGTCTGTTTGACTTTTGTTTGAGTTGTATACTGATTGAGTTGGATTGTTTTCAGGTACCTTAGTTGCTATAGTTCCTTTGTGAACTTGCTTTTGCTTTGCTTGGTTGCATAAGCATTGAGGTATAACATCTCTTCTCCATGTAGTCTGGAAGACCTGGCCTGTTATGTGGTCAGGCACCTATCTGAAGTCCTCCTTAAGAGGCAATGCTTGTGATTGTTTATGTTTGTGCCAAGCAGGAAAAGACCTTTGATAAGGCAATTGACAGATAAAAGAGATGTGTAACCCATCTCCTGTTAGTCTGTGTGTCATCCCTTTGCTCACATTACATGTTGATGCATTGTGGATATTAACCCAAGATCTATAGAGTCATTAACTTATGGAGAGAGTTCCAACTTTCTGAACTCCCACACCTTCTATTTGTCTGAAGCTCTCCCAGGCCAGGGATAAGAGCTGTGAGGCACACCCCTCACTTCCCATTTCATCTGCTTCACCCTAACTCTCAATGTTAGGGTTAAGAGCTAACATCACCCGATTCCAGTTGGCTTGTGTTTCACAGCCTAACCTTGAGTGAGCCCACTTTGTTTGTATATAGTGTGTGCTAATTGTGTATATGTTTGCTTTGATTATGTTGTGTTTAAGATAGCTTGCTGCCTGTGCAAGTTAGATAGAAACCTCAACCTAGGGCCATTGTGGATTATATGATAACTATTAGGCTCGAGTCAGTCTCCCTTCTAGTTGGTCATTTCCCAGTCTCTGGTTAGGAGAAGTTTCTCCTCTGTTCAGGGGAACTACGTCGCCCTGATCCTCATACCAGATGAGGTACGTAGGCAGGAGATCGTACGAGATCTCTCCGGGCACCCTTTTTCTTTTTGTGTGTGTTTGCTTGACAGTTACTAGGCTCGAGTGCCAGACTCCTTAGTAACTTGTTGCTTGGTTATCCTTCTTGTGTGTTAGGAGATGGATGTAAGACCAGCGATTGGCATTCCGTATCCTATTGGTGTTTGTTGTGTGCGGAGTCCGACGTAAGTCCAGCGATTGGCAGTTGGTTTCCAGTGTGGGTTTGTTTGGTTCGGAGTCTGATGTAAGTCCAGCGATTGGCATTCGGTTTCCATGTTTGCCTGTTTGTGGGTGTGTTTTGTTTGGCGTGCGTGAGTCGAACTACGGTAGCTCTGATTCTCATTCCAGATGAGATACGTAGGCATAGGATGCGATATCCTAGCGAGCTCGTTCCCCTCTTCTCCCACCTGTGTTGTTTCTAGTGTGTGTGTGCATTGTTTGCGAGCAGTTTTAGCAACCTTTTTCTTTCCTTTTGAGCGTGGATCCCGTCGAGTACGACGGATGCGTAGGGGTGCTAATACCTTACCTTCGCATAACCGACTCCCGATCCCATCTCTCTTTGGTCGTGAGACCATGTCTTTTCCAGGTTTACTTCGAGCGTTTCCTTTCCCTCTTTTGGGATAAATAACGCACGGTGGCGGCTCTGTTTATTTTTGTTTTAGCCCGCCGGTTATTTTTCGTGGATGCGACACGTACTTTGCTCATGGCGGTTGCACAAGACGGCAACAACAATGTCTTTCCCATTGCCTTTGCTCTTGTTGAAGGTGAAACGGCTGGTGGATGGGGTTTCTTTCTTCGACATCTCAGAACGCATGTGGCTCCACAAGCCAATCTCTGTTTGATTTCTGATAGACATGCTGCCATTGAGAGTGCCTACAACAACCATGACAACGAATGGCATGATCCTCCTTCTGTCCATGTCTATTGCATCAGACACATTGCACAAAACTTCATGCGAGCTATAAAAGATAAGAATCTTCGCAAGAAGGTGGTGAATGTTGGGTATGCTCTAACTCAGTCGTCATTTCAATATTATCGTGATGAAATTAGACTGTCTAATGAAGACGCATGGATATGGCTAAATAACATACCAGTAGAGCAGTGGACAGAGGCATTTGATAGAGGTTGTCGATGGGGCCACATGACAACAAACCTTGTGGAATGCATGAAAGGGGTATTCAAAGGAATTCGAAATCTGCCGATAACCGCCTTGGCAAGATCAACCTATTATAGGTTGGCTTCTACGTTCGCAACCAGAGGTGAAATATGGAGTGGGGTGTTAATGTCCGGGAAAGTATTCAGTGAGTCTTGCATGAAGGTCATGGAAGAGGAGAGCATCAAAGCTAGCACGCACGCTGTAACAGTCTTTGACCATCATAGGCAAAATTTCAGCGTCTAGGAAACAATGGACCACAACGAGGGGAAACCAAATTTAGCCTACGCTGTTAGACTAAACAGAAGCTGGTGCGATTGTGGAAAATTCCAGGCCTTCCGCATACCTTGCTCCCATGTCATTGCAACATGCGCTTATACTCGTCAAGATGCTTACAGCCATTTGTCTGATGTGTACAAGGCCGACACCTTCATGAATGTATATAATCAAAGCTTCTCGATACTACCAATGGAGGATTACTAGCCTCCATATGAAGGTGATATTGTTTGGCACAATGACGAGATGCGTAGAAAGAAAAAAGGAAGGCCAAACAACACACGTATCAGAACAGAGATGGATTTCACAGATAAAATGATAAGATTATGTAGTATCTGTCGTCAACCAGGACACAACAAGAACAACTGTCCCAATCGAGGAGCATCATCTAGGTCTTAAGCTATTTGTAACATTGTATTTCTGTAACCTTCAATCATTATATATCATTAAGTTTTTGTTATAACAAGGTTCACAACAAACATCAGTACAAAATAAGCTATCTGAAAACAGAAATATTTCTAACTGATTACAACAATCAAATTGATGTCATCTCGACCGAACATCATTTCCCTAACATCCTTATCAGTCTTCATTCGCACTCAACCAAGGATACTGTCAAGTCTCTCAATACTTCTAATTTTTCCCCTTCTGGTATTTTCCCATCTAACCAACGAACCAACTCCCTCATCAGTTGATCGAATGTAGTGATTTTCCATAACAACATCAGCATCTGAGGTTTGTCTCTCGTATAAATCACCTTACCGTATCGGTGACGAACACTAAACATGATTGTCAAATGATTGTGTGAGATGTGGAACAATTACTCACACAATGCCTCTATTTATAACACAAAAATTGCATTTTAGGAGGAGTCTCCAATTGAATTGACGCCTCCTCTTAAGCCCTACACAGGGGCGCCAATTGGATTGGCTAGGGCACCTGCCCTAGCCAATCCAATTGGCGCCTCCATTCAATTTTTAAGATGAGTCTCCAATTCAATTGGCGACTCCTCCTAAAAGTGGGGTAGTTTGGGAATTTTTTTGAGACCAGAAGTATTTTGGGAATTTTCTTGAAAAAGTGGGTTATTTTTGTAAAAAATTCTGTTAATTCATCATTTTTTTTTACAAAAATCAAACTTTTTGAAATAATCTTACCAAATAAATGCCCATTCAGAGCGTCCATACTTCAACAAAGATCAAACTGCTTGAAATAATCTTACAAGAAAAATCTTTTCACGCAATCACCGATGTGTCTAAGGATACCTTCGCATGGCGACAAGCCAATAGCATAAGAGTGAGCACCATCAAATTTTATTTTGACGATTTTAGTATGAGGTTTAGTCTAGTTAACACTATTAGTGCAATTATCTCTAATCTATCAGTATCCAACTTGAGAACTATGAATTTCCTTAACTTTGACTTAAGATTGTAGACCAAAGAATAGGACCCATGTTTGATTGTTGCAAGAATATGAGAGAATTGCAATCCTTCCAAAGATAAGTAACAACAACATAAAAAATGAGGTTCCATAGACAAAAGTGTTACCTAAATTGTTGGACTATATGTTCCATTCATGCACACAAGAGTAGTACCTAAGCTGAAAAACTTATTATAATAATCACGTTTTATGATGTTATCATAAAAATATTTCACATAATCGCAATCTCAAACATCATGCATGATGACTTATGATATAAGATTACATCTAGGACATATAAGTAATCAAAAGTCGTGCCTCCTCGGTGTCGTTCCTCATTTGTGAGGAGTTTTATATACACAATTTCGCACAATGTAGTATCTATAGATGATGAATATTTCCATTTTCAAATAACTTCAAGCAAAGAATCATTATAGATAATGTTAGGATGAGAGTCGAGAACATCATAAACATATTTGAGATTAAATATAACATCATAGACAAACAACCACAGTGGTAATTCAAGCACCTCTAAAGTTGAAGGCTGAATATGTTGCAGACAATCCATAACAGATGCAGATGATACAGGTTATAGTTTTTTCAGTCCCAATTTGTACCCATGCAGTAGCTAGATACATTATGTATCTGATAGGTTAATACAAGTTCATTTAACAAATCATAGTAAATGATAATTTAGCTATGCTGAAAAAATTCATAGCAATACAAGTAGAAGAATAATACATGAAATTTCAGTATAAATTTGGTTTCTGATGATGAAAACATTAGTTCTGAAGCTTCAAACTATGTCATTGCCGTCAAAATTATATGCCAAAAATAATCTCCTAAAAACTCTATCTTTTCCCTTTTATAGAAGTCAAAACACGTCAGATTTCAGGTCAAATTGTGTCACAATCACTTTAGATCGTGTCACGATGATCTTTGCACTACTACAAAAAACACATTTCATAACTGTAAGACCCTAATTTTGTCCATAAGATCCCTCATGGCATCATATCATTGCACATTGCATTTGCCTCAAGGATCATAGCATCTTGGTTCCTTACCCTAGGGGTGAGACTTGTGTGAGTTAGTTGGAGACCACCAAGCATGCTTGAATTGTATATTATTGCTTTTCTTATTTTGTTTACTAACCAAAAGCACAAAAATATGTCACTAACATCTTTTGTTTTGAAGCTTAAGCAGTTATGTGATACAAGGCTCCTAGGAGGCTCCTATGCTCATTGATATGGCCAGATGAAGATGAAAGCAAGCATGACAATGGTTCCCAAAGCTCTCAATCATCATATATTCCCCCCAAGTATATCAATTTGTCAATTTGATCAAGATAAACCAAAAGGCTTGAGGATTGCTTCCCAAGGAAACCCTAATTCAACTGTGCACTGATTGTGCCTTGCTCATGAAGCAACCTCAACCTATGATCAAATACAATCAAAGGAAGTTCTTTCATTCATCATTTTATGCATACATGAGCTTATGTGAGTGTCCTCAATCATTCATTCATCAAGATTTGAAGTTTGGCTTTGAGAAGTTGATCAGTTAATTCATCTGACTATTTTGAAATCCACCGAGACCTAACTTTTGATGTGTTTGTCAAATGAAGATGACCCCAAGATAAAAAATGTTATTAAGAACCATATGAACAACTTTAATGTTCATCAAAAATCCATTTGAAACTTGGAAAGTCATCATTCATTTCAAAACATTATAGGTCATTTTGACTGAAACCCTAATTTTGGGTCAACTTCCTAAGGACCTAACTCCTTCATCTTTTACGATTTTGATGTGATACTAAGTGAATTGGAAATTTTAAGATGTCTACTTAAAAATTTATGTTGGACAAAATTTTATAATCCTAAAATAAACACATGTGATAATACAAAACATTATAGGTCACTTTGGACCAAAGCCATTGAATCTTGAAAAAGTCCAACTTCAAGTACCCATAACTTTCTCATCCAAAATCCAAATGATGCAAAATTTAATTACAAATTTATTTTCTTGGAAATATCTACAACTTTGATGTTGAAGGTTTTGTCATTTGAGGCATGCATCATTGAAACATAAGGGCTTGAAGTTGGTCATTTTTGGCAAATTTTCCGAATGCATGTTTTGTACCTTGAACTTCATGGCCAGTTTTCAATATTTTCCAAACTCCAAATGGATTTTTGTTAAACATAACTTTTTTTCCTCATGTCAAGACCTTTCCAACCATTACTCACATGCTTATGTTTGGATTTTCCAATTGGCATTTTCGAAGAGGTGAAGCTTTATGATCAATTATGCATAACATGTTAATTTTCCATGCACAAGCTAATGCATTTCCATCTGCACATCCAAATCCATTTGGTTGATGTTCAACATGCAAAACCAATTGATTTTGGGCCTCACATGCGCCTATACAGGCCCATGCATGGAAGGACCCAACTTCACATGCACACGAGTTTGATCATCCTTTGCATCAGCTGTGGCTATAAATAGAAGGCATGACTTCATTCATTTCTCAACCTGAAGGCGCCTGAACCTCGATTCAATTGATTCCCCAACCTCTCATTAAAGGAATTCTGAAATTTCACTTCTCTTTTCAAGCTTAAATTTCAACTTCCTTGGTTGATCTTTAGCTTCTAATTCCTTAGCCTTGCTTCATTGTTACTTCAAGATCAAGCTGCAATCAAGAGTTGGATTGGATTTTGCTCACAAAATCTGCTCTACAAAGGTTTATTCTCCAACTGTTTTCCTTCGAATCTCTTTGAATATTGTGCATTACTTGGTTTGGTTGGCATTTCTGGAGTCCTCATGTGAGAGGCAATTGATTTGTGGTTTTAATTTTGAGAATTGGTTAACTTCAGATTGAACATCTCATTTTTCAACCTCAGATTTCTTCCTCCATAAGAATCTTGAGAAGAAACTAAGGTCACAGGGGTGATGTATATCACCCTGTGGATTTTTCCAATTTCTGAATTTCCATTTTATTTTCTTTTATTCCAATTATTTTCAAAAATTCATAACTTCTTAATTTAGAATCACAAAAGTATGGGACCAATTGCAAAAAATTTCTCTTAAATTCTAGTTTCATAAAATGATTTTTTAATTATTTTTGTGATTCCATTTAATATTTTTTGTGAATTATTTCATTTCTAGTTGTTTTTAATTCATTTAAAATACTTTTTGATATTCAAAAATGCCAAAAATATTTTCTTAACATCTTTGGATGATGATGAATCTATGAAAAATATTCTTATCAATTTCTTAATTGATTTGAGATTTGTTTGAGATTTTAGTCCAATTATGTTATTTTTCTTCATTTTTAATTGTTTAAAATTAGTTTCTGTTTTCAAAAAATGTTGAGAAAAATTGTCAAACTATGTTTGACCATGTTAGACTTATGATGATCCAATTGGACTTA
This sequence comes from Lathyrus oleraceus, assembly GCF_024323335.1. NCBI lineage: Eukaryota > Viridiplantae > Streptophyta > Magnoliopsida > Fabales > Fabaceae > Lathyrus > Lathyrus oleraceus. The sequence goes on from NC_066584.1 coordinate 279,515,714, forward strand.
TCCAAGTTGATTTGAATTGGATTTGAAGTTTGATCTTTATTTGTTCATTTTATTTTATGCATTATTTTAATTCCAAAAAAATACCAAAAATATGTTTGACCTTTCTTGACTTCTAATCTTTATTTCACTTCTGTTTACCATTGATTGATGTTGATTTCATTCATGTTTGATCAATGTGTTTTGGTTATATCTTTTGAATTTCAATTTTTGTACATTCCATTTCCATCTTCATCTTCATCTTCTTCTTTTTCTTTTGACCAATGAGTTAATGATTTGTGGTTAGTCTTGACATATGAGAGGCTTAAACTTCTTTGATCCAAATCAAATTCATCTTGATCAAAGATCAAGTGAATTGCTTTGTGTCCAAGATAGGTTGCTTCTTGGTCAAGCAAAAAACCTAACAATTCATACAAGGTCATTCTTCTTTTCTTTTGGCATGGCAAGTTGTAGGAGATTGGCTTACTAATCATGGTCTCTAACTTGTGTTTAGTTGCCTATAGTTTTATTGACCGACCTCAGATAGGTGTGACTACTACATTAGTCCACTTACGATTGCTTAACATAGCGCTAAATTGCCTTATGGCACACTAACACTAACTACTAATTACTAATATTTAATTCAAGCATTTAATTCTTGCAATTTACTTTAATGCAATTTAATTTCTTGCTCATTTATTCCTATTATATTTTTCCCTTTGCTCATTTGAGCTCATGTTTATGTTTATGTCATTTGCCTTTTGCTCACTTGAGCACATTATTGTGTATACATTTTGCTTTGTGTTTGTCTTGTTTTGTTTGTGTGAACCAATGCAAAAAGGAGAAAGGACTTAGAATTAGGACCTTACATATGCTAAATGGAGTTCAAGAGCAACTAGGCCTCATGCCTTTAGAATTCTATAATTATTGACGATCAACTAGGCCTCATGCCTTTAGAATGCTTAATCTTGAAAGTTGAAGTGAAAGGACCCTTATTCTAAACTCACTCTTATTCATTCTTTATATTGCATTGTGGAACTTTTTGATTTGTTTGTTCTTGTGTGGTAGGGATCCCAAACTTGAGCTATTTAGAAGGACCATTGTCATGAGCATCCAAGATAAGAGAGACAAGTTCAAAATGGGAGGATCCTAGGAGCTTGATTGAATATTTGCTTGATTGCTTAAGTTAATTGCTTATTGCTTGCTGAGTCCAAAGGAAAGGAGCAACTTGGATCATCTTTATGATCTCAAGAAAGGAAATCCAAGGGTTTTACTCTCTTCTCCCATCTTTGCATGTTTAGGACCTAGCCCTTCTCTTCTTCTCTCCACTCTAACCCAAGCCAAACTTATTTTGTGCAAACATTGAGATTGTTTTCAAAACTAGAAACCTAGGCCATACGCCTTTGATTTTTCAAACTCTCTTCATAATACTTATTTTGAATTGAACTTTAAGTCAACTTTGACCTCCTTTTGTGAATACTTTTAATTGGTAAATACAACTCACTTAAATTATTTTTGTGGTTCCAATGGCCACCTTTGCCAAAGCTTTTCATAAACATTAGCTATTAGGTTTGAGTTATCATAGTGGTTGATATAAACCTCACCTGTATCCTTAGTGATTGGACTATAAGTCTTCCATACTTATTATAGGGTGGATCCCTCACTAGTATGTTGAAGTTCTCCTCACATGGTGAATTTGTGGTTTATGTTGAGTTTTCTCCCTTTGATAACAAAAGACCTTAAGGCTTTTGACCAATCAATTCACCAACTTCTTTTGATATTTTTACCCCGAACTACGAGGTTTTGATCCTACCTTTGTGATGGTACGCAGGCAATGGGTTTATCCATTCAAACAACAAAATTGTAAATAATTTGTATATTCTTTTCTCATCTCCCCAATCATGTTTGCACAAATATTTTCACAAATACCAACCTACCATACAACATTTGTAAAAAGGGCTCCCTTAGAGTACTAAGGATGTTTTTGGTGCTTAAAACCTTCCCATTGCATAACCAACCCCCTTACCCAGATCTCTGACATTTTTATTAGTTTTTGATTTGATAAAACTTCTCGGTTTTTGTTCGCTTTCTAACCTTTCCTTTGGATAAATAGAAGTGACTCGAATTGTATGATTTACTTTTGATTTAGTCAATAAATCTAAAGGTAACGAATACCCCGCTACAATAACAATTTCCTATTATAGTCACTTATCCAACCGAAGAAATATATATATATATATATATATATATATATATATATATATATATATATATATATATATATATATATATATATATACACACACACACACACACACATATTAGGAGTCTTTCATTTTTTAAAATCACATATCACGATAACTATTGTGATATGTGAAGGAGTGACACGCTTAGAATCTCAACGTCAACAATTTTATGTTTTTTCGTTACAAAAATGGTGTGTTCTCGTAATTTATATTTTAAAATAAAAATTTAACACTTTTCACCACGGTCCAGATTAACAATTGTAGTCAAATATTAGGACATTTCACTATGGTTTTTATAATCAATCGTGATGAAATATTTCATCTATATAAGTTAACTTAATTCCCATCAGAAGAGACAACACTTAAAGTGAAACCCTAACTTCTCTTGCCTTATCTCAACCTTGTAACATTACCATGTTCATCAAATTTGTTCCTATAACTCCATTTGGTATCAATGACATTCACATCTTCATGTCTTCTTGAAATTAATTCTCATATATTATTTCTTTTGAATTGACATAGTTCCTCTTGCATGACTTTTATCTAGAATTCATCAGTCAGTGCTTCCTTGATATTCTTGCGTTCAATCTTGGAAATGAAGCAAGAGTTGGAAATCACGTCTTTGGATCTGGTGATAACTCATTCATTCAGATTTCCTATGATATTTAATACGATGATCCTTCTGAATTTCGATAGATTATCCCTTGTTGATAGGAGTATCTTCAGAATTTATGCTTTCAGAATCAATGTCAGACACCTTGTCTGGGCCATAAGTCTGTTAAGGAGATACACCATCTTCTTCTTTATCTTATTTATCTTCTTCCTTCTTTAACTGATTTTATTTGATCCCTTTAATCTGCCAAACAAATCTAATTAATACATTGTTAAAAGATGACAATAAATATGATTGAAACCCAACCATAAATTACGCTTAGAATAACAACAACATTAACCCGCTGACAATGATTATATGTTGCACACATACTGAAACATCGTGTCTTACATGTGTCCCATTCTTCATAAAAACATATTGTACACTCCATGTTACTTTCCAAAATACATCGAATAAAAAAGAACAAGATAATATTATCTTTGTTGAATTGATTTAAAAGTAGTTACATATGTTGAATTGATTTATAAGACTACTTCATGTTTAATTGATTTTGCCTTCTATAAAGTTATTTTTGAATACGAGAAGAAACACATTTTTTATCTCTATAATAAATATTTATATATTTGCTTATTTCAAAGTATATATTCTGATTAATATTTATTTGTTATTTTTGGAGAATTTAGATGGAGACATGAATGTGACATGTGAAAATGAAAAGTTAGTGGTGTGCACTATTATTGAATGATATTCAATTTAATGTAGTATAAAATATATTTAGATATACATATCAATTTATAATGTGTTATTTAATAGTAAACTGAACAATGATCATATTTGTATTAAATAATCATCTTAAAAAAAAGAGACCAAGGAGATGGAGAAATAAAATATATTTAAATCATTCAATTTGATTCAGTATAAAATGTGTGTAGATACCTATGTTAATTTCAAATGAGTTACTTAATTATAAAAAAAATAATCATATAAATTATGAATTTTTTTATATATTTTAATTATAAAATAATTATGTTTTTATTTTAGATAAATTTTGTATTTTAAAAATTTAACATTTTTTTAAGTTCTTCTTCATTAAATTAAAATGATTTTCAAATTTTATTATTTTTACTTTAAAAAAAAATAGAAAAAAAATGGAGAAAGAAAAACTCAAAATGAAAGTGAAAAAATGTGAGAAAAAAAATGTGAGAAAAATTTAAAATTTGAATTAAGAGATAAAAATAAAGAATAAAAAAATTAAAAATAAAATGTGAAAAATGAATGAGATGACAAAAGAAGATAGTTTTAATTTCTTTAGTATTTGTTAATTATAAATATCCTCTATACTAATAATATATTTTTTTTAAAGAAATGGGTATATTAAGAAGATTGGTGATGGTTTATATATATATATATATATATATATATATATATATATATATATATATATATATATATATATATATATATATATATATATATATAAAAGAAATTATCAACAAGAAGTCAAGAACAATGTTCAGTATAGTGGCTATCCAAATGCTTTATTTTCTCCGAAGTGACAAGTTTGAATCACACAGTTTACATTTTTTGAACTACACATGCTCCTTCATAAGTTTGACCAATTAAAATAAAGCATGGATTCAATCAATTGTAGTTTTGAATCGATGATAGACAAGCATGGATTTTAAAATACCAATTATTGTTGCCTATTGAATGAACACTCTAGTTACCTCTAATAAATTAGATACTGGTAAAGACAAATGTAAAAAACTAATACTCCCATTGTCTCATCCCTCTGTCTCACAATAAATATATATTTTTTTATATTTTTATATTTTTTAAACTCATAATTAATTATTTTAATTTAAATAATAAAATAAATATTATTTACTAAAATAACATTATTAATAATAAATAATGGAATAATTATATGAGTTAAAAAAATATGTTAATAGAAAAAAATAATAAATATAACATTAGTATTTTATATAAATAAATAATTTAAAACGAATAAAAATAGAAAAGATGATATATAAGACGAAGTAATTTATGTGAATCAATTTATATTATTTTTATTGTGAATTGATGTCGTCAAGAACAAATCAAAATATGAGAAAGATTGTGCTTCTTGAATAAACATAAGAAACCCTATTAGGTTACAACTGTTTTCCTATTCAATTTCTTTATTACAGATTAAAGATTACAAGTGAATAACAACAATCAAAAATTCCTCTCAACAACCTGAGAGAACTAGTCTATTTATAGACTACTAAGTTAACTTAAACAATTGGGCTAAACAAAAGGTCCAATTCGATATGTTAACAATCCTAGCATTTCGATTACTGCATGCTTGAGCATACTTCGACTACAACATGCAAGATCATCACATGAACAAACTTCGACCATATGTCAAACCTTTGTCGAACCAAGACGCTACATTTGTCAAGACTAGAGTTCGATCCAAATTCTCACAAATCTCCACCTTGGAACAAACTCTACAACATTAAGGGAACAAACTAGCTTTCTTCATGCAGCTTTATCAACTGTATACAGTGGAAAAACTTGCAACTTGTCAATGTCTTGGTGATCATATCAACTACATTATCATCAGGCAAAAGTATCAGTACTTGGACTTCTCCACGCTCGATTATCTCTCTGATGAAATGCAGCCTCACATCGATGTCCTTGGTTCACTCATGATAGAATGAATTCTTCGATAGGTGTACTGCACTTTGACTATCACATTTAACAGTAATAACTTTACCTTGAAGTTTCAGCTTCTTAGAAAAACCTTCAAGCCACAATGCTTCTTTCACATCTTCAGTGAGGGCAATATATTCCACTTCAGTGGTAGATAAGGCAACAACCTTCTGAAGTGTTGCTTTCCCACTGATTGTTGTGCCAAACACAGTGAGCACATATCCAGAAATAGATTTTCTGGAATCCATACATCCTGCATAATTAGAGTTGACAAATCCTTCAATTTCAACTTTGATATCATCACCACAGGCTCCGCCATAAATAAGTAATATGTTCAGAGACCCATTTATGTACCTTAGAATCCACTTTAATGCTTGCCAGTGCGCCTTCCCAAGATTGACCATATACCTGCTTACTAGGCTCACTCCGTATGCTATGTATGGCCTCATATATATCATAGCATACATCAAAGAACCTATTATACTAGCATATGGAATGCTATTCATATAGGCTATTTAGACTTCAATATTAAGACTTTGAGTCGAACTCAGTTTGAACTAAGGATTAATCCGTGTTACAACAGGCTTTGAATTTGACATACCAAACTTGTCGATAATTTTCTTCCCGTATGTCACTTGAGATAAGCATAATTTTGATTGCCTTTTATATCTCTGGATGTCAATCCCAAGAATCCTAGAGGCATCTCCTAAATCCTTCATGTCAAACTCCTTATCGAATACATCATTTACCTTCGTAACATCTTCGACATTATTGCTTGTTATGAGGATGTCATCCACATAAAGCAACAAAACAACAAGTGAATTTCAAGGTCGAAATCTGAAATAAACACAATGGTCGAACTGGTTCCTAGTGAAACCTATGTGGGCCATGAACTTGTCAAATCTTCTATTCCATTATGGAGGAGTTGTTTCAGGCCATATAACGACCTATTCAACTTGCACACATAATCTTCCTTTCACTTTTTTGCATACCCTTCAGATTGCCTCGTCAGGATTATTTCATCTAAATCACCATACAGGAAGGCAATTTTCACATCCATCTGTTCAAGTTCTAGGTTGAACTTCGCCACCATATAAATCATCATTCAAATGGATTTATGCTTTACAATAGGTGATAACACATCATTGAAGTCGACACCTTATTTATGAGTGAACCCCCTAGCAACCAACCTAGCTCTGAATCGCTTCGACATCACTCTTTCGATTCCTTTCGTAACCTTGAAAATCCACTTACAACTGACTAACCTGGCCCCTACAGGTTTCTCGATCAGTTCGCAAGTGTTATTATCATGAATAGATTTCATCTCATCATCCATGGCCTTCATCTATTCAGTCTTGTTTCGAATCCTCACAGTTTCCTTGTAATCTCTAGGTTCTTCATCAAGAACCTCACTTATAGAAATTAAGGCAAATGATATGAGATATGTATAACCAAGTCTCTGAGGTGGCTTGATGACTCTTCTCGACCTGTCTCTTTCCAGCAGATAGTTATTATCAGTCTCCTCAACTTCGTTAGCAACTTGTGCTTCTTCTTCGACTTCATATGAGCTATGAAATTCAGCATTAACATGCTCTACCACAACATGAATTTCTCTTTGTTCCATCTCTTCTTCAGAGATCTATGCATTTCGACTAACATTATCATTTTTCTTGAACGACATTTCGATTTCATTGTAAACTACATCTCTACTTGTGAACACCTCCTATGACCTGACTCTAGGCACCATAACCTATAAGCTTTGACTCCTTCAGGTATTCAATAAACATACATCTCATAGCTCTAGGTTTGAGATTTTCTCGCCTAATGTGAGCACGGGTTAAACAACCAAATACTCTAAGTTTGTTGAGATTAAGTGGATGTTTGACCAGACTTATTTCGGTGTTTTCATCCCCAGGGAAGTCGAGGGGCACCTATTTATTATGTATGATGCAGTCACATCAGCTTCTGCCCAAAACACCTTCTTTAATCCTGCACTAACCAACATGCACCTCACTCTTTCTAGAATGGTTCAATTGAATCTTTCAACCAAACCATTTGGTTGGGGAGTTTTTATCGTCGTTTTGTGCCTTGCAATACCAGATGCATCATAATAGCTATTGAAAGCCTCATTGCAAAAATAAAGACCATTATAGATCATCAATCTCTTAAACTTCCTGCCAGTTTGATTTTCGACCAGGGTCTTCCAACTTTTGAAATTTTCAAGAGTTTCATCTTTACCTTTCTGAATGAACACCCATAACTTTCTGGAATAATCATTAACTATGGATAAGGAGTAGTTTACACTTTACTGTGAAATATTCCTTGTAGGCCCCCAAAAGTCAGCATGAATGTAATAAAGGGATACATGTGTTCTTTGTTTACCTTTGTTAAACTTCATTCTACAGGATTGACCAAATACACAAGGTTCACAAAATTCTAGTTTTTCGACCTTGTCACCGCACATCAGATTTTGTTTCGATAATTCGACCATATCTCTTTCACTGACACACCTAGTCTCTTGTGTTATAGCTCAGCCTTCGACACAGGTTTTGTAGATGCCATATCTGCTGAACCACTTACAACCTCAACCTCAAGGGTGTTTGATAGCATGTTATAGTAATGGGTAGGTAGTTGATTTTTATATTTGAGAAAACTTTCATTAAAAAATATTTCTAAACAAATATAATTACTTTAGTATTTACCCGTTTTACCAAGGTAATTAAATAATTAAATAGTAATTATTTTTATTAAAATAATTGGAATTAACTTAATAATAATTATATGCTCAATAACAAAAATTAAAACTATAATCTTATTTTAGTGCAGAAACCATATATATATATATATATATATATATATATATATATATATATATATATATATATATATATATATATATATATATATATATATATATATATATATATATATATATATATATATGTGTGTGTGTGTGTGTGTGTGTGTGTGTGTTAATTTATCAAGGATTGATATTAGGAATACCTGGATAAACGAATCATTGAAACAACAATTTTATACTTTCCTGAAACACAAAGTAAAGAGAGATGAATGATGAGAACCCATTGGGCCGTGGTTCTTCCTCAACTAGTATTCCTAATGCCTTGAACTCTCTTCAGATGGGGAGGAGAGGTATATTGTCTGTGTACGGTATATTGAGGACCATAACCTATATATATATATATATATATATATATATATATATATATATATGGTGATTGCCAATTAGGGTGCCCATTATTCCAAAATGGGTCATCCAGACATCCACTCATCTTTGAGCTTATATCCAATGAAATAATTAATTAATTAATTATTAAATAGAAATTTAATTAGCCTTTTAACTTTATTTGACCATTTAATCAGTTATGGCTCTTAATTTTGATAAATAGCTAATATAATTAAAATATAAATGCCCACATAATAATTTCTAATTTTAATAGTTATAAACTTAATTGTGCAAAAAGAATAGCATATGCTAAAATTTTGACAAAGTCACCTAATTGAAGAAACTATAGCGTTTTAGCAAGATTAAATAGTTTCAGAATACGCTTATGATATTTTCTTTGCTTAATAATTTTAATGAAAAGTATCACTCCAATGAGAGTTTGTCTTTCGCTTTATTGCTTTAGAAACACTAGAATTTAATAAAAGATAATATGATAAAATTTATGTCATCTTAAACAACATTTTTAAAATGATAGACATGTCCAGGGGCAGAGCCAGAAAATTTAAGATGTGGGGGCCTATATATTTTTTAATATAATTTTAAATTATATGCATGGTTGGTGCATCAAAACCAATTGTAAATATAATAAATTATTTTTCATTATTATTTCACTTCCTTATATTACTCATAAAATATTTTCACAGACATTTATAATTTTGAAATAATTAAATATAAGTGTAATATTTTTTACATTAACAATATACATACTAATTTAAATATATTAAAATTATAATAATTATTTTTATAGAAAAAGACAACCTTTATCTTCTTGCCCGAATTCTCGTAATTCTAATTCTTCAGAATTGGGAGACTCGCTGGAAAATGCATATTCAGATGACTCATTATGTTATGCTTCTAAGAATCGCTCAACCAAGGCTTTAGATACCAAATGTTGGAATTGAACCCAAAACTTTGAGTAATTTCGAGTTAATCTTAATGAACAAGATTCAATAAATCGATCAAATTCCCACTTGTTCTTTACTCTTCACTCGAGTGAATCAACCAACCTTAATTGTAAGATTGTAATGCTGCACAATAATGATGAAATCAATAAAGAAAATTGAATAAGAAAGATGATTAGGGTTTGACGGAAATTGGGGAAGAAGATGAAAATAGGGGTTACTCCCTCTATTTATAATTGAGCTAACTTGCTCCCTAAGCTAAAGCCCAAAAATTACAAAGGCCCAAAATACCTATTTTGGTCTAAGTCGAAATCCTGTGTCATGCAACCTGCTTCGACACTTTGACATCTAATACAACTCGATGCATACTATATGTTTCGACACATCCTTGATTATGTCGAGCACTACCTGCTTCGACACAAGGAATTACAATTCAACACACCACCTAATTCACTGTGTCTACACTATCTACATTCATCATAGACCTTAACTTCTTAAACACTTCGACTTGCACTCCCTTCATCATGATGTGTACAATCTGATTCTCAGTTCTGCAATGTTCTAAGTTCAGCTTCTCTCATGCTACCTGCTCTCGAAGATAATGGAACCTTATTTCGATGTGCTTGCTTCATCCATGCGCTATCGGATTTTTCACCAGGTTGGTAACAGACATGCTATCGATCTTCATGGTAATTGCTCCATGATTCTTCCTTGTAATCTCTTCGACCAGATTCACCATTCACGTTGCTTGACATCCACAAAGAGAAGCAACTATGTACTCTACTTCACACGACGATAGTGCTACTACTGGTTCATTTCTCTAACTCCAAGAAATTGATGCACCACCTAGCATAAACACATAACCTGCTGTGGATTTTCTATTCTCAGCATCACTACACCAACTTGAGTCGGTGTATCCTACTAGCTTGCATTCTTTTCCTTCATCAGCTGCAGGAAATAAAACGCCATAGTTTAGAGTTCCTTTCAGATAACTTAGTACCTTCGTCGCTACTAGGTGTGATACCTTTGGCTTTTGCATGAATCTACTCACCATACCTACAAGTATGCTAGATCAGGCCTTGTGTGACAAAGGTATCGAAGTGATCCAATGAGTCTTCTATACTGCATTGGATCGACATCATCTTCATATGTGTCTTTCGACAGTTGTAGTATGGACTCAGTTGGAGTCAAAGTTGGGTTACAATCTTGCTTCTCAAATCTTGAGTATTTCACCTGCATATCTTCTTTGGTGCATCATTAAGCCTCTACCACTCGTATAGAATTTGATTCCAAGGAAATAAGAGAGATTTCCCAAGTCCGACATTTCAAACTCCTCACTTAGGTCATGTTTGAAATCTTTGATCCTCTTCTTGCAACTTCCTGTTATTAACAAGTCATCGACATAGCGACATAATATAAGCAATTCACCATTAATTCTTCTTACATATACTTCATACTCAGTTTTGCACTTCACAATTTCCTTTTCCCTTAGGAAATTGTCTATCTTCTTATTCCAAGCTCTTGGAGCTTGCTTAAGTCCATACATGACTTTATACAACATGTATACCTTTCTTTCTTCATCTTGTTTCACAAACCTAGCTGGTTATGCAACATATGCTTCTTCATCTAAGGGGTCATTCAGGAATGCACATTTCACATCCATCTGACATGTGTACTAGTTATTCATTTTTGCTAGACCAACAACCAATCTGATTGTTTCGATCCTAGCAACAGGTGCAAAAACTTCATCAAAGTCGATTCCTTCTTTCTGAATAAATCCTTTCGCCACAAGTCTTGCCTTGTGTCGAGTTACTTCGCCTTTGGGATTCAACTTCACCTTGTATACCCACTTCACATCGATTGCCTTCTTTCCTTGAGGCAATTTGACAAGTGACCAGGTGTTGTTGACTTTGATGGACTTCAGTTCCTCATTCATTGCTTTCACCCACTTCGAATCCTTCAATGCCTCAGTTGCATTCACTAGTTCGACATCTATATAGGAAATATGATGTACCAACTCACCTTCATCATAGACCACATCATATGTTGTAATCACACATTCTTGCAACCTTGCAGGCATTTGTCTTGTTCTTTGAGGTTTGCATGTGCTTGCTTGACCTATGGCTTCTTCTTGTTGAAAATCTCTTTCGACTTCAATTGTTGGTTCTTCACATAAGATTCTCACTGAATCCCTCTTGACATTTTCAGCCCAATCCCATTCCTTGAGCTCATCTATGATCATGTCCCTGTTGATAATTACTTGCTTGTTTACTGGGTAGAACAACTTGTAACCTCCAGTCGAATGATATCCTATTAGGATCATCTGACTCGACTTGTCGTCAAGTTTTCTTTTCAACTGATATGGCACATGTCTATGTGCTATAGATCCAAATACTTTCAGATGACTCAAGCTAGGCTTGACACCATACCAACATTCTCCTTGCGTAATTCCTTCTAGCTTCTTTGTCAGGCATCTATTCAAAATATATATTGCAGTCAAAACAACTTCTCCCCATAATTATTTGGGTATATGCTTGCCTTTTAACATACTTCTCACCATATTCATGATGATTCTATTCTTCCTTTCTGCAGTTTCATTTTGCTCTAGAGTGTAGGGTGATACCACCTCATGCACAATCCCTTCTTTATAACATAACTTGTCGAGGTATTTCGACACATACTCTCTACCACCATCAGTCCTCAGAATCTTGAGCTTTTGACCACTTTGTCTTCCGACCATAAACTTAAACTTAGAAAATATCTCAACCACTTCACTTTTCTTCTTAATCAGGTAAGTACACAATTTTTGACTAAAATCATCTATAAATGTGACAAAGTATATGTTACCTCCAATCGAATCCACCTGGATAGTACCACACACATCATAGTATATAATTTTAAGAATTGCCTTCGACTTGCTTCTTATATCCTTGCTGAAGTTGTTCTTGTGTTGGCTTGCCAGCACACATTCTTCACACACTTCATTTGGAATGTCGATTTCTGGTAACCCTGAAACCATATTTCTTCTTTTCAGATCTTTGATGTCTTTGAAATTGAGATGACCAAGTCTATAGTTCCATATCCATTCATTCATGCTAAATGCAGTTGCAAGACACTTTTTCTCCATCACATTAAGTTCAATCCTGAAGGTTCTATTCTGAGACATAGGTGCCTTCAAGATTAACCTTCCACCTCAGTCGAGAACTCTCATCATCTTGTCTTTGATCAACACTCTGTAGTTCTTTTTGACCAACTGCCACATGTTGAGCAAATTACTTTTCATGTCTGGTATGTATAGTACATTGGAAATTACTGACCTTTTGCCATCTTTCCTCATAATCAGAACATCACTAATACCTTCAGCTTCTAGAGTATTATCATTTACAAATTTTATCATGTTCTTCATTGTGGATTTCATGTTGATAAACCAATATTTCCTACCAGTCATGTGCGATGAGCATCTTAAGTCCAAGTACCATGGATCCTAGAATCTTTCTTCATCTCTTATTGTGACCACCACCGACATCTCTTCTTCTTCATGCTTTGCAAAATTTGCATAAGATTCTTGATTCTTCTGTTTTTCAGGACAATCACTTGAGTAGTGACCATACTTATGACAATTAAAACACTAAATGTGACTTTTGTCAGGTTTTCGACCACCACCTTTTCCTCTAACTGTAGCACTACCTCTTTGGTTACTTTGGTATGAGTGTCTTCTCTGATTTGACCAACCTCCTTCTTACTGATTTCGACCAGTCGAATTATTTTGGCCTCATTTACCTTTGTTGTCAAGCCACTTCCATTGCCTTTCTTTTCTCTTGCTGACTACGCCTGCAAAGACACATCACTCTTCGACTTGCCTGTAACTCTTTCAACCATTATTTGTTCATGAGATTCAAGCGTCCCTTGAAGCTCTTCTTTTGTCAATGTTGGCAAATCTTTGAATCTTCTATGGATACTACCACGTGGTCAAACTTTGGAGTCAATGACCTCAAGATATTTGAAACAACTGATCTTGATGTCAACACTTCTCCACATACCTTGATTTGATTCACAAGTTTTGTAACCCTAGTAAAAAATCTGTTATGCTTTTATTGTCTTCCATCTGAAGCAATTAATACGTTCTTTTGTGAGTTTGTAACTTCATCTCTTTCACCTTCTCTTCGCCTCCAAACGATTTTTCTAGAATTTCCCATTCTTTTTTCACTGATTCAACATCTCTAACCTTTTCAAAATTATTAAAATCAACACATTGATAGATTATAAAGAGAGATTTATAACCTTTCTTCTTCAATTCTTTGTGTGCAACCTTTTCTTCATCTGTCGCGTTTGCTGCAAGCGGTGTCACTTCCTCCTTCATAAGATTCCAAAGATCTTGATAGCAAAAGACAATCTTTATCTGCTTCCACGAATTCTCGTAATTCTGATTCTTCGGAATTGGGAGACTCGCCGAAAAATGCATGTTCAGATGATTCATTATGTTATGCTTCCAAGAATCTCTCAACCAAGGCTCTAGATATCAGATGTTGGAATGAAACCCAAAACTTTGAGTAATTCCGAGTCAATCTTGATGAACAAGATTTAATCAATCGATCGAATTCCCATTTGTTCTTTACTCTTCACCCGAGTGAATCAACCAACTTTGGTTGTAAGATTGTAATGCTGCACAATGATGATGAAATCAATAAAGAAAATTGAATAAGAAAGATGATTAGGGTTTGACGGAAATTGGGGAAGAAGATGATTTCTGCAGAGTCTTTTTCCCCACAGCCTGTGAAAAATCTTGTTAATTTTGCAACTGCGATCACAAGATTGTTATGAAAATAGGGGTTACTCCCTCTATTTATAATTGAGCTAGTTTGCTCCCTAGGCTAAAGCCCAAAAGTTACAAAGGCCCAAAATAAATATTTTGGTCTAAGTCAAAATCCTGTGTCAAACAACCTGCTTCGACACTTCGATATCTAATACAACTCGCCACACACTATATGCTTCTACACATCCTTATTTTTGTCGAGCACTATCTGCTTTGACGCAAGAAATTACAATTCAACAAGGTCTAGATCCAAGAGCATAATGTTCATATTTTATTCTTAAAAGTTAAAAACTTTTGAAAATCAAAATCTATCTTATTTTGCATATACATGAACTATTTTAGTTTATAAAGAACAAAATATGTATTCACCAAAATACGAAGCGCATCATTCATGTTAAATATTTAGACATCAACATTAATTGCTAGTGATATTTTGTTACAATGATCAAACATTGACAATTAATATTGATAAAAAATAAATCCTTATAATCGTCATATGTTTACCATGATAAATTTGAATGTAATCCACTGAATAAACTATTATGAATAAATTATTATAGAGACATTCAGATATTTAATTATAAATTATAAGACAAAAACAAGATATCAAATGCACCATTAATCCATAATCTTTTATTGCCAAAAATTAGCTGAAAGTGGTACTCTGAGCATAATGATCCTACATTGGTAATAAGTCCAGTCAGATAATGCACGTCTTTGACACCAACCATTACCCACATGAAAAAAAACTTAATAATTACCATATATTCACCATCACAGGTATTTAATTATCCGGCCAAATTGTGTCTTCTTTTTGGCCAACTATAACGGCTCACATGAATAATTCCATACTACATCTGAATCGAATATATGGAACAAAAGTTATTTTTGCAACTTGTTATTTTAACCAACTCAATCAAAATTACTAAAAAATTTAATAAATTAAACGGGAAAAAGATCTTAAATCTACAAGACATTACCCATAAAATATAGGTCAGATCCGTAAGCTTTGTCAAATTCCTCATAATCATAAGATTACTTAATGACCCTTAATGTGAGACCAAACTCACAAGAAAATAATAAATAACATAAAAAAAATTATTTTAGAAACTTAATAACTATAAAATTCAAACACCATAATCATGCTATAAACAGAATATTCAATTTCAAATCAAATAAAAGTTGAATCTTTACATAGCAAAAAACTATTTCATGCTAAAGTTAATTCACAAACATGCTCAACGATTCTTTAAATAAAAGAACAAATATTCTAGAATCAAAGTTTCCATAAATAAATAAATAGAACAAATATTCATATACTTATAAATAAACAATAAATCTAGAATTCAAATTTCCTAAAATTTAAAGAGTTAAAATCTTAATTTTAGTACTTACCAAAATTGAATCATAATATTTTGAGATTCACTTTTAAGTGCTATATAAAGATAATTGATCTTCCAATAAATTATATATAATAATCAAATTAAATATATATAACAAATCTTCATATGTCTTTTTTCTCAAAATAATCTTTAAATGCAAAATCTGTATGAATCAATTCCAAATTTCAAATAAAAATAAAATTTGAAAAAATTTCTTAAAAAAAAATATATCTATTTTCACAACAAATCACCCAAACCAAATCTAGATCTTTATTTTTTATAACAATGAATAAATATGTATAACAATATAACAACCTTATAAATAAGTCACACTGAAACATTTGATTTGAAAATCACTAAAATCAAATTTCAAATTTTAATTGAAAAATTTGATATAAATCCAAATATGACTGTATATCTCTAAATCAACAAAGAGAAATCGATTATATCTAAATAACACAAAATAAATCCACAAACATTAATCAAATTCACGGAAGATAAAAAATGTCCCTTATTATGATACACACATGAAAATTAACAAATTCAATTGAACATAAAACGCATCATATAAGTGCCAAATGAAATTATGGTAGATCAAGATATCCAAAACAATTAAAAATGCACAATCATGTCCCAAAATTTGAGAGAGTCAAAGAAAAAAATTCTCAAATTTTCTGGAACATATACACAATACAACAAAATAAAATAATTAAACTCAAGCCTCCATTCAAAACCAAATTAAAATTGCATACAATATAATCGACGACACAAATCAAATATTTTTATAATTATGGATTCATCACTTTAGAATTGATAATTTTTATTGTGTTTGAAAAATAGTCCTAAATTCCAAGTTTAACAAATTCGAGTTCACAAACTCAGACACTAAACATACACAGACATAAATCATAACCAATAATCAATCATAATAAATCAAAGATGAAAATCTGATCTGATACCATTTGTTGGAATTAATTTAATAATTATTACACAAATATGTTCAATAACAAAAATTACTTTAGTGCAAAAATCATATGAGTATATATATATATATATATATATATATATATATATATATATATATATATATATATATATATATATATAAAAATTAGGATCTACACCATGTTAATTTATCAAGGATTGATATTTGGAATATCGGGATAAATGAAACATTGACACAACGACAACTTTATACTTTCATGAAACATGAAACACAAAGTAAAGAGAGACGAATGAGAGCATTTGTTGGCTTATGGTTCTTCCTCGACCTGTATTTCTAATGTCTTGAACTCTCTTCAGATGAAGAGAAGATATACACTACCTAATGTGTAGTGTATATTGGGGACCATAGTCTCTCTATATATAAATGATGAAGGTTAATTAGGATTCCAATTATTCTAAAATGGATCATACAGACGTTCACTCATATTTATGATCATTTGTGCTCATATCTAATTAATTAATTAATTAATTATTAAATAATAACTTATATGAGTATTGAATGTGTTATTTAATGGATAAACCTAAAGTTGAAGTTTTTGAATTTGATATAAATATAAATTTTGATGACATAATTTTATTCAATTAGAGAACTAAATGATATCTCAACATTTTAAAGTTTTATTTTATTTTATCCTTTGAGATATCAAGATGGTATAAAGAGTTAAGATTAAATCATTTGTAAAACACTTATGATCCATTAATTTCCCCCACCATGTCGGACCCTCCCTCCCCTTTTCCATATCATTCTAAAAAGTATTTTGACAAAAATGATCGGTGTATTGTAAAAGAACAAAAGTAAGTTATTAAGATACCAAAAATGATTCCAAACCTCTTTTGTTTCGTTAGAACTTCTTAAAATAAATCCGGACAAAAACTTAAAATCAACCATGAGGGTTAAAATACACTATCTAACTAATTAAAATAATTTTAAATCGATCAAAATATAAGTGTAATGTCTCCTATCAAATAAGGGGGTTAATACTCTAAAGTTACATAAATTTTCAAATTTTTTTAATTTTAGCTTAGTTAATTTATTAATTTACGGACTAAATCTATTAACTCATTAGAAGAATCAATTAGTAAAAAAAATGTTCTATACAAAATTTTTCTAAATAAAAATTCTTCAATCATTTACTTCTCTCATTTATTTTATAAATTTGTTTTTTTTACTAAAGTTGTTTTTAGTGCAAGGAGGTTGAAAAGTTCATTTTGAGAGTCGTTTCACTGGTGTTTGCTGGAAGATTTATTCTCGAGCGTAATATCTTGCAACTTTTGTGTAATAGTGTTTGACAGTTGTCAGGTTAACCTGATAAAAAATGTTGGAGATTTAAGAATGATTTTTTTAAAATTTTAATCCTCTTAGTAGATAATCCGAACAAATAGATCTTGATTAAATCATTAATCATAAATCAAACATCAAGTCGAGATTATAGGACTATCTTTTAAAACATATTTTAACTTTGATAATGAATGTGAAAAATATCATCCTCTCAATAGAGTCTACACAAGTACAAAATGGAATGCAATGCTAGCCGTTTTGTTGAGAATAACGACAATTAGGATTTTTAAGGGAAATGACTCCTCTATTTATATAAAGAGCTACTAAAACTCTAATGCTTTTATTTTGGACATTTCCAAAATAAACTCAATTTTATTTATATTTAATCAAACTCTTTAAATAAAATAAAATAAAATATTGTTTAAATAAAATCATAGTTAAGTTAATTATTTATCATTCTTATTTATTTAATTAAATTATATTTAATCAAATATATTATATTGGTTAATGTATTAAATAGTTAATGTATAAATAATACAATTAACATCTTATTAAATTAAATTTTATTTAATCTAATCATTCGTTTCATTGTCAGTATTATATGTGTGTGATCCCGTTAGTTCTCGTAGCGTTGGCAATAATATCAAATTACCTATTTAATATTATAATCAATGAGCTGTATCTAGCAACACAACATTGTTACATAAGTAACGAAAATGTCATGTGATCTAATATAATCTTTCTATGACAATGTCTATGTGTACAATTATCCTTTTGCCCTTATATCTATATTAAACACAAGACTTAGAACGTGTCATCATTGTATAGTCAAATATTCCTTGATCTCATAGTATACTTGATAACAAAAAATAACACTACGCCAAAAACTGGAATAGACAGCGCACCTTAGAGGGCGCTTTATTACAAAAGCGCTCTCTAAAGTGAAGCGAAAAAATAAGGAGCAATAGACAGCGCACCTTAGAGGGCGCTTTATTACAAAAGCGCTCTCTAAAGTGAAGCGAAAAAATAAGGAGCAATAGACAGCGCACTTTAGAGGGCGCTTTTGTAATAAAGAGCCCTCTAAGGTGAAGCGAAAAAATAAGGAGGAGATAGAGGGACAACAATACATGGCGCTTTTCAGAAAGCGCCCTCTAAGGTTACCCTTAGAGGGCGCTTTTAATAAAGCGCTGTTATAAGTCCATGTGCATTTCCAGTTTATAAAGCGCTTCTGAAAAGCCTTAGAGAGCGCTTTCATAAGCGCCCTGTTAGGCCCCCTTTAGAGGGCGCTTTTATTCCACAAGCGCCCTCTAAGGTCCCCTTTAGTAAACATTAAAATTATAACATACTGCGCGTTTTGTTATTTCACTCTCTGTTATTTTCGTTCTTTTTCACGTTAGGGTTCTCACTGCTACGATTTTCGCTACTTCTAAGGCGTTCTCCTTCCACCTCTGTTAGATCTACGACGTTTCCTCCTTCTACCAATCAAAGGTACACGATGCAGCTTATGAGTGTATTTATTCTAGCATACATTATTACTTGCACTATTGCTTTATTTTAGCTTTGCCCCATTTCAGTTTTATGTTATTGTTGTCTATGCTACGTTTGTTTCGACCTGTAAAGTTTCAATATTCATAGTCATTTAAATAGTTTGGGTTTATTAGGCAATTGACGGTTGGTTTTTAAATTGCTGAATTTGATATCGCTATGAATCACATTCAAAGACTGTTGTTAGGGTTCGGTTATGGTTGCATTATAGAGACATTAGAAACCTTTGATTCTAGTAACTTAGCGTACATAGCGTAGCTAGTAACTTAAGAAGTTTAGGTATGGATGTTATTTGATAGAGTAAATGGAGACATGAATGCCCTGCATAGAGACTAACTCAATAAAGCGAAATTGTTTTGTCTCATCCCATTTTTGGTTTCTCTTCTGAAATTGTTTTTTGTTTATTCTAATTAGTAATGGATAATACATGGATGTCTTCCAATCGATTGTCGAGAGAGTACGAGAATGGGGTATCAGAATTCGTTAAGTTTGCCGTTGCGCACGCCGAAGACCCCAGTAGAATGATATGTCCTTGCTTGGGTTGTTGTTATGGGAAACGGGTTGACGCAATTCAGTTGACATCGCATCTAATGAGGCATGGAATTGATCGAAGTTATACATGTTGGAATTTGCATGGTGAGAAAAGTAACGAGAATGTTGAACCGGGGGATAGTACGACCTATGCCTCAAACTATAGTGGCGCAGATACATACGATTGTGATCGAGTTGAAGAGATTGCAGAAGCACTTGAAGGAGATCTTAAGGATTGTCCCGAAATGTTTGAGAGGTTGGTAAGTGATGCAGAGAAACCTTTGTATGATGGTTGCACTAAATTCACAAGATTGTCTGCGGTATTAAAGTTGTACAACTTAAAGGCGGGCAATGGATGGTCGGATAAAAGTTTCACAGAGTTATTAGCCCTTTTGAAAGATATGCTTCCTGAGGATAATGTTCTTCCCAATCGAACATATGAGACCAAAAAGATGTTGTGCTTTATTGGCATGAGCTATGATAAGATACATGCATGTCCAAACGATTGCGTTTTGTTTCGAAATGAGTATGCATCGTTAAATGAGTGTCCTAAATGCGGTGTCTCGCGATATAAGAACAAGTTGTCTCCAGCAAAAGTCTTGTGGTATTTTCCTGTTATTCCGAGATTTAGACGCATGTTTCGTAGTGAAACCGATTCAAGACACTTGACCTGGCATGCAGATGAAAGAATTATAGATGGAAAGTATCGACATCCGGCAGATTCACCACAGTGGTTGAAAATTGATAATGATTATCCTGAATTTGGAGAAGAATCAAGAAACCTTCGCTTGGCATTATCTACTGATGGAATGAATCCACACGGTATCCAGAGTATCTCACACAGTACATGGCCTGTGATTATTATGGTTTATAACCTACCTCCATGGCTATGTATGAAGCGTAAGTACATGATGTTGGCTATGTTGATTTTTGGACCTAAACAAGATGATAAAAGTACTATGCAGAATAGTGGTGTCACCGTGGTAGCTGAAGCAATGCACATATCAAGTGTGAAGGACTTAAACCCCAAATTTGCAAATCTGTCGTATTTTGGTGTTATCGAGCGCATTTGGGTGTTTGATTATGAGAAGTTTCAGATTCCTATATTTGGTTGCAAGTGGGTTGAAAATAATAACGGCATTCGAATGGATAAGTCAGGATTTTTGAAAGTGGATCTTAATAGGGTGGGATACAAAGATGAGTCTTTTATTCTAGCCTCTCAAGCTAGACAAGTGTTCTATGTCAATGATCCGAAAAGTACGAAATGGTCTATAGTTCTTTTTTCCAACAAAGTAATTGATGAAAACACTGGAGATCAAGGTGATATTGATGTTGAGATTGAATCGTTTACCAGAAATGATCAAGATGAGAATATTATATCAAATGATTCATATATTAGAAATGATCATAATGAGGGTATTTGGATCAATCCAACCGTCCGTGTTGTTAAGAGACATGTAGAACATATTCCAACCAAGAAAAGAAAGAGAACTTAGTGAAAAAGGTACAGGTCAAATGATTTTAATTGTTTTCTTTATTACAGGTAAAATGACTTTTATGATTTTAATTGTTTTTATATTTGTCATCTGATTTTAATTGTTTTCTTTATTACAGGTAAAATGGCTATTATGAAGTCAATCATTCGTGCAAGGGGCAAGGGATACTTGAAAGTATCAATTGATATTTGTTTAGATGGAGATGTTCCATTGTCGTCAAGCCTCATTCGCGTAGATGATGATGCTGGATATTTGAAAGTATCCCTCTACGACAATGGAACATGTCCATCTAAACAAATATCAATTCTATCTTCAAAAGATAAGGGACCAAAAATATAAGGGGATTACGCAGCAAATCGAGTCAGTTGCATAAAAAAAAAAGGTATAAACACAATTATATGATATTTATGCATAGAAAATGTTAATTCTTGATCTTATACTTCACCTAACTAATTTTATGATATTTTAGGTTCATGCTATTGATATTGAACAAAAAGAGGTTGTTGCTAAGAAGACTGCTGCTAGCAAAAAAAACGTACATCTCAGAGATGCTTTTGCTACTTAGTTTTATTTCTTTTTAAGTTATGAATTGGTTGTATATTTAGAATCTTTAGAAGTTAAACGATTATATATCAGTGGATTGTTGTATATGTATGGATTATTGTATATAAGGCTTGTTGAATGCAATGTGTGAAAAAGGGATTCAAATTATACAGTTTTGGGTGTACTGCTTCAATATACAGGTTGTCTAAAATAAATAAAAAAATATAGCGCTTTTTTAAAAAAAAAAATTTAAATAACCACCCACTTTAGAGGACGCTTCCCAAAATAAGCGCCCTCTAAACCCTTTAAATTTCCACTTTAGAGGGCGCTTTCCAGTAAAAGCGCCCTCTAAACCCTTAAATGTTTCCACTTTAGAGGGCACTTTCCAGTAAAAGTGCCCTCTAAACCCTTAAATGTTTCCACTTTAGAGGGTGCTTTCTTTAAAAAGCGCCCTCTAAAGTGGCCCTTAAAGGGCTTAAAGAGCCACTTTAGAGAGCGCTTTCACCAGGAAAAGAAGCGCTGTCTTTACCTATGCCAGCGCCAGATTAGAGGGCGCTTTAAAGCGCTGTTATAGGCCAAAAAAAGCGCCCTCTTTTCCCTCTTTTGGCGTAGTGTAAGTTCAATATCTCATATTGATTAATTTGAGCCCGACCAGAAATTTTACAATCATAGTCGATCAAGGGGCTCATAAGTATTACTCTTGTATATGTAGGAGTGAGAAATCTTGTCTAGGTCACTTATGTCCCTCAACATGATTTATAAAAGGGTAATGCTAACTTGTGCCCTAGGGGCACAAGTTAAGAACCAAATGAAGAAATGTTATCTTGGAAATTGTGTATTGATTTTAATAAAAGTATAAAATTAATTTTTTAATTGTTTTCAATACAAACTTTTTATAAGTGACTTTCTAAACTTATGCCCCTAGGGCACAAGTTAGCATTACCCTTTATAAAATACCCATCAATCATATTTATAATCATCATATTATGGACAACGTTTGAAAGGAAATAAAGTACTCTACTCCACATCTAGGATCGATAGTGGTTTCAGGTCAAATGGTAGCATGCACCATTATCATTATGAGAATAACTAATGACACTTACATAACACACCATGTAATATTCTCATTGTTGGTTAATCCAATATAAATTACTCCTAATATACCTCACGTGAAAATTTGATATCTCATATTCATGATCTGTGAGATACAATCATCAGTCTACTCACATAATAGTGTCTATGCATCAATATTTTTCTATGTGACAATAAAACTTGACTACGAATACTTTTAGAATAAAGTATTCATGTTTAATAAGGTCTCACAATTAAGTCACACTTGATATATCGTTAAACATACTAATTATTCTAAAGACTTTATTATGTCATATATAAATGACACAATAAATACAATATATATATATATATATATATATATATATATATATATATATATATATATATATATATATATATATACACACAAAAAAAAAAAATCAAAGTAACATTGATTGACTATTAAGGCTTACTACAACAAAAAACTATGGTATATGTTTTCAGACGAACCCGTGTAAAAGCCCTATTTGTTTGGAGAATGCTATTGTGTTGATTTTGTGAAGAATCTGAAGTTGTTGTGAAAGCTTGTTGGGTTGTAAAAAGCTCAAGATTGGTTTTAGTGGAAATTTTAAGAGGGAACTCTTGGAGATGGAGTGGGCCAAGTGACACTACTACAAATAATACATTTCATGAAAAAACTTTCACTTCATCCAACAAAAAATTGAGATATAATGCCAATATCCAATATTTTATTTAAAAAAAATAAATACCACATATTCATTTGGTTTCTAAATATAACCGAGGGAAAAACTAATTCAGGACATGCTTCGAATACCAACGACATAAGTTTATGTTTTCATTTCTTTAAAAGAGGTGCATTTCTTTTTTTTTTATTTGTTTATTTTTAAATTAATAATCTATTTCTTCAGTTATATTTAATAACCGAGGGATTAAATTATCGGATTTTACTAGAAAAATACTCATTAATCAGATTTTACCTTAAACCTAACTTATATGTAGTCACTCCTAACTTGTACTCATCATACTTTGGAATGAATGGTAAGACAGAAAAATCTTCAATGTTCTTCTATTTTGAACAACATATTTTTCTACTCTTGCAATTCATCCCAACTTAATGGTGTTGATGTTGTTGTTGTTGTACTTTTGGAATAACATTTCTATGTTGTCAATCAAAGAAAATATTTCTTAATTTATTACTTTCCTCGGTTGAAAATATTGAGAAATTTATTCTTAAACATTGTGTAAATTGCAAGCACCTCTTGTTCAATTTCATGTGAAAGCATTTTCTCAAAATAATGAAATATCTATGGGATGTATTGCAAGTGAAGAAAAAAATTATCTTGGTAGGAACAAATAATTTTGAAAAAAAAGTTATCTTGTTCTCTTTCATCAGAATTTTGAAAAGATTTGTTATTCTCCAAGAATTCATTGTCAAAATCTAGATTTGTTTAAACAATTTATTTTAATATTTTGTGTAAATAATATAATTTTAAAAAAATAAAGCTTTTTGCTCGGTTTTTTATTGAAACCGAGAGGTATGTTGCGTTTGGGATAAAACATATTTTATTATTTAAAAAGAAACACATTTTACCTCGGTTTTGGGAAATAACCGAGGTAAATATAGGCATGTTTATTCAGTTTCTTCATCGTCCTTAGACAAATTCTTGTCACCCATCTAATGAGTATCAACACTCAAGACACTGCCATTAGTGATTCACGTGAAACCTAAAACCGTCATTACAAAAGCATTCTGAATATTAAAAATTGATAGTGAAATTTTTGACATGAAAACTTTGAAACTTAAAAAAAGGTTTATTTGGGAAAATTTCTCTAGCATGGATTGCAAGAACAGAAAATTATTTGAATTTAAGGTTTGTGTTCTTATATATATATATATATATATATATATATATATATATATATATATATATATATATATATATATATATATATATATATATATATATATATATATATATATATATATATATATATATATATATATATATATATATAATATATATATATATATATATATATATATATATATATATATATATATATATATATATATATATATATATATATATATATATATATATATATTATTTATCTTTTTTTTGTTTTGTTTTATATCAGAAACAAATGAATGCAAAAGACATAGATGATATATTTCATCCAACATTTGATCTTCCTCAAGATCAATGAAACGAGGATCTCCAACATTTTCTCTTCCTCAAGATATACCGCATTTATCCTTCTTCGACAGTGATGACGATGAATCGGATTCAAAATTTGTTATATATTTTTTACTTTAATATTTTGTGTAAACAATTTAATATTATGTGTAAAAGTTTAGCTTGTAAACAAATGAATTTATTAATATTTTATGTAAATAATATAATGATTATTTAAAAAATATATATATCTTTCCCGTCGGTTTTAGCCATAAACCGAGAGGTATGTGGAGCTAGTTTTGAAAATATAAAAAAAAATATTGTTGGGGATCGAACCAATGGTCATTTCAACTATCCCCTCGGTTATTCTAAAACCAAGGGACAAAGTGATAGATTTTCATGACGTCATTCGTTACTTTGCCTCTGTAACCGAGGTTAAATCAACATCGCGTTCAAGGTTAAATGTGTTTTTTATAGTAGTGTGGTTAGGTCGAACCGTTATACTTCTCTAATGCGATCTCTCTATCCATTCGCTATTTATTTTAATTTTGTTTATATTATTCCACTTCTCATATATTTGTATTCTATCTCTTCAGTGCTCTATCTATATTTTCTTATTTATTTTAAAAATAATTATTTTAATATCAAAAGTTATAATACGCCAAGATTTTATTTGAAAAATTGAAAATCATAATTCATCCCTCCCTCTAGTGTTTGGATTCACTTGATTAGCAAGCGGTATCAGAGTCTAACTCGTATTGTAAGACTATCATCTCAGGAGGTAATATGAGGAGGTAATATGATGACTTCAAATACTTCTTCTTTTCCCAAGAAACTTTTTATTAACAAACCCCAACTGTTAGATGGTGAAAGGTTTACCATATGCAAAGAAAGAATAAAAATGTTATTAGACTCTAATGATTTTTATTTGTGTGATTATGTTTTAGATAATCCTTTTGTTTCTACTCATTTTACTAATAATGAAGTTGTAAGCAAACCCATAAATCTATGGAGCACCGAAGAATAGGGAAAATTACAATAATGGTTTAAAGCTAAGTACTTTATGATAAGTGTGTTAAGCATTAGAGAGTATAATTATGTTGTTAACTATGTCACTCGTAACAAATTATGGAGCACTCTCGAGGAAGTTTATGAAGTTCCAACTGTGATGAAAAGAGAAATGATGGACATGCCTCAGCAAGATGGTGAGACACTAAGTGAACATGAAGAAATTCTTCAAAGATGGTTCTCAGGCATTAAAAATCTTGGCATTAGTTTAAAAAATTACATGTCTAACAAGTTTATAAGATTCAAGGACCGGTAATAGAAACCTATCCAGCACTAGAATATAAAGAATCAAAATATTTTTGATAGTTTACAAGGCAAGTCAAATAAAGCAGAAATCATAAAGAAAATCAAAGAACTATTCAAATTACTTTAAGAAAATGAAGATTCAAAGAAGAAAATTCATATGAAGAATGATTTAAAGCATCCCTTGAAGTTTAAAATGAAGAATTATCTGTAACATCTTTTGAAGTGTCATTAGAAAAATCATATGCATATACATCTGAAGAATCCTTTAAAGTATCATATGAGAAATCCTATGAAGACTCTTCTGAAGAATTCTTTGAAGTATCCGATAAAGAATTCCTTGAAGTAACATCAGATAGGGAATTCTATGAAATGTCAAATAAAGAGTCAACTAAAGAATATGTTAAAGATTCATTTGAAGCATCGTTGAGAGCGTCATTTGGAATATTATATGACACATCAAAAGAAGCATCATCTAAAGAATTAGACAAAGAGGCAAACATTTATTTTAAAACTACATATGAATATAATATTGGGATAACCACTCTTTCTAATAATCAAATATATGCTTTTAAGTGTTAGATTGTGTAAAGAAAATGAGGAATTAGATAAAGGTAATGAGTCTTGTAGAAATCACATGAAATCTCTTGAATGGGAAAATGAAAGACTCAGAGATGAATTAAGTCAACTTAAGAGAAGTGATGTAAAATATGATAAATGTGAAACTTGTTATTGTGTAACAAATGAAATAGAAGATTTTCATGAAACATTTAGTAAATTGACTACAGGCAGAGATGATCTTGACATAGTTTTATCTAATCAAATAGCTTCTTATAATAAAGCATGGTATCAATAGAATAATAATGATAAATCCTTTATGAGTATATGTCATTTTAAAATGGAAAATATCCGTATTGTTTATAAGTACAATCATTGCCATAAATCTGATCATCTTGAAATTTTTTTTAGCAAAATGAATAATTAAAGTGATCTAAAATATTCGATTTCTAAAAATTTGAGCCACCTTAAATCTAATAATGCTAAAGGAACCAATAAAATTTGGGTACCTAAGATAAAAATCTAATTTGTTTTTTAGGAATGCGTTGTAGCATAAGTAAATCACTGTCCAATCAAAAGAAGGTGCATACAATATATGTCCAAACTCTTCCTAAAGAAAAATGATCAATCATTTAAATAATTCTTTGGAAGTTTATCCTTGTGTAAAGAATTGTTTAGAAGGAATCTCACTAAGTAAATAAATAGATCTAATATCATGTCTTGTATCAAACAATTCAGAGATATGCAAAAGAAATTGAATTACTAGAGGACCTGGGGACAAAGTCCTATTCAGAGTAAGTGTTAACATATTGCATCTTCAAATTAATTTATTTTTTACAAATCTTTGTTGAAATATTAAGTTTTTGATCTAAAAAGGGTCAGAAACCAAAAGAGAGAGGTCCCAAAAGCAACATGAGCCCTAAAAGAACTCTTTTCCAAAAGAATGACTGTGTTGAAATATTGAACCACTCAATCAATTACACCTAACAGTTAATCGATTAAGTATATTTATTCTTCAAATATTCCCCCATCTAATCGATTAAGAACCAAATCTAATCGATTAAATAATCTTTTTTTTTTGATAATCACTTGTATTAATACGCACAAGGGGTGCAACCCAATACAAAAGGAACAAAGTTACAATCCAATGCAATTAGCAGGATTAGCAAACCACAAATCTCTAGAAATATCTATATTCCCCTTAGACAAAATAGAAATCCAATCCCACCCAATTGATTTAATAAGCAATAAAATCTCAACCACATTCCAATTAGAGTGTTCAAAGACCAAACTATTTCTAGCATTCCAAATGCTCCAACAAACCAAAGGCCAAATAAAAGCGAAAAAAGATGACTTCACTGTACCATCCAAAGAATTTAATAGAAATAAAAGCACATCTTCTCCGGTAACAATAGTAACAATATCCGAACTTCCCAATAGAACATCAAAATCCAAGCCAAACCACGAGAACACTTCCTTCCATATAAATTTAACTTTACCACACTTCAGAAAAAGGTGACCAACAAATTACTCTTCTAAATCACATAAGGGACAAAGAGAAGCTTCCACCCCTAAAATCACACCTCTATGCCAAAGTTCTTTTCTCGTCGGTAAGGCTCCCAAGATCCATCTCCACCCAAACAACTTGACTTTCCACGGAATAGTAGCTTTCCATAATCTTTTAAGTTCACAAAATCTAAAATCACTACCATTAGAAATAGCCATATTCAAAGTATACAAGCGTTTAAAAGCATTCCTAACCGAAAAGCCCCCCACATCTCTCCACCAAATTAATTTATCAACCCCATTCGTACACGGTTTCACATCCTTAAGAATCTCTATTAACTCCTTCCAATCCTCCAATAATTCACCTACTAATAAGGTTGAATCAACACCCACCTTCCAACTCCACCCCCCATTCTCCCATAAACCACAATTAATCACAAGAGCATTAGGAAAAGAGCAAACCTCAAATAAACGAGGAAAAAGAAGCTTAAGAGAACTATTTCCCAACCAACAATGCTTCCAAAAAAGAATAGAATTGCCTCTTCCCAATTTACAAGAAATTGAATCACCAAACCAATCATGCCCACCAAGAGGAGTTCCGCAAACCAACCGAATATCTCTCCACCAAAGGGAATAATTAGAAAGAGTCGACTTCGATACCACATCACCAAGAGATTGCAAACCACTACCATATCTAAATTGGAGTAATTTAAACCAAATCGCATGCTTATCATTAAGAAAACGCCAACCCCATTTACTCATCAAAGCCAAATTAAACCACTCCACATTCTTAACACCTAAGCCACCTTCCTCCGTTCTAAGACAAATTTTATCCCAACTAACCCAACACATTTTTCTACTTCCACCACCATCCCCCCATAAAAAATTCCTTTGGATTTTGATAATTTCCTCCAAAACACACTTAGGAGCCTTAAAGAAAGAAATTAAAAAGATAGGCACATTGTTTAACACCGAATTGAGTAAAGTAACCTTACCTCCAAGAGAAAGATGTTTCCCTCGCCAACCACTCAATCTCTTCTTCAACTTTGCCATCATCATAGACCAAAAAATTATGCGTCTATGATTACCTCCAATTGGAATACCGAGAAAAGTAAAAGGTATCTTTTCCAATTTACAAGCTAGAAAAGAAGACGCCGATTCCAAAATAAAATCCTCCACATGCACACCATACAGCTTGCTTTTCTTCAAATTAATACACAACCCCGACACCAATTCAAAACCCCTCAATAAGGTCTTAATACACCATAAGTTTTCCTTAGATCCATCACACACTAAAACCGTATCATCTGCAAATTGGAGCATCTCAAAATGAATATCCTCCGAAACCGCAAAACCATTGAATAATCCCAACATAACCGCTTTCCTCATCATACCCGCAAGACCTTCTCCCACCAAAAGAAAAAGAAAAGGAGAGAGGGGATCTCCTTGACGCAACCCTCTAGAAGTTTTAAATTCCAAAGTTGGGCTCCCATTAACTAAAATTGATACCGAGCTAGAAAAAACCGTCCCTTCCATCCACTTCATCCATAACTCACCAAAACCCATTTTTCTAAGCATAAATTTAAGAAAACCCCATGAAACACAATCATAGGCTTTTTCAAAATCAACCTTCAACACCATACATTTCCTACGCTTCCTTTTCGCAAAGTCTAATATCTCATTAAGCACCACCACCCCATCAAATAATTGTCTCCCTTCAATGAAAGCCGTTTGAAAAGGCGACACAAGTTTACCAATCACCAATCTCAATCTTGCCGCAAGAATTTTTGAAATTAACCGATATAAGCAACCCACTAAACAAATAGGACGATACTCATCAATGCTTATCGGGCAATCAACTTTAGGAATAAGAGCAAGAAAAGAAGCCGTCGCGGATCGGGGAAGAACACCACGCACATAGAACTCTTGAACGAAATTCACCACGTCATCCTTCACAAAATTCCAACATTTTTTCAAAAAACCAAGCGGAAAACCGTCCGGTCCCGGACTCTTATCACAATCACTTAACCACACAATCTCTTTAATTTCATCCACTTGAAATGGAGCTTCCAACAAATCTCTATCTTCCACACTAAGAACATTAAAATTAAGCCCATCCAAGGTCGGCCTATTCTCCATCGGTTCCGTAAAGCGGCTTTTAAAATGATTAAATATCTCACTTTTAATATCCTCCACACCTTCCAATCGCCCTCTTGGAGTAATCAACGAAGCAATATTATTCCTCCTAAATCTCCCTTTCATAACGGAGTGAAAAAATTTGGAATTAGTATCCCCAAGCCGAATCCAAGGAAAAATCAAACTTCAATCAACCATACTGTAGAATCTGTAGAATCTCCGAGCATTAATGATTTAATCGATTAAGATTGTGATTTAATCAATTAAAAGGTTGAAAATAGAAACATATATTAAATGAAAAAAATCAATTTTCAATAAGCTTTGATGAAAATCAAATGTGTAGTGAAAGTTTTTTTGTTGGGCCATATCCAAATCAATTTCCTATTGGAAATATAAAGATACTATCATTCCTCTTTTCTCTTCATCCAAAAATATTTTTTTTCTCTTTGCTTGCTTTCCTGTTCTACTACTCTTTGATTGCTATCTTCATCATCAATAATGGAACCAAAGAAAATCCTCGATCGTGGAAGTAGATCATAAGATGCTCATGATCTTAGAGATTTCCCATCCCTTAGTTAGAATATTTTTCATGACAAATATTATCTTGACCACCGCATGCTCAAGCGGGTCTAACTTGATGAAATCTATTTTAGAAAGTTTGGTCCCTTCAGTTTTTCCTATCAAGCAAAAGTAAAAGATTTTGTCTATAGAAAATTAGAGAAGATGTGTTCTAGATTAGTGAAGCCGTGCTATGGAAATCTCATGTTTGATAAAGGGATAATCTCATAAGAAGTTAAAAGGACTCAAATCTCATGTTTGCTAACTAAAGGGCATTAAACCAACTAGGCAAGTGTAGTGATGAAATATATGATTGAATTATAAATAAGGACTATTGAAGCGTTACCTTATGGGGGCTTGATACCCAAAATCATGTATCGTGCTAAAGTCAAATTAGAAGGAAAATAATAAGTTTCAATTTTTTATGTGGTTACATAAAACTCTCTAAAGGATATACATTTGAGAGATAATGATGGAATCTTGGAATATAATCCTACTTGTTAGAAAATTGGGTATGATAATCCTGGATAACTTCGAAGAATCGTGTTCGTACACTTTCCGAACAAAGTATTTCGACCCTATTCTTGCCTGGGTTCACAAAATCTTTGTGGGGATAATTCTTGAAGAACAATTTGTTTCTGGCAAAGAGAAATGTTCAGGAATGTAGAGAGAAAGTTTGGTTTCGTTATGTGTTTTCAAACTGAGGCCAAATGACTCCTTATATAGGAGATCAATAACAGAAACCGAAAAGACGCAACTGTTCAGAAACGGTTACGTCGGTTGGGAAAGGATTCGAAATTCAAAAGAAAATTTCGAACGTTGGAACCCCGTTTCAATTATTCGCATTCAATTATACGTTGACTCGACGAGCGTGCACTCCGCACTACCCCTAACTCGTTTCCAAGCTTTAACGCATAATTGCATCGGCCTATAATAAATCACATTACTACTAAAATACATTGATGATACTAAAATCACCAACAAATCCCCCCCATTTTAGTGTAATCCTTGATTTACTCAGTATATACAATAATATATACAAGGATATAACACACAGGTATAACGATCAAACAAATGCATAAATGAAAATGTCTTGCGATTGAATTTTCATCTTAGTACAAATACACATTCCAAATACTCGAAAATCGGGGTGTCATAGCGATTGAACCCGTCAATCCATTTGAGTGTCTGAAGATATAGTACACATATGTTTCTTACAATACTCTACTATTCATACTTGACACTTTACAAGCCATGTGTCCTTATCCATTAATAAGCATATAGGAAGCCAAGTCCAAGCTTCTTGAAGCGGCAAAACTTCATGCTCACATAGGTGATTCTTTTAATCTTGCACCTGCATTTGCAATTTTCCAAAAGAACCATTAAGAAGATATAATTCAACCTAGCCATCACTTGCAGGTCTGAGCACATACCTTGGGAAGATAAACACAATTGCTCCAATCTCTAACTATGATCTTTCCACATTGAATTCTGCTTCTAATGTTGTATTAGAAGGGAATTGGGTATACCATAGCTAATAGATTTAAATGGACTTTAATCCCATCCCAATTACCGACTTCTTCACTAAGTCTCTAGCTAACCCCTTCGTCAAGTGGTCAGCTAAGTTTTGTTGCGACCGAACAAACTCAATAGATATCACCCCATTCATGATTAATTCCCTAATCATACTATGTCTAACACCCAAATGTCTAGACTTTCCATTGTATATTTGACTATAAGCTTTAGCCAATGTGGCAGTACTATCACAACGGATAGAAATTGGTGATATCGGTTTAGGCCATATCGGAATCTCATATACCAAATTCCTTAGCCATTCCGCTTCTTTACCAGCAGCAGCTAATGCTAAAAACTCAGATTCCATTGTGGAACCAGTTATACATGTTTGCTTCTTGGAAGCCCATGAGATGGCACCTCCCCCAAGCAAGAACACCCATCCACTTGTAGAGGATGAATCTTCAGCATTATTTATCCAACTAGCATCCGAATAACCCTCTAACACCGAAGGAAATCCCATATATGACAATCCATAATTCATTGTACCCTTCAAGTACTTGAATACCCTAGTTATCGCATGCCAATGATGTCTACTAGGATTACTAGTAAATCTGCTCAACTTTCCAACCGCATAAGCAATATCCGGTCTAGTGCTAATCATAGCATACATCAAAGAGCCTATAGCTTTTGAATATTCGAGTTGATCCACAGGTTTACCTGTATTTGGCATAAGCTTTTCTCCCGGATCCATGGGAGTACTTACTGGAGAACAACTTTCATAATTGAACTTCTTGAGTATTTTCTCAATGTAATGAGATTGCGTAATTACAATCCCCTTATTCTCCCGTTTAATCTTAATACCAAGAATAACGTCTGCTTCTCCCATATCCTTCATGGAGAACTTTGATGACAAGAAATTCTTTGTTTTATCAACTTGATTTTGGTCGGTGTCAAAGATCAACATGTCATCAACATATAAGCAAATGAAAACTCCTT
Organism: Lathyrus oleraceus; assembly: GCF_024323335.1. Classification (NCBI taxonomy): domain Eukaryota; kingdom Viridiplantae; phylum Streptophyta; class Magnoliopsida; order Fabales; family Fabaceae; genus Lathyrus; species Lathyrus oleraceus. The sequence continues at coordinate 279,549,817 of NC_066584.1, forward strand.
TACCGGAAGTATCAAATTTTCTATATACACATTTGTCAGCTTGGTTTAGAATGAAACCATTAGACAAAACAACCTCATCAAACTTTTGATGCCACTGCTTCGGAGCTTGTTTCAGCCCATACAACGACTTAACTAGCTTACACACTTTATGCTCATTACCAGGCAATACAAATCCTTCAGGTTGCTTCATATACACTTCTTCCTCCAAATCACCATTCAGAAATGTTGTTTAGACATCCATTTGATGAATCACTAGATTATGAATAGCCGCCAAGGCAATCAACAATCTAATAGTAGTTATACGGGCAACAGGAGCATAGGTATCAAAATAATCAATCCCTTCCTTTTGTCTGAAGCCTTGAATAACTAATCTAGCTTTAAACTTGTCAATTGCACCATCGACTTTCATCTTCTTTTTGAAGATCCATTTGCAACCCAATGGTTTACAACCTGGTGGTAAATCAGATAATACCCAAGTATTATTTTCGATGATAGAACCAATCTCTTCGTCAATTGCTTCTTTCCAAAAAGCAGAATCTCGAGATTTCACAGCTTCATCATACGTTCTTGGATCCTCCTCTATACTATAGCAATAATAGTATTGAGTGTTAATCTGATCCTTTGATCCCTCAACTAAATATAGTTGAAAATCAGACCCATAAGATCTAGATTTTCTAGCTCTTTTGCTCCTACGGGGTTCAAGTGTCTCACTTGGCACATCATTTGAATGATCATCCCTTAGAGATTCATATGAATTAGGTATAGAGTCCTTTGGTCTAGGTATAGAAGAGAAACAATTCTCATCAAATATGGCATCTCTCGATTCTATAATTATGTTAATAGAAATCGAGTCATTAGGTTCTATAACATAAAATCTATAGGCCTTGGAGTGCTCAGCATATCCAACAAAGATGCAAGCTACACCCTTTTCACCCAAAGTTTTCCTTTTTGGGTCCGGGAGTCTAACCACGGCCCTACAACCCCAAACACGTAGAAATGTTAAGTTGGGTCGTTTCTTATACCAAAGTTCATATGGGGTAGTCTTGTTCCTTTTATTAGGAACCCTATTTAACAAATAGCAAGCCGTTAACATAGCTTCTCCCCCAAACCCTTCACTCAAACCAGAGTAAGATAACATGGCATTCACCATTTCCTTAAGCACTCTATTTTTCCTTCCAGCCACACCTTTTTGTTGAGGTGTATAAGGTTCCATACTCTTATGAATGATTCCTACGGATTGGAAAAATACAGGATCATCATATTCACCACCTCTATCTGTACGTAATGTTTTAATCAACACATTCTGTTGCACTTAAACTTCAATTTTATAAATTTTGAATTTATCTAAGGATTCGTCCTTAGCGTGCAGCAAATAAACATAGCAGAATCTAGATGCATCATCTATGAAAGTGACAAAATATTTTTTATGTCCTAATGATGGAGTAGCATGCAAATCACATAAATCACTATGTATCAACTCAAGAATGACAAATTTCCTTGTTATACTTTTAAAAGGTTGCCTAGTGATCTTTGTTAACATGCAAGTTTTACAATTTTCTACATTTTTATCAAAAACAGGAATTAAATCATCTTTAGACATTTCATGCATTCTTTTATAATGTACGTGTCCTAGACGAGCATGCCATAACGATGAATTGATAACATTCGAAGAGGACATAAATACAGAACCAGAATCATTAGGAACTCCATTCAAATTCATCATAAACATACCATTATTATAATATCCAAATCCTACAAACACACCAGACTTCGATAAAACATATTTATCGGATTCACACACTTGTTTGTATCCAAGCTTATTTAATACAGGACTAGAAATTAAATTCTTACGTAGTTTAGGAACATACAAAACATTAAACAAAGTAATAGTCTTTCCAGAACTAAATTCTAGCACCACGTTTCCTTTGCCTTCAACGGGAGCGAAGTGATCATCTCCCATGTAGAGGACAGAACCATCTTCCACTGGAACAAGAGTCTTGAACCAGAAAACGATCCTTGCAAACATGTGTTGTAGCGCCAGAATCAATCCACCACGCGATAACATCATCCTGCACATAGAATGCTTCAGAATTTAGTGAAACTGAATGTTTAATCAAACTATTCAAATCACGAATTGATTTCTGACCTTGGTTTTCGGATTGGTCCTTAGACCTCTTTCCTGAACCACTTGCGTTTGTGTTATCATGCTTTTTGCTGGAACGACAATCCTTCTTGAAGTGGCCTGTTTTGCCACACTTCCATCATTCTAGTTTCGGTTTCTTGTTAGCACCGAAACTGCCCTTATTGTTCTTGAAAGAACGCTTCTTTCCTTTGTTTTTGTTGTTACCGTTCTTACCACCCTCTTCGACCATATTAACCGAGGGTCCAGCAATTTCTTTGCCTTTTCCTTTGTCATCCTCCTGCGCTCTTAGAGATTCTTCTATGCGCAAGTGACTTCCAAGTTGGATCAAAGACAGTTCGTCTTTTCCATGCTTCAGATTGTGTATGAAATCCTTACACGAAGGAGGCAACTTGTCTATGATGCTTGAGACAGATATTGTTTCATCCATCTTCAATCCGTGTTGTGTGAACTGTCCAAGGATTCAGAGGAGTTCATTAAATTGTTCCATGACAGACCTCGATTCAACCATTTTGTAATTGTTGAAATCGGTTACTAGGAACTTTTTACTGGATGAGTCCTCTGCCATGTACTTGGATTCGAGACAATCCCACAATTCCTTTGCAGATTCTATGTTTTGATAAATATCAAATAAGGGATCAGACATACCGTTAAGAATGTGCCCTCTGCATATGTAGTCATCGTTCTCCCATTTTGATCTACGTCTCATATTTTCAACCGTGTCTTCCTCCAGAAGTTTGGGAATCGGTGTAGACAGGACGTGCACCACCTTCAACGTTGTCAACATGAAATGCATCTTCTTCTGCCAACGCCTGAAATCTTGTCCTTGAAACTTGTCCAATTTTCTGAAGTTTATAGTCATCTCCTTGACGGTGCTTCCTCCAGCCATGATTATCAGAAATTACTTTGTTCGTTTGTTAGAAAATTGGGTATGATAATCCTGGATAACTTCGAAGAATCGTGTTCGTACACTTTCCGAACAAAGTATTTCGACCCTATTCTTTCCTGGGTTCACGAAATCTTTGTGGGGATAATTCTTGAAGAACAATTTGTTTCTGGCAAAGAGAAATGTTCAGGAATGTAGAGAGAAAGTTTGGTTTCGTTATGTGTTTTCAAACTGAGGCCAAATGACTCCTTATATAGGAGATCAATAACAGAAACCGAAAAGACGCAACTGTTCAGAAACGGTTACGTCGGTTGGGAAAGGATTCGAAATTCAAAAGAAAATTTCGAACCTTGGAACCCCGTTTCAATTATTCGCATTCAATTATACGTTGACTCGACGAGCGTGCACTCCGCACTACCCCCTAACTCGTTTCCAAGCTTTAACGCATAATTGCATCGGCCTATAGTAAATCACATTACTACTAAAATACATTGATGATACTAAAATCACCAACACTACTGACATGGAACATTTTACTTTTGAGATTCCTTGAATACCTTCACCTGAAGCTCTGCTATCCATCATTATTGCAAGCAGCCAGGAAAACATCAGGCTTATTCAGAAGAATGGCAAAAATCTTCAATGAGTATCTGAGCAAGTTTCCTTCCTGATGAACGAAGCTGATATTCTTAGAGAAAGTGTTCTTCGTGAACTAATCATTGATGATGAAGAGGATGGAAACAATGAATAGTTGCTTTGTTTGAAATCTTTTTCCCATCTTTCTAACAAAATTTATTTTTACGTCTTTATTATCTTATATGTGGTTCTTGAGTTCTATTTGATGTTTTCTTTTTTTCTTTCATTTTTTATTTCTTCTTTTGATAATGTCAAAGGGATAGAATAATACTGTCAGGGGGACTAGAGTATATTGTGTTTATATGTGATGGGGAACTTAACCGTTCCAACTATTATGTCCATCGTTTCTACTTTACCATCTCCCTGAGATATGAGTTGTCATCATCTAAAAGGAGGAAAATGTGATTCTATGTGATGTGCAAGTATCGTGTAAGTAACACCGTGATTTAAAATATGACAATAGTCAAGTATATTGATGACAACTACCAGTGTGTTAATGACATATGTCAACAAAGTTTTGATCATGACGATTCCTTCAAACGATCATGGTGATGACATCCAATGAAATAAGAAATATATTGAACCTCATCGGTGAAAGATATCAAGTACCTATAAAAAATCTAGACATTGGTGAATCAAGAAAATAAACTTGAAGATTTGAAGTTATGTTCTTAAACTTTGAAGGCTTGAAGGCTTGAAGGTGTGAAAGTGTGAAAGCTCTCTAGGTATTGCGCTGAGGTTTTTTTTCCTAGTCTAGATAAATTTTTTGTAAAAAGGAACATGAGTAAGTATTGAGATACTAAGGCAATCAAACACAAAAATTATTTCAAACCTCTTTTGCTTTGTTAGAGCTTCTTAAAATCAATTTGGACAAGCACTTGATTGATTGAAAGTTTGCTTAATCAATTAGGAATGTCAAGATACACTGCCTAATTGATCAATATATTTTCTCATTTATTCTAAAAATAAATATTTAACTGTCAAGAGTTTGTATAAACCAATGAATCTCAAAATTCACCCACTCCTCCTCTTGTGTTTGAAGTCACTTGGTCTAAAAGGTTGACACCGTAATGAGAAAAAACAACTACATTATTAAAAAAAACTTACTTTTAAAATTCACTTCACTACTACAAAAAGCTTCTTTCATAACAGTTGGAAAAAAGATATCATCACAAATGATGAACCATTGTAACGTAGGATGTGGTAGTGAGTATGCTACTTTCCACCATGAGTGTGTGCCCGTTGTGAGAAACTAGGTAGCACGTCATATTTCATCACGGTCATCTTAATCAACATTGATGAAATGTATAAAGGTCATGGGTTCTCCCCAACCATACCATGGGGTAAAATATTGGGCGAGACACTTTTCACCACGGTTGATTGTTGCAACCGTGGTGAAACACTTTGGTTTTTATAAAATATTTTTTTTAGTATTCCATATATGCCCTATTTTCTTCCTACTTGTATGTATACCATATTTTCTACCACAACAGAATATGAACCCGCAAATGTACGTATTTTCTTAACAAAAATATGGCTTATATGAGTTATATGTATACATTATATGTAAGTACAAAAATATGGCTTCAATATAGTATCAAAATGTTAAACAAGTCTAAATATTAATTACATCAAACCTAAAAATATTACAAACATATATTACAAAATCAATGTGATCAGTTTTCCCTATAAATCACATTGAAGCAAGATGTCCAACGTGTACCAACATCTTTAAAGTCTTCTTGTGAGAACGGTGTAGTGTCGTTATATATATATATATATATATATATATATATATATATATATATATATATATATATATATATATATATATATATATATATATATATATATATATATATATATATATATATATATATATTGATGGAAAAAGAAGATCAATTGATTTGAATTAATAATAAACTTTTATGCATGCAGTATAAATCATTAATATGTTAATGTAAATATATATACCTGTTCCCAAGAACCAACAATACTGTCAGAGACAATGTTTGTCATGTGTTCCATGACATAAAAACCACACTCGTATCCTCTTGGTTGTTTCCTCGTCTACAAATTTAAACATTACATGAATATATAATCACACATTTAATTATAGATAAATGAATATTACAAGTAATCCACTTACTAAAGGTGTATAAAATCTGAGCCTTTTATTTATAACTCCGTTCAAAATATTGTGTTACTCCACAACTCTATATATTGAAAACAAATTAAACATATTACACACTAAGCTAATTACAAAGTCAAGGAAAATATTACAAAAAGTCTCATAAAGTATAAACTTAGGTAGAAAGTATATGTTTCAGCTTTGGTTCAAGTGGTTTGACTAAGGAACATAGCATAATTATCCTATTCTACAAAATAGAGATGATGATCAATTTCCAATGATCACTAAATAAGCATGAGCATAATTAGTATTTGCTAAAATATGGAAACTAACTATAATAGAGAAACCACAATGGTTAAACAAAATTTGAATACTAAATGGGTCCAAGAATCCATAAATATCCTCTTATTTGATTATATACAAAAATGATGCATGTACCTAAATGGTTAAACAAAATTAAAAAAATAAGTGAGTCTTAACATTAAAATTACTGATGCGTACAACTTTAAAATTGACATTTATTAGAATAGAAATTGTACTTACGTGCACCACATCTTTAATATCCCTACGCCCAACAACTCATTTTTAAACAAAAATCCTTTATATCTTTAGGATTGATATATAAAACCTCTAACTCTTGATCATGCTCTAATAGAAGAGGAATTAATTCTTTACCATCCATAATGAAAAATTCTGATTTTCTTAAAGAATCGTCAGAAGGAACCGTCATCTCCTGTTGGGTATGAGTATGGGCAGATGGATAACTTTCTTTTATGCTCGAACCACCTAAAACAACTCGTTCAGGAAATTCATCATCTTCATTTGTACTCGTTTAGACGGTTACACCTCCGGTGCCAATTTCTACATCATTAATAGAACAACAACACACAATACGTAAGCATTATTTATCCTACAACAACATAAAATTGATTCAACACACAAAATACTATTTTTACATATTGCATAAAGCTCCTCCAATTAATACTTGCACATTTCCCGCTCATGTGCTAATGAATCTTCTAACTTCTCATCGTACATCTCCTCCAACTCTTTCTTTTGGGATTCACAATTTTGTGCTAATTTATCTTCTAACTCTTTCCGTTGGGATTCTCGTTCATATACTATATTCTTATCAATGAGCTTGTCCATCTCTTTCTTTTAAAATTCTTTACTCTTCCTCGGTGTACCAAAGAATGATCTCAAGACAATGCCCTTCTCCAACACCACGTACACGTCCAATATGCTCCTTTGTTCTGATTTCTTCTACTAATATATCATGTCGTACTCGTGGAACAATGGAGCCTTGATTGGCCATATCAACCAACAAATCTTACACAACATGAGTAAGATATTATTACCAAAGCGATTTAAATTATACACCCCAAATCGTACACACAACAAATCCTACATTTATTATTCTATTTGACAAAAGATTCTACTTACAATATTTGTTTGTACCTCTTCCACTTCTCATGTCGTGATGGCGGAGATGGGTTGAAATCACAACTTATTGAGTCCTCATCTCCCAGTTGTTTATTTTTCATTAATCAATATTTCCTCAAGTTTCCTATAACCTCCACGAGATAATCTATGGAGGTATTTATTTTATTCTTTGTGTTAGATTTTATGATTCACTTATAACATGTTATAAACATATTAAAAATATGAATTTGCATGGTTGTATCTTAAAAGCATAAGCATAAAATTATTATTCAGAAAATAAGATTACTACTAACCAAGAAATCAATAGAACTATGAGACTTGACAAACTTCTCCCAAACAATCTTCTCAATATAAATTATATTTCACAGTCTGATGCTCACGTTCAAGCTTAGGTTTGTAATGTAATCACGTGTGAGTTGTGACTTAAAGCCCCTCCAATGCTCACCAGCATAAGAGATCCACTTTTTCTTTAACTTATCATCATTAGTAAACTCAAAAGTCGACTATAGTTATATCAAGAAGTATGTATTAGTAATTATAAAAAATATTATCAAATCATGTAAAATATACTATCGAATCATGTAAAAAAATACCTTAATGTCTGCTCATATGCTTTCTTTCAAATCTACTGATACCTAGTTCAATCATCTATCAAAATTCTCACTTTTCTATATCCAAAAAACTCAACATAACTGCTAAAAAGGGAATAATTCGTGCCATAACAAGTCTAGATTTTATCATAAAACTTTATCGATAATTTCTCACCCGAGTTATGGGCTTGTGTTAATATATCCATCATTGTAGCTCCTATAGATTTTCTTTTCTTTTTCCGTCTATAGTAGAACACTCATTTGTATGAGTTTCATTGTTAGATGAATAGTCCATCTATGTTCAAAACAACAACAAGAAAAAAAAACACCATAACATTAAGCCAATTTTAACAACAACAGCATATATTATCCTTAATCATTTATGCAACAACATAACTAAAAAACTACACATCTCAATAGCATAAAACCATCATTTTACTCGACAATTACAACAATAACAACAAAAATAAAAGTAAAATTAAACATCAACAATAACGATAATAACATAATTACAACATATCTAAATAAATGAACCTTTAGGATATAGACATTAAATATCAACAACAACAACATATGCACTAAATATTCATTAACATTCTCACCAACAACAACAACAAATAAACTTTTAAGGTTTGGGCACTAAACATCAACAACAACAACATAATCATAACATATCTCAACAAAACAAATAAGATAACTTCATTAATATTCTCACCAACGATAAAAAAATAAACCTTTAGGGTCGAGGCACTAAACATCGACGACAAGAACAACATACACACTAAACATTCATTAACATTTGGACCAACAACAATAACAACAAATAAACCTTTAAGGTTTAGAAACTAAACACACACAAAAACATAATACCAACAACAACGATATATATCTCAATACTAAAACCTACAATATCTCAATAACACAACAACAACAACATAAACAAACATATCTCAGCAATATTTTATTATTAGATGCATGATAGAGATATTTCATGTACCATAAACGTGAGGAAGAAGTCAAAGATCTATATCATGTAAATTATGTCCTTCCTTCTTGCAAGTATCTTCATGTTCCCTTCATTTTTCGTTGCTTCGTACGTTTAGTGAAGAATGATAATGATGGAGTTTTCTCCAAGTTTATTGAAGAACGATATTGATGGTAAATAAGTAATGTTGTTTGATTTTAAAATGAAACTATATGATGGTTCTTTTCATTAATGGAAATGAAAAAATTGTTAGGATTCAAATGGTTTCTAAGCGATGAATGTGTGTTTTGTTTTGTAAGGCAATGGAACATGAATAAAAACGACAAACTAAGCTATATTTCTTGAATAAGAATATAACATTCACTAGAGTTGGTTAAACCAACCGTGGTGATATTCCATTTATTTTATTTTATTTCATAAAAAACGTTAGTTTTTAACCATATAAAAAAATCATATCACAACGGTTGGTTTATTCAACCATAGTGAAATATGGATTACTTTTAATTTAAAAATAAATAAAAAAGAAAGGTGTCACTATCAAATTTTTTTAAAAAAGAGGTAAAACATATCATCATGGTTCGTATATTCAACCGTAGTGAAATTTGGCTTATATTTAGTTATAGAGAAAAAGGCGCTACCATAATATTACAGAAGTTACAAATTTGTTGCCGCTGGGATTCTAACCCATAAACTTTACGAAATTTCACCACGGTTGCTTTATCCAACCGTGGTAATATATAAATTATTTTTAATTAAAAAATAAATAAAAATGATGACCCCTGAATTTCAAGATGTCACTGAAGTCCTTCAATGAACGGTGGTGAAATGGGTGTTGTAGTATGTATTTTTTATAGTAGTGCTTCCATTAAGATAAAATCACGTGAATGAAAAATAATGCAGTGTGTATATACATATCAACAAAACATGTAGTCAAGTAGTCCAAAGTTATTTATAGTAAAATTATATATAACATTATTAGGAATGATCTCCCACCAATGATAAGATTTCAAAGCAAGTCCTATATTTGCTAAGTTCTTAGCACATTGGTATCTTTCCTGTAGACATGAGATCTAATGCATGTCATATTTGAAACCATAACCAAATAGTTTTTCTATATGTTTCTTAATACCCAAAATATAATGTTGTGGTTCTTGAAATCCATATTAGCTACATGAAAGCCTAACTCGGTCTAAAGGAATTCAAAATCTTCATTTATGAAATTTAAATGGGAAACGTCGCACAAGTATGTTCAACATTAAACACATTAGTGATGTCAAAATTTTGAGCAAAACTTCTCAAAGTAGAAACACAAATATATTTATGGCCATGTTTGGACATAATTTATTCACAACTTATTACACAAGTTTTTATCGATATAAGCTCTTAGTTATAAGCTTACACAATCTACTTCACTACTACGAAAAACCCCTTTTACCTCGATTGGAAGAGTTTTATCTCGATTTCACATGCGAGGTAATGAAGAACATCATGAAAACTTACCACTTTTCCCCTCGGTTATAGTTCCACCGGGGGAAAATTGTATTGGTCATTGGTTCGATCTCTACACCAAGATTGATTTTAATTACTGCATCATAAAAACAACAATACAATACATAAATTTAAATACACAAACAACACACAACCCACAACACAATTTTTTTATACAAAACTTATACTTACCTCAATAACATCCCGGGTACATGTCTCCCGCATATCCTCGATCAACTTCTCCCACTCCTCCTCAGTCAACATATCCCACTCCTACTGATGCACCCTCTCCCACTCCTCTTGGATTAACCTCTCACGCACCTCTTGGATCAAACTCTCATACTCCTCGTGGATCAACCTCTCCCTCACCTCCTGATGCATCATCTTCCGCTCCTTCTGGATCACTTTCTCATGTTCCTCTTGAGTCACTCTCTCACACCTCCTCAGTCAACTTCTCTCACTCCTTTTCTAATACTTCTTGATTTTCTCACCCACCCTTTGACCAACTATCTCTTCAATTTCTTTCTTGTGCATTATTTTGTTACTTTTTTGTGATGATTCAAAAAATAACCTCAAGTCAACACTTATTCCAAGACCACGAGCACACCCACCGTGTTCCTCTGCTCCAATCGTTTATACCAATATGTCATGACATTCTTATGGAACAAAGGTACCATTTTTGGATTTTCTGAGCATAAAATCCTATAATACAAATAAAAGTTCATCTTTACCAAATTGAATAAACTAAAATAAGTAATGTTGAAAAAAATATCTAATTACAATCTTTTTCAGCAACTTCGCGTGTAGCCTCAGATGCGAACTAGCCTTCTGGTCTTTAAAGTCCTATCTTCCATTTCTCATGGCGTGATGGTGGAGATGGATTGCGATCAAAGCTTTTAGAAGAATCTCTTAACTCTAGTTCTCTTTGTCTTTTTCTTTCTTTAATGATTACCTATTCTCATCTATCATATCTTTCACGAGATAATATATGTGGATAGATATTTGTTGTCCTATTCTCCTTCATTTTTTGGCTTTTAGCCAAGAATTCAGGAGTGTTACGAGACTTGAAAAATTTCTCCCAAGTGTCATTACCAATAAATTTATACATCACATATGGAGGCTATAAGTTAAGCTTTGGATTTTTAATATAATAACCTGTGAGATGTGTCTTAGAGCCCCTCCAACGCTCACCAACATATGCAATCCATTTTCTTCAACTTATCATCGTCAAGAAAAATAAATACTTACTATGTTTACATAATAGAGTTGATATTAGTATTAAACAAAAAATATAAATCGTCATATATATAATTGTAAAACAAATAAAAAAGTTTAAAATAAATATCGTAATATCGGACTGTATTTGATCTTTCAACCAAAAACTTCATTCCAATTATCTATCAAAGTATCGTTTTTGCTTCTACCTTGTACTGACACGTAACTCTTAAAACTATTAGCATTTTCACCATAAATCTTACCGGTTCTTGGACAAAAATCAACCGGGTAGAAAACACCACTTTCATAGGATTTTACACCTTGGTCACCATTGTGGCACCGATATATTTTCTTTTACTTTTAGTCTTAGCAGAGGTTATATGAGACGTGCAAGTCGAATCGCCATTTTTGTTTCAACAAGAACCATACTACTCAACAATAACATTAATCAACAAATATCTGCTAAGAACATCAACACTTCCTAATAACATCAACACTAATCAACTATACTACTACAGTCTTAAACATACTTTTAATTTTAAACATGGTATTGATATAAGTGTTGAAGAAGAAACTACATCAACTATACTACTCGTTTAGAATTAGTAAGTTCATATTCCTATGCGAGTTTTTGGTATACAAAAAAGTATTCAAATATGTTCTTCTTCTTACAAGTACTATTGTCATGTATTTTATTATCAATTGCCTACTATTTCTTGACTCTTTTCATAAATAAAGAATGAGTCACCATATTTCAGAACTTCTTACAAGTACTATTTTTTTTATATCCTACAACAACAACTTTTTCTACCATTTCACTAATAAAAAATAATCACCTAATGCATATGAACTATACTACTCTTCCTAAAAAATAAAGAACATCAACACTTTCTAAGAATATTTAACTTGAAACAAAACCAAACAACCACAAGTAGAAAAATGATATTTAACACCTAATTTTTTATATATCTAACACCGGCTTCGTACCAGTGTTGTTGCTACCATTATGGTAAATTGACATTTGACACCGGTTTTAAAACCGGAATAAAATGACCATATTAACATTACATATGCACATATAACACTTGTTTATTAGAAAAACTGGTGTTTAATGTTAATTTTTGACGCCCATTTTAACAGAAAAAAGGTATTGTAGTCCATGTTTAAGAAAATGGGGTGTTAATTATTAACTTTTAACATCTATCTTCTGCATAAAACCGGAGTTGAATGTTTTTATCTATCTCCTACTTTTACTAATAACAGGTGTTGCACATATGTTTTTAAAATATTAGTTCAGGTGGCTCCTATTCACAAAATTCAAATTTTAATAGTAACAGGAGGCCAAATATACCCAAAAACTCATATCATATTGTTAACAAAGAGTTTAATGAATAGACTTTAGAAAGAAAAGTTATATGCACAAGACTATTGCTTTAATATTGCATAACTAGCTAAATTCACACACAGTATGTAACCTGATGAACACGTTATATACAATAAGACAAAGCACAATTAAAAACTAAAATTGATGGCAACAATTACTTCTTCTCTTCACTACATTGGTGCCTTATGCATCCCTAGACTAAAGTTGATTAGTCATGTTTAGAGTTCTCATGATGTATAAGTGAAGGTATCTTGAAGAAGTTTCTCAAATCTACATTCACACAATATAATTATAATTACACCAAGCTAAATACATTGAGAGAGAAATTATTCTAAAATGAAATTGTCTAAAAAAAAACAAGTAGACATTTAAAATTGACTGATTTCCCCCGTAACAATATCATAATGATACCTAAAACCTAACCAACTAAACAGTGAAATTGGCAGCTTATAAACTTGAATCAAAGTGATACATAATTTCATTTTAAAAAACATAAAATAAATAAAATTAACGAAATTAGAGTGAGGGTTTAATGAAAAAATAATAATAATTAAAAGCCCATACCATTGAGGATCTCCACGGTTTATTTTGATGAACATGACACCTTGGTGTGCATTGCAATGGATAAGAATTGAGAAGATACACCTCTTTTGAAAGTGAACAAATCAAGAGATTGATTGAGAGTGATTCTACTTTAAAAGTGAAATTGATCAAGAATTCTGATTCAGAGAAAGATGGAATCCTAATAGAGAGGGATTATGAACATATTTGTGATCGAAACAGATTTCAAAAGGGTTTTTTCTATTATTATTATGTTGAACATGTTTCGAAAGAGTTTTTTTATGTTAGATTCATTGAGAAATAATTAAGAGTGGAGATCGAATGGTCAATCCAAAGAGAAAATAAGGGTTTTTCAATTTTGAAGATGAATTTGTTTTGAGGATTTTTGTTTTCAAGCACAAATTATGGAAGTGATAGAATTTTCACGAGCCTTAAAACACAATTTTATAATTTACATTTATATTCGGGTATCTTAAATTAAACAAGTTTATTTATGTTTTGCTGCTATGTTTTATATTGATTTATTTTTTAAATCAGGTATTTTAAATTAAATAAGTTTATTTATTTTAAAAGTAATTTACATTAATCACCTATTTTTTTAAAAATTTGGTGTTAATGCTTAGCACTAAAACTAGGGGTGGCAAAACGGGCTCGGCCCGTTGGGCATGCCCATTTTGCCGGCACTTTTGTGCGGGGTAGGCCAAGAATTTAGGCCCTCACCCTCAAATGTGTCCGTCCCATCCCGCCCCTTTTTTTTGCGGGCTTTTACGGGCACGTGTATTTACATAAATTTTTGTATTTTTAGGCTTAAAAAGTGCAATGCCCGCGGGCTTTCCCCGCTCCGCCCTCACTTTTTTGCGGGGCGAGTCTAAGTTTTAGGCTCACATCCTCAACTATGACCACCCCACCCCGCCCCATTTTTTTGCGGACTTTTGCGGAGCGGGCCTAAACGGGGCGGGCATGCCCATTTGCCACCCCTAACTAAAACTATTTTTTTTTTTAATTTTAATTACAAAATCGCCACGATATATAAATATTATATCTTTTTTTTAATAAAATAGGTATGATATCAATAATTCTAATGTTATTTCTACATTAGTCAACATCAATATTTTATTATACCGTGAAGGTGAGAAAAACACAAGCTTCAGAAGTATATCCCTGATTTGTCTCATGTGATTCAATTGGATGATGTGCAAGTGAGAGATAACTTGACTGTTGAGATATCACCCTTGCAGAGGATCATGAAGTGAAGCACTTGAGAGGTAAAAATATTGCTTTGGTGAAGGTAGTGTGAGAGGATTTGCTGGAGGGAGCGTGAAGTGGGAGATGGAGATTCGGATGTGAGATGTTTCCTTCAGATAATTTTAGAGGATGAAAATTCTTTAGGTGAGGGAGAGTTGCAACATCCCATTTTTAAATTAATTTATTTGATTGAGTTTTATATGCTTAAAATGATTTATAGAATATTCTATCTATATTTGGTGGGGTTATTTGGAGTTGGATAGAATTTATATAATTTATCACTATTTTTGGATTAACTAAAATAATAGAAAATTTGATAAAATAATAAATGAGTGAGTATGAGGGAAATGGAATAATAAAATAAGTGGTGGGACAAGAAGAGATGGATCAAAAGTGGAGTGGGAGAATTAGAAATAATAAAATATTAAATCATGTTTTTCATTTTAAAGAAAAAGAAGGAGAAAATAGGTTTATGCAGTACGTGAAGCTTGGGAAAAGAGGAGTTGTAGAGGCAAGAGAACAATCCTAGAGGGAATAACTACCAATGCTAAAAATTCAACATTTTGATGCAAAATTCAGGTAGGGGGATTATTGATCTATAGGTGTGTTTTTCATATAGGATAGAGAAAGATCATAACCCTCTTCCTTTTTATTTTCCCTATCCTCTACTAATGAGGTTTTAACTTGAGATGGTTGTGCAAACCTCTCTAAATTATTCGGTTTTGAATATGTTTTTTTATGTTGTGATTATGTGCTGAATTCATATGCAAATTATATGTGAAATTCAGATTGGTGTTGTTCTTGTTGATGGGTTTTGGTGGTGATGAACATAATGTTAAATTTCATGATAAATTAAAGTTGATGTGTAATTGGTGTTGATTTGGTGTGTTATGTGTCCAATGTATTTTGTATGATACTTTTCTTTTTGATTTTGGTGCTCAGGGTTGGAATCAGAGGTTTGGAAGTGCTTCAATGGTTAAAATCACGGATTCTGCAATTTGTACAACGGTGACGGGCATCACTGGCGTGACAGGCTGACTGTCATGCACTCTGGGAGAGTTGACGGGTGTCAGCATGATGACGAGGAGACCGTCATAGACTCCGAAACTGGCTTATTGCCCAAGCGTCATAGGGTAAAGAGTTGTATGTGTGTGTGTGTGTGTGTGTGTGTGTGTGTGTGTGTGTGTGTGTGTGTGAGAGAGAGAGAGAGAGAGAGAGA
The DNA here is from genome assembly GCF_024323335.1 of Lathyrus oleraceus. NCBI lineage: Eukaryota > Viridiplantae > Streptophyta > Magnoliopsida > Fabales > Fabaceae > Lathyrus > Lathyrus oleraceus. Next base: position 279,565,740 of record NC_066584.1, read on the forward strand.
GAGAGAGAGAGATAGAGAGAGAGAAAGAGAGAGAGAGATAGACGAGGTGGGGTGACGACCGTCAGCCTGGTGACAGGTTGACCATCATCACACAGGGTTAACCGGTTATGAGCAATTGACTCGACTTTTTGATTAATTTTTTAGGCCGATGAATGTTTACTCCTCGTTGTTAATGTTTGGTGTGTATGATGAGTAGACTAGGTATGTTTGTGTTATGAGAATAAAATGAGTGATGTATTGATCTATCTGACATGTTAAGAGATGAGTCAAAAGGTAACCGAGTTGAGATTAGAGTACGCCAGATGACTCTAAGATTTCCGAATGGAAGTTAAATAGTCGTGTAAGAGCTTTGGTGAGTCATGAGTTTATTATATTGAGTGTTGTTGTAAAATATTATCTGTCAGTGAGTATTATTGTGGCGCTTCATGCATTATGTATATCAGAGATAAGTAATCGGTGATGATTGGTAATGGGACTAAATTATTAACATAATTCTGATGTGCAATACAGGTGGTGGGATTGATCAATAACATGACTCTGACATACTATTTAACTTCCATCAGACAAGAATGTCATATAGAAACCCATTTTCCCTTGGACTTTAATCAAGCAATAATCAGTAAGTAATGAACACTATCTGAACATCATGAAGATCAATGCATCAAATAAAGATATCCACATCCAAGCAAAAAGCTAGCAGTCTTCTTTGTCTTCCCATGTACCAGATGAAATACTCCTTGGTCAACTCAAAGCAAAGCATCAGACACAAGGTCAAAATGACAATTAGCACAAAGATAGAGTAGAAGATGAATTCAAATAAATCCCAAGGCTTGTATCAGATGAAAGCACACTTCTCAATAGCTTAGTCTCAGAATGTTGGCATTGGTCAAGTTCTTTTTGCACAGGGAATGTTGCTTAATCCTAAGTCCAAAAGTTCAAATCAAGTTCAATAGTCCACCAGATGTTTTTTAGAGTTCTTCTTATTATTATGTATTTTAAAGTCCTAAGACCACAATCAAAATCAAACATGTTGGTTCTATGTGTTGGCATCAATTTTGGTAAAACCTAGAGTTTTCACAAGTTGTCACATGTGTTGTCCTGACATGAGATATCAGTTTCCTGCAGGGTGTTTAAATATGGTTGTGCAGGATTTAGCTGAGATGTCAGACCCGATGTCAAGACATGTGTATACAGAACATTCAGTCTAAATGTTATGTATTTTGTGATTGCGCTTTTCATGCTAATTTGTGTGTGATTGATGTGGAGATTGAACGCGCCATTCAAGCAGTAATTAAAACCAGATTGTTTGATTTTCCAATAAGATATGATCAGCTGTTAAGAAGATACGAAAGGAAAATAGATTTAGGGTTTTATGATGTCCAAGCCCATTCAAAAGCTTCTATTTAAAGGGCATGGAAAACCTGGTTTTAATACACAAGAAAAACGAACGAAATAGTGAGAGAGAATAAGGGTTTTAGTCTTGTGTATGCTTGTGTATTGTGAGCCATTCATTCATCCTATTGATGATTGAATTGGACTGACTTTTGAGTTGTAATTTGTCCACTCTAAGCTTTGAAGCATGAGTGTGTGTTTACTTGGTTGAAGCTTTTAAGCAAGATCAAGTATGTGTTCTTGAAGAGTGTCTTCTTTCATTGTAATATTTGTTTTTACATCACTGCTCTGATTGAGGGGGAGTGAGTAGGGTATCTTATCTAAGAGTTCTTAGATAGAAGTCACACAGGTAGAGATTAGGTGAAAAGACTGTAACTTGAAGTTGTTTACTGAGAGTCTTTGAACTAATTATGTTTAGTGGATTTCCTTCCTGGCTTGGTAGCCCCCAGACGTAGGTGAGTTTGCACCAAACTAGGTTAACAATTGCTTGTGTCACTTGTACTATTATTCTTTATCTTTTATCATGTTTATATTGTTCAGATATTAGTGTTGTGACATTACCTTCGACATCTCATATCTGATACCAGAATTTCAATTGGTATCAGAGCAGGCATCCTGCTCTGGTTCTGGGTGAGGTCTTGGGACGTTATTTTCTGTACTATGGATAGAGACGGAGGATCTGTTCACAGACCACCAATTCTGGATGAATCTAACTATGACTACTGGAAACCTTGAATGGTAGCCTTCATGAAATCTTTGGATAATAAGGCTTGGAAGGCTGTTCTAACAGGCTGGGAACATCCTCTTATTACTAAGGAAGGAGAAGTTACAACTGATAAGAAGGATGAGGAATAATGGACCAAGGAGGAGGATGAATTAGCCCTTGGAAACTCTAAAGCATTGAATGCTATATTCAATGGGGTTGATAAGAACATCTTCAGACTGGTAAACAACTGTGAGGTGGCTAAAGATGCTTGGAATATTCTCAAAACCACTCATGAAGGTACCTCTAGAGTAAAGATGTCTAGATTACAGCTGCTTACTACCAAGTTTGAAAATTTGAGGATGAAAGAAGATGAAAATATTCATGACTTTCAGATGAATATCCTTGAAATTGCTAATGCCTCAGGAGGCCTGGGTGAGAAGATGTCAGATGAAAAACTAGTGAGGAAAATTCTCAAGTCAGTTCCCAAGAGATTTGCCATGAAAGTGACAGCCATAGAAGAATCTCAAGACATCTGCAATATGAGAGTGGATGAGCTAATTGGATCCCTCCAAACATTTGAGTTGGGAATGAGTGATGGATCTGAAAAGAAAGTCAAAAGCATAGCCTTCATGTCAAATACTGAAGAGAAAGAGGAAGAAAGTGGTCAAGATACTGATGAAGATCTGGCAAATGATGTAGCATTAATGGGGAGACAATTCAACAAACTCCTAAAAAAGATGGATGTAAGGTCAAAGTCTAATGTCAAGAACAACTCATTTGACATCAGTAGGTCCAATGATGATGGAAGAAGAACAAAATATGATGAAAAGTCCAAACAAGGAAAAGGAGTTCAGTGCCATGAATGTGATGGGTATGGACACCTTAGAGCTGAATTTGGGACCTACCTCAAGAAACAGAAGAAGAGTCTTGCTGCTACTTGGTCTAATGAAAGTGAAACAGAATGAGAGTCTGCCAATCTTGTGACTGCCTTGACTGGAAGATGGGGTTCTGATGAAGACTCAAGTGATGATGAAGTAACCTTTGATGAGTTAGCCACTACCTACAGAAAGTTGTGTTACAAAAGTGAAGAAGTGTGTCAACAAGTGGAAAATCAGAAGAAATTAATAACACAACTAGAGGATGAGAAGACAAAACACTTGGAAACCATCTCTAAGTTGAAGATTGAAGTCGTGTTCTTGAACTCCAAACTGGATGAGATGACAAAGTATGTCAGAAGGCTAAATAGTGGATCTGACACCTTAGACAAAATTCTCCAGACTGGAAAAATGGCAGGAGACAAATCTGACCTTGGGTTCAATGAATCAACTCCTGAGTGTAGTCACACCGGTAGCAAACTAAAGATGTCACATCATGTGTCACAACATCATAAGGAAAGACAACATAAAGGAAAACACCAAAGATGAAGATGTCATTACTGTGGAAAATTTAGCCACATAAAACCATTATGCTTTAAGTTGTATGGCTATCCTAGTCCTTCTCATCATCAACCTAGACCAAAACACCGCATCCGTGTCAACAGAAAACAGTGGGTTCCTAGGACTGGTGCTACTAACCTGATAGCTCACACCTCCTTCAGAGTTTCAGCCAAAGAAGATTGGTATTTTGACAGTGGATGCTCCAGACACATGATTAGAAGCAAAAACCTGCTAATTGACCTTCATCCTCATGCCACCAGCTATGTAACCTTTAGTGATAGAGCAAAGGGTGAAATCAGGGGGATTGGAAAGCTAAACTGCCTTGGAGTCCCTAACCTTGACAATTTGCTACTTGTTAGAGGACTGACTGCGAACCTAATCAGCATCAGTCAACTGTGTGACCAAGGTCTAAATGTAAACTTCACAAAAACTGAATGTTTGATTACTAATAAAGAAAATGAAGTGATCATAAAAGGAGTCAGGTCTAAGTACAACTGCTATATGTGGAGTTCTCAAGAAACTGGTTATTCATCAATGTGTACTCTAGCCAAAGAAGAAGAAGTGAAGCTATGGCATCAAAAACCGGGCCATCTGCATCTTAAAGGAATGAAGAGGATTATATTTGTTGAAGCCGTCAGAGGAATCCCAAACTTAAAGATTGATGAAGGAAGAGTTTGTGGGGAGTGTCAGATTGGAAAGCAGACAAAGATGTCACATCATAAGATCAAACATGACACCACATCCAGAGTGCTGGAACTTCTCCACATGGACTTGATGGGACCTATGCAGGTGGAAAGTCTTGATGGGAAAAGTATGCTTATGTGGTGGTGGATGACTTCTCCAGATACACCTGGGTAAATTTTATAAGGGAAAAATTTGATGTATTTGAGGTATTCAAAGATATTTGCCTAAGACTTCAAAGAGAAAAAGAAAGTCAGGTTATTAGAATCAGAAGTGATCATGGGAAAGAATTTGAGAACAGTAAATTTGATGGATTCTGTTCATCTGAAGGAATTAGTCATGAGTTCTCATCTCCCATTACCCCTCAGCAAAATGGTGTGGTAGAAAGGAAAAATAGAACTCTCCAAGAATCTGCCAGAGCTATAATTAATGCTAAGAAATCGCCCTACCACTTCTGGGTTGAAGCTATGAACACAGCCTGCTATGTTCACAACAGAGTAACCTTGAAGAAAGGGACTCCAACTACTTTATATGAAGTCTGGAAAGGAAGAAGGCCTACTGTCAAATACTTCCATGTGTTTGGTAGTAAATGTTATATCCTGACTGATCGTGAACAAAGAAGGAAGATGGATCCCAAGAGTGATGAAGGAATATTTCTGGTTTACTCAACAAACAGCATAGCATTTAGGGTCTTTAATTCCATAACAAAAGTAATGATGGAATCTATCAATTTTGTTGTTGATGATCAACAGATTGATGTCACTGACGATGTTGAGACATATCTAAATGATGCCCTAGCCAATTTTCCAGACAAAAGTAATGAGAGTGAACCCACTCAAGCTGAACCTGAAGCTGACAAAACTAATAAGGGACCCTCTATCAGAATTCAGAAGGATCATCCTAAAGATCTCATTATAGGAGACCCAAATAAAGGGGTCACAACTAGATCAAGGGAAGTGATCTCACATGGCTGTTTTGTGTCCAAGATTGAGCCCAAGAATGTCAAAGAAGCCTTAACTGATGAATTCTAGATCAATGCCATGCAGGAAGAGTTAGGCCAATTCAAGAGAAATGAAGTATGGGAACTGGTTCCAAGACCTGAAGGAATAAATGTTATTGGAACAAAGTGGGTTTACAAGAATAAATCTGATGAACAAGGGGTGGTTACTAAAAATAAAGCAAGATTGATAGTACAAGGATACACTCAAGTTGAAGGAGTTGACTTTGATGAAACATTTGCCCCTGTAGCTCGCCTGGAGTCCATTAGACTATTGCTTGGAGTGGCATGTATTCTGAAGTTTAAACTGTTCCAAAGGGATGTAAAAAGTGCCTTCTTGAATGGTTACTTAAATGAGGAAGTGTATGTTGAACAACCTAAAGGGTTTACAGACCCAAATCTTCCAAAGCATGTGTATAAGTTGAGGAAAGCCCTCTATGGACTGAAACAAGCCCCTAGGGCTTGGTATGATAGACTCACAGTGTTTCTAATTAACAATGGATACAAAAAGGGAGGCATTGATAAGACCTTATTTTTCAAAAATGAAGGAGGAAAACCCATGGTAGCTCAGATATATGTGGATGATATTGTGTTTGGTGGTATGTCAAATAAGATGGTCGAACATTTTGTTAAACAAATGCAGTCTGAATTTGAAATGAGCCTTGTCGGAGAACTGACCTATTTTCTTGGGCTACAAGTCAAGCAGATGGAAGATTCTATCTTTCTATCTCAAAGCAAATATGCAAAAAATATTGTTAAGAAGTTTGGCATGGAGAATGCAAGTCACAAAAGGACACATGCTCCTACTCATCTGAAAGTCTCTAAAGATGAAAATGGTGTTAGTGTAGATCAAAGTCTCTACAGAAGCATGATAAGGAGTCTGCTATATCTCACAGCAAGCAGACCTGACATTGCTTTTGTTGTAGGTGTATGTGCTAGATATTAAGCTGAACCAAAAGTGAGTCACATAAACCAAGTGAAAAGGATCCTGAAATATGTCAATGGCACTAGTGACTATGGGATGACGTACACTCATGGATTTGGATCCGTGCTGACTTGATACTGTGATGCTGATTGGGCTAGAAGTGCTGATGATAGGAAAAGCACAGGAGGATGCTTCTTCTTGGGGAATAACTTAATATCATGGTTTAGTAAGAAACAAAATTGTGTGTCTCTGTCCACTGTTGAAGTTGAATACATAGTAGCTGGAAGTAGTTGTTCTCAACTGGTATGGATGAAACAGATGCTGACTGAATACAATGTCACGCAAGATGTCATGACATTGTACTATGACAACCTGAGTGCTATAAATATTTCTAAGAATCCCGTTCAGCACAGCAGAACAAAACATATTGATATATGTCATCATTTTATTAGAGAACTAGTGGAAGATAAAATTATAGCCCTAGAGCATGTTGCTACTGAAATGCAGTTAGCTGATATTTTTACAAAGGCCTTGGATGCAAATCAATTTGAATTTCTAAGAGGGAAACTAGGGATTTGTATTTATGAGAATTTGTAACAATTAATTTGGAGTAGAAGAGGTAATAAACTTATTGTATTCTTACTTAAAATAAAGCGCCCCATTTATGGTAAATCATCACCTAGTATTGGAAATTCCATCTATTACCTTTTCACACGCAACCTCTACTCAAACATTTCCAACTTCCCGCGACTTCATCAAACTCCTCTACTATGGCAACTGAAACCTTTCCACAAAAACAACAAGATGTGACAACATCAAACACCATCTGGTTCTAAAACTACCAAACCTACTCACAAGGATATAACGCCTTCTATGGACTTTCTTGATGAAGATATTTTGGATGTGATTCCCCTGTCTGTTATTCTAGACGAAACTCCTAACCATCCCATGGATATGTCTGCCTCTCCATGCCCCACTCAAGGTAACAACTCTAATATCCCTTCCAACTCTACTCATACCCCTATTTCTAAGGACGTCATACATCACACTGACTGTGTCATAAGAAACCTAGTCACTAGAATCCTCAATGAAGGACATTCTGTAAAGGGATTTTCTACTCCTCTATCAAGAAGGGACCTCTCTCTTGAGGTTGGACCTCATAATAAGAAGGATGATGGTTCCTCTAGGTCTAAAAAGGATATGGCTGCTGAAGGTTTGTGTTCTTTAGGGCAAACTATGTCTGGTAAGAAATTTGTGGCATCTCCTACTGCCAATGCTTCACAGTCTAAGAAGCATGATTCTGCAAACAAGGTGATTGACCTAGAAGATGATAGTTCGGATGATCAAGATGATAGCTTGCTTCATCACTTAAAGCCTAGTGTGGCTAAGAGGATGAAGACTAGAAAAGGTAGGTCTGTGGCTGAAATGATGTCAGCCAAAACTGCTAAGAAGACTACTGGTGTAGATCCCTCAAAATCTTGGAGCAAAGTTGATGTGAAGAAGAGGAAAGTGAGAGAAGTTTCTGAGTTTGATGAAGATGTTGAAGAAGATGTCCCTGACATCTCCCCTATCAAGAGGACATCTGTTAGGAAGTCCCCTGTAAAAGTTGTTGTTGTACACTTGGACAATATTTATTTCCATCTTGAAGATGGAGCAGCAAAATGGAAGTTTGTGATCCAAAGAAGGGTGGCTGTAGAGAGAGAGTTAGGAAAGGATGTTGTGGAGGTCAAAGGTCATGAACCTAATTAAAAATGTTGGATTAATGAAAACGGTGGCTGGGTTATCTCAGTGCTATGAAGGATTGGTTAAAGAATTCGTTGTCAACATTCCTGAAGATATTGCTGATAAAAACAGCAAGGAATTTTGTAAAGTGTTTGTAAGAGGGAAGTGTATCACATTTTCTCCAACTATGATTAACAAGTTTCTAGGAAGAGGAACAGAAGGTGCATGTGAACTGGAAGCCACGGACAATGAGGTCTGTAGGGAAATTACAGCAAGACAGGTGAAGGAGTGGCCTAGTAAGAAGCATCTCCCTGCTGGGAAGCTGACTGTGAAATATGCCATATTGCACAAGATAGGGTCTGTAAATTGGGTGCCTACCAACCACATCTCCACAATTTCAAATACCCTTGGAAGGTTCATCTTTGCTGTTGGAACCAAGCTAAAATTTGATTATGGTAGATTTATGTTTGAACAAATTGTCAAACATGCTTCTACAAATGTAGTAAAGTTGCCCATAACTTTTCCCTCAATGATTTATGGGATTATCCTGAGCCAACACCCTGGAATTCTGAGTTCAAATGACCTTCCTAGTAGAAGAAAACCTCCTTTATCAGTTCACTACAAATTGTTTGAAGGCAGTCATGTCGAAGACATTGTCATGACATCTGTTGTGAAAAAGCCAGCCTCAAAAGGTGGTCTTATTGTTGAGCTGAAAGAAACTTGTAAAGAATTGGATACATGGATAAGGGTAGCAACAACCAGGAAAGAAGCTTTGGAGGCTCTGATTGCAAGCTTGGAGCAAGCTGAAAGAGAGAATATTGGACATGCCAAGGAAGCAAAAGCCCAAACCTCTAGTGAGAGGTCTGCAACTAAAGATGAAACAAGTGGCAATTTTGGTTCTGATGCTGATGAAGATGCAAGCTCTAGCTCCTCTAATTAGCCCTTTTTCTCTTTCCTATGATGGATGTTTTTGTTGGCAGTTATGTTCTGTTGCTTTGATATGTATTTTTATGGATTTTCTGGATTTTATCTCAGCTTGTATAAAGTTGTGTATGTTCTTGGATCTATAACACTTAACAATCTGCTTTGACATTCTGTGTGACATTCTGTTTGTTTGACTAAATAGACATTTATTTTGTCTCTTTGGTCTCTTTTGGCTAAAAAGGGGGAGAAGTAGATAAAATAATTATGCTATACTATATACAGATGATGCTGAAGATGATGTTACAGATGATGTTGGAGATAATCTGTTTATTACAGGCGATGTTGAAGGTGTTGTTAGAGGGAGAAATGTTTTGTCTGTGTTGAGCAGACTAGTGCTAGCTGGAGGGGGAGGTGGAGCACAAGCGCATGTGTGTTTAATATGTGTTTACTAGTTGCTATTTTAGCTAGTAATGTGTGTTTTATTACTTTTGTTGCATAACTGATACTGTGATTATTCTCTTGTGAAACAAATTATCTGATGTATGTTTTAGCCAAAAAAATTCAAAGGGGGAGTTTGTTGGTTCTATGTGTTGGCATCAATTTTGGTAAAACCTAGAGTTTTCAAAAGTTGTCACATGTGTTGTCCTGACATGAGATATCAGTTTCCTGCAGGTGTAGTGGGGTATTTGTTACCATTAGAGATATTGACTAAATCCAAGGTAAACCTTACAAGTCGAGTCGCCACCGCACTTCTATTTATCCAAAGGAATGATTAGAAAGCGAACAAAAACCTAAAAGTTTTATCGAATCAAAAACTAGTAAAAATGTCAGAGATCGGGGTAAGGGGGTTGGTTATGCAATGGGAAGGTTTTAAGCACCCAAAACATCCTAGGTACTCCTAGGGAGCCCTTTTCACATTCTGTTGTAAGGTTGGTATTTTGTGAAAATTTGTTTGTGCAAACATGATTGAAGAGATGAGAAGAGAATATACAAGTTAATTACAATTTGTGTTTGGATGGATAAACCCATTGCCTACGTACCATCTTAAAAAGAATAGGATCAAAACCTCGTAGTTCGGGGTAAAAATTTCAAAAACAAGTTGGTGAATTTATTGGTCCAAAAGCCTTAAGATCTTTTGTTATCCAAGGGAGAAAACTCAACCTAAAACCATAAATCCACCATGTGAGGATAGCTTCAACATGCTAGTGAGGGGTTAACCTTGTAATAAGCATGGAAGACTCATTGTCCATCACTAAGGATATAGGTGAGTATTACATCTACCTCAAGGGTAACTCAAACCTAATAACTAAAGGTTATGGAAAAGTTTTGATTAAGAAAGGTGGCCATTGAAACCACAAAAGTATTTGAATGAGTTTTATTTACCAATGAAAAGTATTTACAAAATATGGTCAAAGTTGACTTAAAGATTCAATTCAAAATAAGTGTTATGAAAATAAAGTTTGACAATCAAAAGCATAATGCTTAGGTTTCTAATGTTGAAAACAAATGTTAAATGTTTGCACAAAAGTTTTGGCTTGGGTTAGAGTGGAGGGAAGAAGAAGAATGACTAAGGTCCTAATCATACAAGAGATGAAGGATAAGAAACAAGACCACAAATGGAGTTCCTCTCTTGAGATCATATTGATGATCCAAGTAGCTCCCATCCTTTGGAATATACAAGCAAAATAAGTGTAAGCTCAAGCAATCAAATTAATCAAGCAAGCTCTTAGAAGATCCCCAATGGCTCTTGTATCTTTCACTTTGGATGAACATGGCAATGATTCTTCAATTTGGCTCACATAGGATTCCCTAGCACAAAAGCACACACATCAAAGAGTTTTATGAAGCAAAACAAGAATGGACAAGAGTGAATTTAGAGAGTTGGTCCTTCTAATCCATCTTCAACATTAAGGTCCTTTTACTCCAATTTTGCATAGGGAATGTCCTAGAAACTAAGTCCATTTGTCCATTTTTGCATTTTGGTCCACAACAATCAAAACAAAACACAAGCACAATAATATATATACAATTATGTGCTCAAGTGAGAAAAAGGAAAATTGCATTAACATAAACATGTGCTAAAATGAGCAAAGGAAAAAGCAAATGAATAATATGTACAAGAATAGTAAATTGCATAAATGTAAAGAGCAAGAATTAAATGTTAATGGTTAATGGTTAGTGTTAGAGTTAGTGTGCCATAAGGCAATTTAGCGCTATGTTAAGCAATCGTAATTGGACTTATGTAGAAGTCACAACTATCTGAGGTCGGTCAATAATAATGTAGGCAACAAAGTTAGAGATTTTGATTAGTGAATCAAACTCCTACAACTTGCCATGCCAAAAAGAAGATGAGAAATGATCTTGTATTGATTTAGGTTCTTTGCATGATTAGGAAGCAATCTATCCTTAATGCAAAGTCATTCACTTGATCCATGATCAAGATGAATTAGATTTGAATCAAGGAAGATTAAACCTCCATGTATCAATGCTAACCAACAATCTTTAACTCATTGATCAAAAAGAAAAAGAAAGAAGAAGGAGAAGAAGATGAAGAATTAAAGTGCATTAATGGAAATGGAATGAGATAATCAACAAGTATTGACCAAAGATATAGAAGATCAAGGTCAAGCAATATAAAATAGGAGCAAGATGAAGATTAGAAGTCAAGAAACAAATAAAATATTTTTGGTATTTTTTAATATTAAAATAAAACTTGAATTAAAATAATAAAGGAAGGTCAAACTTCAAACTCACTTCAAATAAACTTTGAAAAGTCCAAGTGAATTATCCCAAGTTCAACAAGGTCAAACAAAGTTTGACAAAAAATTTCAGTATTTTTAGAAGTGAGAAACTATTTTAAATCAATTAAAAATGCATAAAAATAACCTAATTGAACTAAAATCTCAAATAAATCTCAAATCCATTAATAAATTGATGAGAATATTTTTCATAGATCTATCATCATCCAAAAAGGTTGGAAAAATATTTTTGTATTTTTTGGATATCAAAAACTATTTTAAATGAATTAAAAATAACCAGAAAAGAGAAAATTACTAAAAAATATCAAATGATAAAATAAAAAATATTAAAAATCATTTTTTGAAAGTAGAAATTAAAAGGAGAAAAATGAAACTGGTCTCATATTTTCTGGACCAATAATGAGAGAGATATGAATTTTTAAAAAGATATGGAATTAAAAGAAATAAAAGAATTAAAATCAGAAATTAGAAAATAGGAAACTATGTGGACCTCTTGATGAAGCTTCATTAATTGACGTGGATCATCACACGGCTGAGAAGCGCGCGTTCACCATATGCGTGAGTCAAATGCAACACACCATGCCATTAATAAAGTCATAAGGTTAGACGTATGAGATTGCATCTGGAAAAAGGAATGGATGATCCAGATCAAATCTGGAGACCAGACGGTGGCCACCGCCACCCTCTTCTCCGGCCAAGTCCAAAATTGCAGAGATTAAAATGGTAACCAAAAGACACGATCCATGCATCAATCGAGAGCTGGGGTGATGTACATCACCCCTGTACCAACCAAATCCATTCTAGATCTCTATATTGAAAGAAATCAGAAGTGGTAGATCTGTGGTGTTCATATGAACTTCATGATTTTTGAAAATTGAAAGCACAATAATGTTGCCTATATGCAGAGGACTTCAGATCACACAACAACAATGGGAAATAAGCACTATGCAAGTTGATTCGAAGAAAATAACAGTTGAGGTAAACCTCTGATTTGCAGGGCCTTGAGTCACAATTCTTGGATGCTATTGCTTACAGTCCACACTATAGATCAAGGAGAAGAAGGTTTAGGAACTTTAAGATCTGAAAGTTGATCAAGGAAACCAAAGTTCATATTTGAAAATTTGAGAGCAAAGTGAGCTAGTTCCTTTAGTGAGGGTTGTGATTTCAGTTTAGCAGCAATTGGGGCGCCTTTAGGTTGAAGAATTATGAAGCTATGGCATTGTATTTATAGACAAGGCAATGCTGAATGCATGATTTCAAATTTGCATGAATGGAAAGGGCCTCCATGCATGGGCCTGTACAGGCGCATGGAGGGCCCAATTCCAACTGGATTTGATAGCTGATGCATGATGAATGTAAAATGGACGTGCAGATTGGATGGTAATAGCTCATGCAATGCAAATTAAAGGATTTTCCAAAATTGCACTATTAGGTTCAAGCCTTCGAAAATGCTATGCCAAAAATAGAAACACCACCTCATGAGTAATGGTTGGAAAGATTATTGCATAAGGATCATTTGTTATGTTGATAAAAACTCCATTTGGGCCTTGGAAATTGATGAAAAGTGGCCATGAAGTGTAGGGTGCAAAACATGCACATGTGAGATTTTCAAAATAGGCCAAAGTTCAATCCCTTTTGTTTCAATGATGCATGCTCCAAATAACAAAATATTCAACATAGAAGTTGTAGATCTTTTCAAGGAAATAAATTTGGACTTAAATTTTGCATCATTTTGATTTTTGATGAAGAAGTTATGGGCACTTGAAGTTGGACTTTTTCACATTTCAATGCATTTGGTCCAAAGTGACCTATAATGTCTTGTATTATCACATGTATTTATTTTGAGATTTTAAAATTTTTATCAACATAACTTTTGAATTATAAATCTTAAGCTTTCCAATGCATTTGATATCACCTCAAAATCATGAAAAATGAAGGAGTTATGTCCTTGGGAAGTTGACCCAAAATTAGGGTTTCAGTCAAAATGACCTATAATGTCTTAGAATGGATGATGACCTTACCAGCTTCAAACCAATTTGTTATGAACATGAAAGTTGTTCATATGGTCCTTAAGAACATGTTTTATCTTGGGGTCATCTCCATTTTACAAACACATAAAATGTTAGGTCTCAGTGTATTTCAAAATAGTCAGATGAACTAACTGATCAACTTCTCAAGTCCAAACCTCATATCTTGATGAGTTGATGATTGAGGACACTCAAATAAGTTCAAATATGCATGAAATTATGAATTAAGGAACTTCCCTTGATTGTATTTGACCATGGGTTGAGGTTGCTTCATGAGCAAGGCACAGTTGATGAACAGATGAATTAGGGTTTCCTTCGGAAACAAGCCTCAAACCCTTTGATTTTCTTTGATCAAAATGATGAATTGAGATACTTGGGAGGCATATTTGATGGATGAGAGATTTGGGAACCATTGCCATGCTTTATTTCATTTCCTCTTGACCATATCAATGCATATAGGATCTCCTAGAAGCTTTTAGACCTTGTGACTGTTCAAGCTACAAACAAGAAATGTTAGTGACATATTTTTGTGCTTTTGGTTAGTAAATAAAATGATAAAAGCAATAATATACAATTCAAGCATGCTTGGTGATCTCAAACCAACTCATAAGAGATCACACCCAAAGGTAAAGGAGACCAGATGCTTATGATCCTTAAGGCCATGCAAATGCAATATTATGATGCCATGAGGGATCTTAGGATCAAAATTGGGGTCTTACAGATGCCCCTATTTAAGGTCATTCTAGCAGGAGAAGTGAAGGTTTAAATCTTTGTCTCGACGAGGTAGAATGGGCTTAAATAATAACAAATAGACGAATTTTGGTCCCTAAGAGACCTCATGATGCAAATGTTTGTATGCAAAAGGTAATATTATGTGGAGATATGTGTCCACAAAGGAGAAAAGAAATCAGGAGAAACTGACAATCTATAATGAGTAACACACTCAATGGGACAGAGACTCTAGGGATTCTAATGGGGATAAGGAAGGGAATAAAAATACGTGAGCAGGTCACGGCTTAAGACTTTCTGAGAGACACGAGGGGAATTCCATGAAAATAAATCAATGGAAGGACTCGAGCTGACTCAAAGACGCATGTATTAGGGAAAATGCCAATACAGCAAAACTATCCACAAAGGATACTTTGGATGAAAATCCGGACTCAGATGGGTAAAATCCACTAAGGGGCTTAACTGGGGAATGTCCAAACATAGGACTCATCTGGGGAAACAATAGGATGAGGTATTACCAGTTACTGGGTAATAAGCTCAAGGAGACATGTGATCAAAACACCGGTATAAGGGTGAGAGAACAACACGTTCAGGGAGAATGAATGTCTAAGACCGGTATGAGGGTGAGAGATATCAAACATCCAAAATCATTTGAGGAAGACCTAAAAAGGTATATTTCGACTCAGGAGATCTGACTCCACAGGGGACAAAAAGTCATAATAGGGAGCAGAAAGGAAGGAACACCAGGGATACCGGTTACTAGGCATATAATAGGTGACCGACCAAGGCGTGAATTGGGGAATATTTCCAAGACACTCATCATCCGAACAGAAGAGCTGAAAAGCAAACTCAATCAATTACAGGATGGGCATTCGACTCCGTAGAGGGGGTACGAATCTTACTCGACTGGGGAAAAACAAGAGACTTCGACCAAAGAGCGCATGAGATATGTTATCTATTACCGTCAGAATGTAGATAATATACTTGCATGGAAGATTATCCACAACCGGTTACTGGGTTAACAAAGGATAAATCGACCGAAAAGAAAGGACATTGGGATACCGAATATTAGGTATAAAATGATGACCAATCAAAGGGAGAGACAATCATTACCAACCAAAGGTAAATGGAAGATGATCCGCTGGGGATTCATTGACAAAGGTAATGATCTGGGATATATATCTCTAGCTACAGGGAGATATACTCAAAGAAGTGAGGGAATATCGATACCGAATATTGGATAAAGATAATCGTCAAATAGGGGATTACATCTACCAGATACTGGGTAGAAAACCACAGAAGAGTAACTGTCATGGGTTAGGATGAACAAAAAAAGGTTAACTCCGCAAGGGGATAAAACGGGGTTTACACCTACCAGTATAAGGGTAGAAAACCACATAAATAGGACTTATAACTACCGGTTACTGGGTAGAAGGCCACAGACGCTCCTGCTCGGGAAAAGATGGACGATTACTAAGTGCAGGGAAAATCACAAGGAGTCGATCTAGGAACAAACTAGAGAGACACAGTGAAACAAGACTCAACCCCATGAGGATATAACTCAGGGGGAACTCCATCCCAATATATGTGTTGGGAGAAAACAGAAACAGCAATCATCCACGAGGACATAACTCAGTGGGGAACATGGAAGAAGGGATAGTCACTTTCTGCCTATGGGTCTGACTCTATGTGGGGAGATCAGACACAAATATCTGCTTGGAGAAATATGTATCACCAAATAGCAGGAGACAACGAACAAAGATATATGGCGAAGAATGCAACATTAATATCTGGATGTCAAGCTTATGCATGTATATGCGTGGTTTATGTATGATGAATGCTGACAAACAGACATATCTAACACAAACAGGTCCAAGAATCCATGGACGAACATCCGGTACTAAATCTCAAAAGAGAAAGTCAGGCCAACTGAAGAACATTCAATCTGATGGGGGCAAAAGATACCAGGAAACAAAGATCTCTGCAGGGTAAAGAGAATCAATTACTCTAGTTGGGGACAGGACCAACACATGGATAAAATCTTTCGTAGAAGCAACTCTATTGGGGAAATTATCGAAAGGGGGGATGGAACTCTGTGGGGGACAAGCACCAATCAGAAGGTTCCAATGTCACCACATGTCTTTCACTACTGAAGAAATCAACATCTGCTGAGGCGAAAGGGACACTACTCCCCTGAGGAAGGAAGGATAAACATCTTCATCAATCACTCTGCTCGGGAGGAAACCACAAACGGGTTCTGATTAGATAATTCCACTAGGGAAACACTACTGATGACCGAATCGGGGGTTATCCGTAGGCAACTGCTGGAGATACCCTGATGGTGACCATACTGGGGAGTAGGAGTGGGATCAACCCTGCTGAGGATGGTCGAGGAGCAAAATTGCTGGAGATCAAAAGTAGACAGGTCCACAGAGGAAAAGATACAAACCAAGTTTGATGAAAACTCCACTTACGTCAGGGATTTCCTGCTCACTCTGAGGGGAAATTCTTACTTGAAGTGAGGGGAAACTGACTCCTTCAAAAAGATTATCATATTCAATTTATCAATCTATAAGGGATTTTAGGTTAATCCACACAAGGGATGACAACCATATAATTGATACCACAAATGCTAAATCCAGATTCAATGTGGATCTAGAAGATTGAGATCACCCAGAACTCCCAAACTCCCTGGGATTTGGTGTGATGTACAACTTTCTTCTGTGCCTGCGGAGGAGACAACCTTGAAGATAAATGAAGAGGATACGAGTATGCCGGGAATATGAGCCAATGTCTTACCCTTTTGGGAATCATACCATCCTTGGGAGAGCACTGAAGACATCCCAAGTATCCTTTTGTTATTGTGAATGTTCACTTTGTTTAAAAACAATTTATGACAATTTTATTTATTTAAAGCAAGGATATTTATCAATTAAAACATGAAAAATATTTGTTGAATAGAAACAAATAAGAGTGCAAAGATTTGGATAAAGGCTCAAATTTATTTGATGGAATGGTAGTCCGCAAATGGCAAGACTCCATGGATCTTTACAAATTTGAAATTGGTTATATATATTGGAAAAGGGCTACATTGAACATAATGACTATTTCTCAACCAACTCCGAATCCGATGTATTTGAAGCTTCAATTGATGATGACTGAGCGAGAATCTTTGACAAATGACAGCTTGTAGAACAAAGTCTTGTCAGGATGCAGTTACTTGCCAAATCCCTAATTTTTGCCTAGATTTCCCCAAGGCGAGGTATTCAATCTAGCGGGATATATATTTATTCTTTTATGTCCCTAACTTTTGCCTGGATCGCCCTTTCGGGTGTTCAATCCACCGAGACACTCATTTTTGCCTAAGCCGCCCTTTCGGGTTTTCAACTTAGCGAGCTATTCTGTTTTTATTTTAGGCGACGTATTTCTTGACTACATCTGAATTCACAGGACGAGTGAAATCCTCTCCATCCATAGTTGTAAGTATCAAAGCACCGCCTAAAAAGGCTCTCTTAACAACATATGGACCTTCGTAGTTTGGAGTCCACTTGCCCCTGGAATCGGGCGTGAAAGACAAAACGTTCTTGAGCACGAGGTCACCTTCTCGAAACACACGAGGCTTGACTTTTTTTATCAAAGGCTTTCTTCATCCTTTGCTGATATAACTGACCATGGCACATGGTAGTCAATCTCTTCTCTTCTATCAAATTCAGTTGGTCATAATGACTTTGAACCCATTCAGCATCAGTCAACTTGGCTTCCATCAAGACTCTCATCGATGGGATCTCCACCTCTACTGGGAGCACAGCCTCCATGCCGTAAACAAGAGAGAAATGGGTTGCCCCTGTTGAAGTGTGGACAGATGTACGATAGCCATGCAAGGCAAATGGCAGCATCTCATGCCAATCTTTGTATGTAACAACCATCTTCTGGACGATCTTCTTGATATTCTTATTAGCATCTTCAACAGCCCCATTCATCTTGGGTCTATAAGGAGAAGAATTATGATGTGCAATCTTGAACTCGCTATACAGCTCTTTCATCATCTTGTTGTTCAAGTTAGATCCATTATCAGTAATGATCTTATCTGGCACACCATAACGGCATATGAGTTGATTCTTGATAAACTTCATAACCACCTGCCTGGTCACGTTTTCATATGACGCCGCTTCAACCCACTTGGTGAAGTAATCAATTGCTACGAGAATAAATTTGTGACCATTGGACGTTTTTGGCTCTATCATGCCAATCATGTCAATTCCCCACATGGAGAAAGGCCATGGTGATGAAATCACATTCAGAAGTGTCGGGGGAATATGAATCTTATCCGTATAAATTTGACACTTACGGCATTTCTTCACATATTTGCAGCAGTCAGACTCCATTGTCAGCCAATAGTAGCCTGCTCTCAACATCTTTCTAGCCATATCATGTCTATTGGAATGAGTACCAAATGAACCCTCATGGACCTCAGTCATTAACAGGTCTGCTTCGTGTCTATCCACGCATCTGAGCAGAACCATGTCAAAATTTCTCTTGTAAAGCACATCGCCATTGAGGTAGAAACTGCCTAATAATCTTCTCAAAGTCTTTCTATCTTTCACAGATGCCCCAAGCGGGTAAATCTGGCATTGGAGAAAACACTTGATATCATAATACCATGGCTTATCGTCTTGCACTTCCTCTACTGCAAATACATGAGCTGGTCTGTCCAAGCGCATCACAGTGATATTGGGAACTTTATTCCAGAGTCTAACCATAATCATTGAGGCAAGTGTAGCAAGAGCATCTGCCATCCGATTCTCATCTCGAGGAATATGATGGAAGTCAACCTCAGTAAAGAAAGTTGAAATCCTCCTCGCATAATCTCTGTATGGGATGAGGCCGGGCTGATTCGTCTCCCATTCACCTTTAATCTGATTAACAACAAGGGCCGAATCACCGTAAACATCAAGATGCTTGATTCTAAGATCAATACACTCTTCCAATCCCATAATACAGGCCTCATATTCAGCCATATTATTCGTGCATTTGAAAGTTAGCCTTGCTGTAAAAGGAAAATGTGTGCCCTGAGGAGTAATAATCACTGCCCCAATACCATTTCCATATTGATTCACAGCACCATCAAACACCATGCTCCATCGGGAACCGGGCTCTGGTCCTTCATCGAGCGTAGGCTCATCGCAATCTTTCATTTTTAAATACAAAATCTCCTCATCTAGGAAGTCGTACTGAACTGACTGATAATCCTCAATTGGTTTATGTACCAAGTGGTCAGCCAAGATACTACCTTTTATAGCCTTCTGAGCTCGATACTCAATATCATACTCAGATAACAACATCTGCCAACGGGTAATCCTCCCGGTTAGAGCAGGCTTCTCAAAGATATACTTGATTGGATCTATTTTGGATATCAACCAAGTCGTATGATTTAACATATACTGGCGTAAGCATTTAGCAGCCCAAGCCAAAGCACAACATGTTTTCTCAAGCATCGAGTATCGAGACTCACACTCGGTGAACTTCTTACTCAGGTAGTAGATAGCATATTCTTTCTTCCCTGTTTCATCTTGCTGACCAAGGACACAACCCATTGAGTCTTCAAGAACTGTCAGATACATAATCAATGATCTCCCTTCCATAAGTGGAGACAAAATCGGAGGCTCAGACAGATACTCTTAAATATTGTCAAAGGCCTTTTGGCAATCCTCGGTCCAATGATGAGACTGATCTTTCCGAAGGAGCTTGAATATCGGCACACATGTGGCAGTCATATGGGATATGAATCTGGAAATATAATTCAAGCGGCCAAGAAAACCTCGGACTTGCTTCTCAGTTTTGGGCGCAGGCATCTCTTGTATTGCTTTGACCTTGGCGGGATCAACCTCAATACCTCTCTCGCTGACAATAAAGCCCAATAACTTGCCGGAACGGACTCCAAATGTACAACTTTCCGGCTCTACAAGTGCTCTACATGTTCAACTTTCGTTCTTGACTTTGCAATCATATCATCAACATACACCTCTATCTCCTTGTGCATCATATCATGAAACAAGGTAGTCATAGCTCGTTGATACGTGGCTCCGGCGTTCTTTAAACCGAAAGGCATCACTCGATAACAAAATGTTCCCCAAGGTGTGATGAATGTTGTCTTCTCCATATCCTCGGGTGCCATCTTAATCTGATTATATCCGGAAAATTCGTCCATGAACCAGAAGACATTGAATTTAGCTGTATTATCTACCAACATATCAATATGTGGTAGAGGGAAATCATCTTTCGGACTAGCTTTATTCAAGTCTCTATTGTCCACACACATCCGGACTTTTCCATCTTTCTTAGGCACGGGCACAACATTGGCCACCCGTTGAGGATATGTAGAAGTCACCAGAAACCCCGCATCAATTTGCTTCTGAACTTTCTCTTTAGTCTTCACTGCCATATCAGGATGAGTTCTTCTGAGCTTCTGCTTTACAGGTACACACTCAGGCTTCAAAGGCAGGAAATGTTGCACGATATCAGTATCCAGACCAGGCATGTCTTTATATGACCAGGCAAAGACATCGACGTATTCTCGCAGCAACTCAATCAACCCCTTTTTAACAGTTTCTTCTAGGAGTGCCCCAATCTTCACTTCTCGCACACAATCTTCAAACGCCAACACTACGCCAAAAACTGGAATAGACAGCGCCCCTTAGAGGGCGCTTTATTACAAAAGCGCACTCTAAAGTGAAGAGAACAAATAAGGAGCATACTATTGGAATAGACAGTGCACTTTAGAGGGCGCTTTTGTAACAAAGCGCACTCTAAAGTGAAGCGAAAAAATAATGAGGAAATGGAGGGACACCAATAGAGGACGCTTTATTGAAAGCGCCCTCTAAGGGTAACCTTAGTGTAGGTGTTTAATTGGCTGCATTATATGGTAAAACACTAATGTCTTGACTGATGTCATGACATGTATATGTGACTACATTGTAGTTACTGCAGGACTAGCTAACACAGGATTATTGAATGCTGTGACATTCATACCTGTCAACAGATACTAAGGAACAGAAGTTCTGTTAGAACTTAGTATTCATTTGCTGTCTGGTTATCAAGGAAGAACCAGACCTGGCATAAGGCCTACTGACTGAATGTCAAACTGGATGTTGTGACATTCATCATTGACAACAGCTACTGAAGATTAGGCAGAGTGGTGTTCTGCTATACTTCAGCATAAAACTTAGTTTGTTCTTCAAGAGAATAACAGAACTAACTTAAGGCCAAATGTATAAATGTTAAGTTGGACACTTTGACATTTATTAATGTAAGCTGTTACTGTAGTATGGTCATTTTGATCATGTACAGGTCAGCAAATTGTACAGTCTGTTTTCTGGAAAAACAGACTCAGCATATGGACCTTGATGTCAAGCTGAATGTCGTGACATTCGTGCCTGACAGCATATGCTAAATTGTAGGTTGTTCAGTTTTCTGTTTCAGCTTTTTCTCAGGCTATTCTTTAGGGATTCAACAGCTGAGAGAAAATCCAGGAAATCAACAACCAAGCTACATTCAATGAACCTAACAAATAGCCTATTTGTTAGCAACCTAATTGTTGAATTTGAGGGAACTTGTGTGACCTAAAATTCAGGAAAATACAGGTGCAAAAGCCCAGGTGCTGCAATATAAAAAGGAAGGCATTCCTTCATTCAGTTTCGGGGATTTTGAAGCGTGAAGAGTCAGTGTGTCCATCATACTTCACTGCTGTATTTTGTGAGTCTTGTATTAGACGTATCTTGTAAGCCAAGCCATTATCAAGTAGATGATTGCTTTGGCATAGGGTGTTCATTGAGTTGTAAGTGTTGTGTCACTCAAAGCTTTTAAGCGTGAGTGTTGTGTATCTTGATTTAAGCTGTGAAGCATAATCAAGAGTTGTTTTTGAAGTGTGACTTCAAAGTGTCTTTAATATCACTGAGGTGATTGAGGGGGAGTGAGTAGGAACTCTGATCTTAGGTTAAGATTGAAATTGCATTGGGTAGGGATTAAGTGATAAGTTGTAAATGGGTGAGTTTAGCTTTGAATTGATACTACTAATAGTGGATTTCCTCCCTGGCTTGGTAGCCCCCAGATGTAGGTCATGTTGGACTGAACTGGGTGAACAATTACTTGTGTTATTTACTGCACTTACTGTTAAGTTCTGCATAATCCCTGTCTGTGCAGAATTGGATGTCATAACAACCAGTGTGACATCCAAAGTCTGATAACTAGAATTTCACTTAGAGGGCGCTTTTGAAAAAGCGCTCTCTATGTCCATGTACATTTCCAGTTTATAAGGCGCTTTTGGAAAGCCTTAGAGAGCGCTTTTAGAAGCGCCCTCTTAGGCCCCCTTTAGAGGGCGCTTTTGTAACAAAGCGCCCTCTAAAGTGAAGCCAAAAAAAAATAATGAGGAAATGGAGGGACAACAATAGAGGGCGCTTTAGTGAAAGCGCCCTCTAAGGGTAACCTTAGAGGGCGCTTTCACTAAAGCGCCCTCTAAGTCCATGTACATTTCAAGTTTAGAAGGCGCTTTTGGAAAGCCTTAGAGAGCGCTTTCAGAAGCGCCCTCTTAGGCCCCCTTTAGAGGGCGCTTTTTTTACAAAAGCGCCCTCTAAGGTCCCCTTTAGTAAACATTAAAATTATAACATATACTGCATGTCTCTTTATTTTCCCTCTCTATAAGCTATTTCGTTTACGTAACTGGGTTTTCTCTCTACTGCGATTACTCTCTACTGCGATTACTCTCGTCCTCCGTTCGTTCTCCCTCCCTCACCGTCATCGTCGCCGTCGCCTTTTTCTGCTGCTGCGTTCACGTTCACGTCCACCGTCACTGTTCACTTTCTTCTCCATCGTTACCGTCACCTTGAAGGTATTTCTCTTCTCCATCTTTACCGTTCACTTTCTTCATGTGTTTGATTAGGGCATTTTCTAAACTTAGTTTTACATTTTGTGCATTATGTTGATTAATGTTGTTTAGGGCAAACTGAGTTTTTTATTTCTGATTGAAAACTGATATCATTTGAAGTGTGTTTGAGCTTGTGCTTGGAAGTTTGATGATTATGGATGCAAGTTTGTTCATGTTCCAAACACCATAAGTTTGCATTGGTCTTTTGCATGTAGTAGGTGTGTGTGAGTTTGTATTCAATAATGATAAAAAAAAAGAGTTTAGATTGTTATAACATGAGAGAAATGGAAGGTATATGAATGTGTTCACGTATTGAATCATTGTCTTACTTGGGTCTTATTGAATCATTTCTATATTACAGATAAAATGGCTAACCAAGACGATACCCATGACGCGAATGGATCACGTAACAATGTTGAAAAAGAAATCAAACGAGGATTGACTGTTATGAAGTCAATCATTCGTGCAAGAGACAAGGGTGTAAAATTTGAAGTACATTGGAGTGCTGAAGACCAACTAATTGAGCCTAACGGTTCAATGTTGGCAAGTTACATTGATTTCCTTGTTCGACAACATATTCCGATTACATGTGATAATTGGAGAAGTCCGGACTTGAAGGTTGGCAAAGAAAAAATATGGTCGGAGATACAGGTACTTACCATATATTGTTATATGTTTTTTTTGTTGACTATTTGTTGACCATATATTGTTATAATATTACTTTATAATAACACACTCCATGTGTATGTTTTTTAGAGATCCTTTCACATCGATGAAAGCCGGCAAAAATATTGTATTCAATTGGCCGGAAAAAGACTCCGAGGATTTCGATCCTTTTTGTCCAACAAATTTCTCAAGGATGAGGAAGGAAAATTTGTTGAAGCAGAACGGCCAATGAAGTATGCCGAGATTATTTCAGCCGATGAATGGAATAACTTTGTCGCCAAACGAAGAAACGAAAAATTCCATGTAATGTCTATTAATTATGGTATTATACAATTGTTAAGTTACTTGGTTCTAATATGCCTTAAACTTTTTTATCCAGGAAGTAAGCGACATAAATCGGAAAAGGGCATCAAAACCCGCGTATCCGTACAAAAAAGGGCGTACGGGATATGCACGGTTACAACAAAGAATTGTGAGTATATTTAAATGCTATGAGCTTATACATTGTCACAATATGTTATAATTGATGATCTTATAATCTAATTCAATGTGTAGCTAGCCGAGGAGAAAAGTGACGCAACATCTCTTCCGGAGCACGTATTATGGAAGGCTGCTCGGGTTGGGAAGGATGGGGCTGTCGTTGAAGTGGTCCAAACTGTTTATGACGAATGTGTAAGTATATGTAACATTATTTCTTTAATTATATCGAAAATTTTGTTAGACATATAATTCATTTTTAATCTCCTCTAATAATATTTCAGGAGACTTTATCCCAAACCGTACCTTCAACCGAGGTCCAGGATTGCAGGAGCGTACTTAGTCGAGTACTAAATGTTCCTGAGTATTCCGGTCGTGTGAGGGGTAAGGGTTTTGGTGTGACTCCGTCGTCATTTTATAAAAAACCAAAAACAAAAAATCCTACCAACAAAGAGGTGATGGAGACCTTGGCGGAGTTAAGGGCACAAGTACTCCAACTGCAAAACGAGAATGCAAGGTATAGAGAGGAAAGGTGCGCCTCCGAGGCAAAAGATACTAGTGACCGAGCTAGTATCAATTGTCAACCGAAATTTCCTGAGGTAATTATATATGTTATTATGAAATTAAAATAGCACTTTTTTACTTGACACATATACACGTTAACAATAACATTTATTATTGGTTTAGGGCATTTCACCTTGTCAGCTGTATCTATCGTCACCAACTTATCGCATGGTTGGCAAGGGAAAAGTGCACAACACTTCGGGTGAATTACTTCACCATAATCCCCTCCCGGTGGGATATATGAAAGTTTCGGTTGACCTTGTATTAGATACCGACGTGCTTCTACCATTACCTGACGTTGTTTCAGAGACAACGTTGATGCGAGAAGCAGTCGGATCCTTTGTTGGATGGCCGTCAGATCTAATTTTCCCAGATGCCGAGGTATATATGTTCTAAATGATTATGAATCTTTAGTATTCACATTTCAATTCAGCTACAATTATGATATTTAATCAATCCTTATTACATGGTAATGTTAGACTCCTACAAGACCCACGTATAAAGCTGGTAAAGGGATTTCAAGACGCATCGAGTCGGTTGCATCTCTAAAAGAGGTACAAATATATATACCTATTGAATTATATACGCAACGATTCTGTTGCATCACAAAAAGTCATGATTTAATTTATATGAACTTTTAGGTTCCCGGTCGAAAGTTGAAAAAAGCTGGTAACGATATTCCTCCAACGACGTCCGGGACAAAATCTCAAATTATGATGCGTCTTGAGAAAATGGTGAATGAGTCCGATATTATGCACGGGGCCATTCGTAGTATAGATTTTGATGAAGGTGTTTTCGGAGCTGCTCATTTCGAAATAATTGCAAAGGAGGACATGCAACAACTTTTTGAACACGACGAATTGGGCATCGCTGTCATTCATACATACATATGGTACTCCGATCAATCTATAATTTACTTAGTTGAACAATTTATTTACACATTTCAATGAGTAGTCTAATGTTTATTATGTTTCTATTTAAGGTATATGTATGTAACATTGCTGCGGGGAACTGAATTGTGTAACCGTTTCAATTTTATTGCTGCTTCCCGTATCAACGCAACGTTAATAACGAAAAATCCAACATCTGTAAAGAATGATCTAGTCGATAGATTCATGGCGGCCGGCGATAATACTACACCCAGTTTGTATTTTTTACCGTTTAATTCTGGTAACGGGTTAGATTTTCTTTCTAATAATTTCATTCTAATCTATGTATATCTTTTACGTAGAAAATTTTCATTCATCTAAATTTTTGTTTTATTTTACAGTGGTCACTGGGTGTTGGTTGCTATGGATCTTTCGAGACTAATAGTGTATTATCTCGATTCGTTATCGGGTGATTGGAGTAAATATCCGAGTATGAAGAAGACGGTTGACGCGTAAGTGAAATTCCCCTAAATATTCGTGTGTATTTGTATATTTAATTATGTCTGTCAGATTGATCTCAATATACGTTTTTATTTTGTTAGGGCAATAATAAAATTTAGATCGAAAAAGAATTATCGCAATAGGAAGGACATTACCTGGATCAGAGTTCAGGTATATATTAAGTATCTTATTTTTGCTTATAATAGTGTTTGTTTTTTTGCTTATAATAGTGTTTGTAAGAAATTAACTATATATATTGTTTGTTTTTCTGTGTAGTGTCCTCAGCAAAATAATTCGGTCGATTGCGGATTTTTTGTATTGAGATTTATGAGAGATATCATTGCGTTGAATCGTATAGACATCCCAAAAATGGTATGGAATAATAACTTAGGGTTTATTTTAATATTATCGGATATTTCATCTAATTTGTTACTAAATCATGAATATGTTTTATTCTCTTAATTGTAGTACTTTGAGGAATACAAATCTTACTCAAGAGCTCATTTGGATGAAATGAAGGATGAATTGTGTCAATTCATTGTTGATCAAAGAATCATATAGCTAGGTTGCATATTTTTGTACATATATGTATGGAATGTTGTTGTTGTATGCTGTTGTTGTATATATGTTGTATATTGTTGTTGTACTTTTACTAACTCATGCATATGTTGTTGTATATTGTTGATCAAAGAATCATATATTATGTTGTATATAAATGGATTCATGTTGTATATATCAATGGATTAATGGTGTATAACATTGGATTAAAGGATGAAATCAATATGAATTTTACACTTTTACAGCATGCGAACAGGTTACCAATTAAATATCCACTGTTTTTCAAACAATTTTTTTTAAAATAACTAACACTTTAGAGGGCGCTTTCTGTAGGAAGCACCCTCTAAACATTTTACATTGACAACTTTAGAGGGCGTTTTATCCAGAAAGCGCCCTCTAAACACTTTACATTGACAACTTTAGAGGGCGCTTAACACTTTAGAGGGTGCTTTATGTAGGAAGCGCCCTCTAAACATTTTACATTGACAACTTTAGAGGCCGCTTTGTCCAGAAAGCGCCCTCTAAACACTTTACATTGACAACTTTAGAGGGCGCTTTTTCCAGAAAGCGCCCTCTAAACACTTTACATTGACAACTTTAGAGGGCGCTTTTTCCAGAAAGCGCCCTCTAAGGTGTCCCTTTATGGACCACTCCAGAGGGCACTTTTTTCTGAAAGCGCACTATAATGTGGCCCTTAAAGGGCCACTTTAGACAGCGCTTTCTCCAGGAAAACAAAGCGCTGTCTTTACCTATGCCAGCGCCACTTTAGAGGGCGCTTAAAAGCGCTGTTATAGGCCAAAATAAGCGTCCTCTTTTCCCTTATTTGGCGTAGTGCAAGTTAACTGTTTCGAGATTCTCAAGATGCGGCTGATTGATCTTCTCTTCGTGCTCGAGTAGTCGGGTAATCTCGTCAGGAATCTCTTCAACATCATCTTCTTCCGCCTCAAATACAGGGAACTCAAAGTTGGGAGATGGTGTTGGATCATTATGTTCAATGGGTTTGATCAACCTGCATAATGATTTTGGATATAAAGAGATTTTAGAATTCAAACAAGGCAAATCATTATGCAGATGAAAAGATTGATTTTATTCTATTTTTTTAGGGTTTTATGTGATCACCAATTTCATGGAAAAGCGAAAAGGGAAAATAATTGGAAAAACAAACATTTAACATGAATTTATTGAATGAAAATATCATTGTATTTATGAGCCAACAATGTCATCACTCCTCCTTTTGGCATGGGAGAAGGGTTTTTAAACATAATGAACATTACTTTGACTTATGGATAACTGTTGGAACGTCAACAGCGACCCAATTATTGCAGACCCCTCCAGGGATGACAAAGTTGCCAGAATCTTCCTATGGATCCTCTTCCATAATAGCAGCAGCTTCCTCATCTTGACCAGTGTGGATGAATCCACCACTCTTGAACAGCCCATGCTTGTTGAAAATTCCAGAAGAATACCCTATGCCAGCCCGGGATTTTTTGTCCTCCAGCTTGATCATTTGCCCCAATCCAATATTTGTACCATGCTCAATGGCCAACTTAGCATCATTATAGGACGCAAATGAAGAAGTTCCTTTCTTAGTAGGCTCAGCAATAGATAAAGCTTGGAACGGAGTTCCAACTTCATCCTCAGCATCTATGTAAGAAAAGGAAGACAAATGGCTAACCAGGAGAGTCTTCTCTCCCCCTACCACCATCAACTTCTTGTTTCTGACGAACTTCAATTTCTGGTGTAGGGTGGATGTCACGACGCCTGCCTCGTAAATCCAAGGTCTACCCAACAGACAGCTATATGATGGGTGAATATCCATGACCTGAAAGGTGATCTGGAAATCACTTGGTTCGATCTTGACTGGGAGCTCAACCTCTCCAATCACAGTTTTACGGGACCCATCAAAAGCTTTAACCACCACTCCATTCTGCCTCTTGGGAGGCCCTTGATATAACAATTTAGCAAGAGTGGACTTTGGCAACATATTCAACGATGATCCAGTGTCCACCAGCACATTGGACATGGCATCATCCTTACAGCTCATGGAGATGTGTAGTGCCAAATTGTGGTCTCTTCCCTCCTCAGGGAGATCAGCATCACAAAAACTCAAATTGTTACAAGCGGTGATGTTTGCAACAATACTGTCAAATTATTCTATTGTGACGTCATGATCTACATACGCCACATCTAACACCTTCTGCAGAGCTTCTCGGTGTGGTTCTAAATTCATCAACAAAGATAATACAGAGATCTTTGATGGCGTTTATAGAAGTTGGTCTACAACGTTGTACTCACTCCTTTTGATGAGCCTCAGCATCTCATCACAGTCTTCTTTCATATTACCACTCTGGCCAGCAGAGACAAGAGTTTTTACAACAGAGGCAGGTTTAACGGCAACAAGTGCCAGATTCGGAGCATTCACAGCAGTCCCAACTGGGCGTTCAGCATAATCAGCAACATCTTCCCTTCTGACATCAGCTTGGGGTTTCGGAGGAGCCGAGAAAACACGGCCGCTACGGGTCAGGCCGCTGACGTCGGCAATATTAACAACAGAGGTAGAGGACAGGGGCACCTCTTTCCCATCCTCCAATGCCACATCATTGTAGCGATAGGGAACTGCCTTATCAGAAGAGTATGGCACAAGGCCAGCTGGTTTAATAATCAAAGAGGGAGAAGCCTTCTTCTTGCTGCCATCATACTTGATGACAACGGGCTCAGGGATCCGAAATATCGGAGATATTACATTGACTTCATCATTATCCTCATCAACATTTCGATTCTGAAGTATATCAATGACTCCTTCATCTAGCATTTCTTGAATGTCTTTGCGGACTTAGCGACATCCTCTTTTATTGACAGTGCAAACTCGGCATCTATCGTGGTCATGCTCGTAATGATTGTACTCACACAATAGTTTGTGCATCTCGACCAGAGATTGTCGAATATGGCTGACATATTTGACTTTATATTTACCAGGGCAGCCCTGGACCATGTTGACAGAGGATTTCCCATGCTCGGGCAATGGGTTCTTCTTCACATTAGGACCTACGTCCTCGAAACACAGGATACCACATCTCACAAGGTCTTGAACCTTGGTCTTCAGTGGGTAACAATTTTCCACATCATGTCCGGGAGCACCAGAATGATAAGCACAGTGTAGCTCAGGCTTATACCACCACTGAGGGTTGGTAGGTATAGCCGGTAGGTCTCGTGGAGTAATCAATTTCCTCTCTATCAAAGAGGGATACAATTCGGAATAGGTCATGGGAATAGGATTGAAGGTGACCCTTTTCCTCTTGTAGCTTGTACTGGCTTGATTATTGTTTCGAGGCTGGTAGGTCGGATGTTGAGGACGGTGCTGTTGTTGTTGATATTATTGATGTTGTTGTTGCTGGTTATTGTTGGGATGTTGATATTGCTGATTATCTCTGAAAACAGGTGTTGTGTGAGCCACCTGATGCTAGTTACCGGCAGGCCGCACGGTCTTCCTCCTTACTAAGGGTCTTCTTGGTTTAATATGGGAGGTCACAGCATGTGCCTCGTCATCTTTCTTCTTTCCAAACGTCCCATATCGTTTGGCAGAAGAGCTTTCTTCTCTGGTCAGGCGCCCTTCCTTGACTCCTTCTTCCAGACGCATCCCCATGTTCACCATCTCGGTGAATTCAGAAGGAGCGCTGGCAATCATCCGCTCATAGTAAAATGAGCTCAAGTTATTGAGAAAGATCTTGGTCATTTCTTTCTCCTCCAGCGGGGGCATAATTTGTGTTGCTAACTCTCGCCACCTTTGGGCGTACTCTTTAAAAGTTTCCTTGTCCTTCTGGGACATGGCTCTCAATTAATCCCTATCGGGAGCCATATCCACGTTATACTTGTATTGCTTGACGAAGGCCTCGCCAAGGTCATTGAAGGATCAGATGTTCACTCTGTCCAAACCCATATACCATCTTAGGGCAACACCGGACAAACTGTCCTGGAAGTAGTGAATGAGAAGTTGATCATTGTCGGTCTGAGTCGACATCTTCCTGGCATACATAACCAGGTGGCTGAGAGGGCAAGTATTTCCCTTGTACTTTTCAAAGTCAGGTACTTTGAACTTTACAGGGATTTTGACGTTAGGGACCAAGCAGAGTTCAGCAGCAGACTTGCTGAAGAGGTCCTTTCCTCGGAGAGTTTTCAATTCCTTGCGGAGCTCAAGAAACTGATCATTCATAGCATCCAGCTTTTCATAGACATCTGGGCCCTCAGACGGCTTAGAGTGGTAGATGGTGTCGTCTACTCTGGGCATAGTATGCACGATAGGAGGTGGAACGGCGAGGACCAGGCTAGATGTCGGCAGAGAAGCAAAGTGGGTGCAGGACCCTCAAGAATGAAGTTGGGAGGCATCCCCCAAGGAAACCGGACTGGCATAGTGTCGCAACCTGAAAAAAGGAATGCGGAAAAAACAACCGGCGAAAAAAGAAATGACAGAAGAGTCGCCACCGTGCGTTATTTATCCCAAAGGAGGGAAAGGAAACGCTCGAAGTAAACCTGAAAAAAGGAAAGGAAAAGACAAGGTCTCGCAACCAAATATTGGGTTCGGGAGCCGGTTATGCGAAGGGAAGGTATTAGCACCCCTACGCATCCATAGTACTCTATGGGATCCACTTTTGTTGTTCTTGTCTAAAGGGTGTAGGTTTATCTAATGTACTATTTACTAAAAGGGGGGTCAAAAGAAAATGACTCGCACGGATATCGCATCCACTGCATACGTATCTCATCTGAACATGAGAATCAGAGTCTTCGTAGCTCGGCTACCTAGGGGTTAAAGAGGAGTGTGCTCGCTAAGATATCGTGTCTTATGCCTACGTATCTCATCTGGACTAAGAATCAGAGCAAGCCGTAGTTCAGCTAACTACGGGGTAAGGGTTGTGTTTTGGGGTGAACGACGTTACTACGCAATCTACCGGATGCTCGACCTTTGGAGACTTACTCGCCTGTAGTAGAAGGAGCAAACGTGTTCTTAGGAGAAGAAAAATCAATGAGTTGTTGGTGTTTCAGGGATGCTCATGCAAAAATGGAAGTCCTAGACGAAGGAACAGTGCTACCTTAATTGACATGCAAACGAGAGACTGTACGAAGCCTAGCAATCTTATGGGGAAACGATCACACCACACAAAACATGTATCTTAAAGTAAACGCGCCAACAGGGGGCTCAAACATACATGGGTAGGGATTTAGTCAAGAGGGGTCATATCAACCTCGACAAACAAGCCATGGAAAGGTAATCAAATGGGCTCTTAACCACTGACATTGAACGTCAGGGTGAGCAGATCAAAAGGGTAATGAGGATAAGACCTCATAGCTCTTAACCCTGGACCGGGTGAGCTCATGACAAAAAATGGGGATTCAGAAAGGTGGAACCCTCTCCACTGACTGACCGGACAAAAGATCTTGGGCTTTTGTTCTGAAGCATCGACACGTAGTGCGAGCATAAAGAACGACACACTGAATAACGGGGGATTGATTACTAATCCCTTTTATCCATCAATTGCATCTGTATGGAGGTCTTTGGGCACAAAAGTAAACAAACAAAAGAAAACATTGCCTCCTATTGAGGTCTTCCAGCTAAGAAAGCGGTAAAATGCGGGAAAGATGTAAAAGTACCACACGGATAAAGATCCGAAGTAACAGCAACTAAAGACACAAGAAACCCAGAGATCTCTCAAGCTGGAACCATCAAAGAAAGCAAGTTAATACAGGTAATCGGAATAAAGCTCCAAATGGTATCCCACAAATAAAGTGGAATGCCAAGCAAGCTATCCTTTCAGGAGTCATGTGAGCCCTCTTAAAAAACTCAACAAACAGGTTAGAGTGACAGGATGGGGCGCAATCAAGAGTTGCCCCAAATCAAAATGTAACCACATGAATCATGCCATTAAAATTCACAAAAAGAGCTCACAAAAAGCAACCAAGTGTAGGAGGCCTAAACCTCTTGTTAAACACATGCATCAAAAGGGTATCAAAATTCAAAGTCATGGGGCAAGGATCCACACATCAAGACATGACATACATACTAAAACATGTGCCCACATGCAAAACCTAACGATACCCACTCTTCCAAATTCACCCATAATACCTCATACATTCAGAAATTTCAGGTTGAAAGTATAAAGTAGTGGAAATAGGGCATACCTGATTGGGGAGGATCGATTGAAATTGAATTGCACCGTTGGCTTTGCAGAACAATCTTAGGGTTTAAATGAGAGGGAATTGGTTCTTTGCAAATGAGTTCCCTTCAGTCTCTGGAGGTTGCTCTGAACTCTGTTAGCTCTTCTCTCGCTATCTTTTTCCCAGGGTTTTTTGGGAGATGGAAGTCTAGAATTTATAACCTGATTCTTGTGACTTTGTGGGCTCAAAAGAGAGAGGTCCAAGTCCAAGATTTTTCTGTTATATTTTATTTATTTATTTATTTTATTTATTTATTTATTTCGTTTTTCTTTTTCTTTTTTTTTCTTTTTTCTTTTTTTCTTTTTTTTTCGTTTTTTTTTTCTTTCGTTTTTTCGTTTTTTTTTTCGAAACGCGTGGGCTTCGCCTAGCGAGCATGACAGTTCATGAACAAACTTTTGCTCCTTCAAGATTAACGTTTTGACTGATGAATAGACCCCATTTGAACATGTTGGAAGTATCTCAAGCCATTCCCTTGTGTTGACTGATCACCTAGATAGGACCCACAAAGTGTCTTGGATGATATTCAAGTTTCTTGGATCTAATTCTGATTGACATGATGAAATGCAATATGAAATGTTAAATGACCTGAAAATGAATGCATGCATGAGGGGGCAAATTTTGAGGTATTACACATAGCTGTTGGTACAAAGTGGGCGTTGGCCGCAGGCACGATTGAAGAGGCAATCTTGGAGATGACTGTCCTCTAGGGAGGAGTTGAAGGCGTCAGAGACGACTGGCTCTAGATATCCATGAATGACTCCATTAGGGCAGTCAATCTGGCCACTTCCTCTTTGTCTCTTGCTCCAAATGATCCATTAGTCTTGATGCGTTGGCTCGGGTGTAGTACCGGTGAGTCAGCTTGTCTTCAAAATAAATGAAGAACACAGAGTTAGACGATAGAACAAAAAGCCTGGAGCAAAACCTGCTTATGCACATGATGCATACAAATGCATATGATTTAATTTTTATATTAGAGGAACTTTAGAGTCCTATTTGCAAATATTGAAAATATTAAACATTTATCAAATATGAAAATATCACATCAATAATATTTGGAAATATTTTTACACCAAGGAAGTACAGTCTTGGTAACCAAATACAATACAAGAGAGAAGGAAAATGAACATCCTATGGAACCCTAGAAACAACCGTCTAAAGCTCTGGACACTAGAAGATAAGCTGCACGAAGCCTCTTCACCTCCCTCTCGTAGATTGCCTCCATATCTGCCTTCTCTTTGGCGAGTCGATCATACTTCCTTTTCCAAAACTTGGAAGACTGAGGAAGTAGAGAAGTCAATGCATCATCAGGCTCATCAATAACCTGGTGCTCAAGGAAATCTATCAAAGCATCATTCTCCCTAATCTGATGAAGCAACTTCTCTCGTTCACGGATCCAGGAACGCGAACGATCTTCGTCTCTCAACTCCTCTATTCCTTGGTTAGGGAGGGTTGAAGGTCCAGCCACAACCAAAGGTGTAGGTCTTGGATACTCATAAGGAATGAGGTACTCAGAAGCTCTCCTCCTAACCCAAGAGGTATAAGGTTCCATGGCGATACAGTTCTTCGGACCTAGCTCCTTCCTTCCCTTCCTATGGATCTTGCGCCAAGCACGGACCATCCTACCCTTCAAGCCTTGGGGATCTTTACCCTCCTGAAAGAACACACCTTCTAACAGAATATTATTAGGTTTATCCTTTAGGGGGAACCCAAGCTGACGACGTGCCAAAATAAGGTTGTAGTTGATCCCACCACATGTACCAAGAAAAGGCACATTGGAGAATTCACCAAAGAGTCGATAATCTGCACACCATCATATACACGGTTGTACCAAGGATATCATCATTAGTGAGAGACATAAGTCTCGTGGACCACCGTAGACATCCTTTGTTCTCCTTGAAGGTGACCGTCTGTGGCAAGTGCGAAATAAACCACTTGTACAACAGAGGCAAACAACACACAATGGTACCACCACCCTTTGTATTCCTCATATGCAAAGAAAAGTAGGTGTCATCCAACAGAGTCGGAACGGGATTAAGAGTAGAGAAAATCCTAATAGCGTTCACATCCACAAACTTGTCGATGTTGGGGAATAACACTAGCCCATAGATGAGAAGTACAAATATGGCCTCAAAGGCGTCCTCACTCATGGCCTTCCCATACGTAATAGCTTGAGCAATGAGGAACTCAGAAGGGAGACCTTGAATTCCACCTTTGGTAGTCAAATGAGCACCAACTAAAGATTCATCTATATGCAACATATCAGCTATCTCTTGAGAAGTATGAACACTCTCTAAGCCACTGAACGGCAACTGGTCTAGAATAGGTATACCCACAAGGTAGGCATACTTCTCAAGCGTGGGCAAAAGCTGAAATTCCGGAAATATGAAGCGACGGTACAAGGGATCATAGAACTACACCAATACACGCATCAATCCTTCGTCCACTTGAGTAGTCAGAATAGATAGAAGCTTTCCATAACGAGCCTTGAAACCCAAGGGATCCAATACATAGGATGTCAAATTCCGTAGCTCTTTCAAGTCGGGTTGTCTAAAACTGTACTTCTTCGTATTCCTTCTTTGTCTTTCCATGTCTGATAATTTGCAAATAGACCTCTTAAGTTCCTTAACAAATTTCTCATTGTTGATGATATGGATGCAAATGGGTGCATGAATGCATGAATGCAACAATCACCCTCAAGGATCAAGCAAAGCACACCAAACAAAGGTCATAGGATGGATCATGTCATCCTTAATATCAATCATCCATTTTGGTGGATTATGGTTTACACCTTATCAACACCCAAGTTCCATTGATATTAAGGATACAGGAATGGATCAACCATGAATCAAGGGTTTGTTGCAAGTCACGAGCATGGAGTCCCGGTTAAGAACCACCCAAAGGGAGTGTACTAGGGTTTAAACCTGCCAAACATGTTCTACAAGAGGTTCCCATAGTCATCATCCCATCTTTCGGATATTATCGGATAAACGACTACTCGTATTCCAAAAATATTCTCAAGAGGAACTCTTATGAGTGTAGTATCGCGTAACAATTGTATCAAATCTTACACTTGAACGACTTTCGCACTACATCCTAAAAATAGGCCAAGATGGGCTTGGTAAACTAAGGTCCTTGGCTTCTAAGGTCTATACTGGAAAGAGTAGAGTCTAACCACAACTACTTGTGTGACCTTATTGATCCCAACATGACCTCCACCAAGTGAATGGGCTTGCAAGTCAACCTGCTAAGGAATAACTCCACACAAGTCAACAAGACTATGCCATTCTCCTATCCTAAGTGCACTCGAGTTCGGGTATAGAACTCATCTCACAAAGATCACCAAGCATACAAGGAATTAATATTCAAGCAATTCAATCATTACATACAATATAGTAATCCCAAATTGCACAAAAATATGTCACAAACATAATATACAATACAATGCAACAAAAATATGAAAAGTAGGCAAAACCCACAAGGTAAACCATACAAGTCGAGTCGCCACCTCACTTCTATTTATCCAAAGGAATGGTTAGAAAGCGAACAACAACCTAAAAGTTTTATCGAATCAAAAACTAGTAAAAATGTCAGAGATCGGGGTAAGGGGGTTGGTTATGCAATAGGAAGGTTTTAAGCACCTAAAACATCCTAGGTACTCCTAGGGAGCCCTTTTCACATTTTGTTGTAAGGTTGGTATTTTATGAAAATTTGTTTGTGCGAACATGATTGAAGAGATGAGAAGAGAATATACAAGTTAATTACAATTTGTGTTTGGATGGATAAACCCATTGCCTACGTACCATCTTAAAAAGATTAGGATCAAAACCCCGTAGTTCGGGGTAAAAATTTCAAAAACAAGTTGGTGAATTGATTGGTCCAAAAGCCTTAAGGTCTTTTGTTATCCAAGGGAGAAAACTCAACCTAAAACCACAAATCCACCATGTGAGGATAGCTTCAACATGCTAGTGAGGGGTTAACCCTGTAATAAGCATGGAAGACTCATTGTCCATCATTAAGGACATAGGTGAGTATTACATCTACCTCAAGGATAACTCAAACCTAATAACTAAAGGTTATGGAAAAGTTTTGATTAAGAAAGGTGGCCATTGAAACCACAAAAGTATTTGAAGGAGTTGTATTTACCAATGAAAAGTATTTACAAAATATGGTCAAAGTTGACTTAATGATTCAATTCAAAATAAGTGTTATGAAAAGAAAGTTTGACAATCAAAAGCATAATGCTTAGGTTTCTAATGTTGAAAACAAATGTTAAATGTTTGCACAAAAGTTTTGGCTTGGGTTAGAGAGGAGGGAAGAAGAAGAATGGCTAAGGTCCTAATCATACAAGAGATGAAGGATAAGAAACAAGACCACAAATGGAGTTCCTCTCTTGAGATCATATTGATGATCCAAGTAGCTCTCATCCTTTGGAATATGCAAGCAAAATAAGTGTAAGCTCAAGCAATCAAATTAATTAAGCAAGCTCTTAGAAGATCCCCAATGGCTCTTGTATCTTTCACTTTGGATGAACATGGCAATGATTCTTAAATTTGGCTCACATAGGATTCCCTAGCACAAAAGCACACACATCAAAGAGTTTTATGAAGCAACACAAGAATGGACAAGAGTGAATTTAGAGAGTGGGTCCTTCTAATCCATCTTCAACATTAAGGTCCTTTTACTCCAATTTTGCATAGGGAATGTCCTAGAAACTAAGTCCATTTGTCCATTTTTGCATTTTGGTCCACAACAATCAAAACAAAACACAAGCACAATAATATATACACAATTATGTGCTCTAGAATTTATAACCTGATTTTTGTGATTTTGTGGGCTCAAAAGAGAGAGGTCCAAGTCCAAGATTTTTCTGTTATATTTTATTTATATATTTATTTATTTATTTATTTATTTATTCATTTTTTTTTAAACGCGTGGGCTTCGCCTAGCGAGCATGACAGTTCATGAAAAAACTTTTGCTCCTTCAAGATTAACGTTTTGACTAATGAATAGACCCCATTTGAACATGTTGGAAGTATCTCAAGCCATTCCCTTGTGTTGACTGATCACCCAAATAGGACCCACAAAGTGTCTTGGATGATATTCAATTTTCTTGGATCTAATTCCGATTGACATGATGAAATGCAATATGAAATGTTAAATGACCTAAAAATGAATGCATGCATGAGGGGGGGCAAATTTTGAGGTATTACAGTTGCCCCTATTCAATCAACTGGAGACCCGAAAAGAAGATAGCAGCGGCTTTCGCACCTTCGAGGTATCAAGGGATTGAATACAATAAAAGCCCGAAAATTTGCACTGAAGTGAAGTGAAGTAACAATGCCTGTCAGAATCAAAAAAGAGGTGGTCTTGAAAGAAGAATCCGTCTGGTACGGTGAGAGTCAGTGTGAATACCGAAAAAGAATGTTAACCTGGATACCAAAATAAATGGTAACACAGAAATAACCATGGCCTGAATGCTGCTCATCAGTCTGAATACTGGAAATGACTTCGATCTGAACATCGGAAGATATGAGATTATTAATATCGGTCTGAACACCGAGAAGCTGGCCTGAATGCCACAAGTTGCATCGACCTGAATGTCGGAAACTTCTTTGATCTGAACATCGAAAAACTGGCATGAATGCCGCAAGTTGCATCGACCTGAACGTCGGAAACTTCTTCGATCTGAACATCATAAAACTGGCCTGAACGCCACTTCGGTCTGAATACCGGAAACTGACCTGAATGCCACTTCGGTCTGAATACCGGAAACTTCATGCCTGTCAGCATCGGCAGAAATAGGGAAAGATAATAGAGGCGGCGCATGGGCCAATGACACTTGCTGGGGATAATAAAGGTAAGTCGTGAACAATCTTCAGTCTGAGTATTGGAAACAACTTCTGGCTTATCACTTGGGATACCGAGAATGTTTTATGCTTCACATGCGTATGTTGGAATTTTCCAATGGCGTAATGCTCCATGAAAATGGAAATGCTACGCGATTTGGGAGGATGCAATGCAATATGATTCTACATGGAGGGATGCGAAATGCTGGGTAGAATGCCAAGTCGAGGCAAGGGAATCTGCTGGGGAAATAATCACGATCTTCTGGACCCTGGCAAGGCTCTTGGAGATGCACAACGCAAAGAACTCTGTGGGGAAATGACCCGCCACATGGTGTTCTAGCAATGACGAAATACCGAGACTCTGACTGGGGAGAGAACGGCACTGAAAACCTGCTGTTGGGGAAAGCGATAGTGGTTCTGGCAACCATAATCTGCGAGAGAGACGACTTAGCAGGGGAAGCAAACACCGATACGGTACCGAGATTCTGCTTCAAGGAAAGAGACCATGGATCTGGCGTCGAGATCATCAATCTGGCATCGAACCCTGAGGAGCAGCCGCTTCTGCTGGGAAGATACAGTCTGGCACTGTCAACTCCGCTGGGGATATATAGTCTGGCACTGTCAACTCTACTGGGGAGTGTATATTCTGAAACAACCGCTTGGAGAAGGTACAGCAGTGAGAGCCTGCTGGGGATCGAAGAATCCAATGCTCTGATCAGCTCTGCAGGGATAAGATACCAACTTCGACTGTTGGGGGAAACATTCGCGATCATCGGTTGGGAACCTTAAGGAAATTCCCCGAGGGTACCTGTTCTGAATAGACGATCTAAAGCACTTGACATTTACAGCAATTTTAAATGTTTATTAAGCATGTACTTGTAAAGCTCTTATGTTTCATGATGCAATGTTTATCAAAAATTCGGACGTCATTTTTGCAAACAAAACAGTAAAAATGAAAAATGGAAACAGAGATATACTGAATAACATGATTTTATTTATTGAATGGCCTCTGAATGGGCATTTATATCAGGAAGCAATCCCTGGAAGAGGTAATCGCACAAAAGATAAAAAAACAGAAATTAATCTAATGGCAATGTGAAATGGATTCCTATTGGGTTCCAATTTTGCTATGACTCGCTCGTCTTCAAGATCCTCCAGATGATCAGCTTTCCAAAAAGAGTGATTGGAATGTTTCCTACCTTTCGGAAGTTTCCGGTTATCAACACGAGAGGATATTCAGAACTACTCAGAACGCAGTCATTCGTTTAATCCCTAACTTTTGCCTGGATCGCCCTTTTCGGGTTTTCAATCCACCGGGATACCCATTTTTGCCTAAGTTGCCTCTTCAGGTTTTCAACTTACCGGGTGTACGATCCTTTCATTTTTAATCCCTAATTTTTTCCCGAACCTTTTCATTTTCTTGGTTCGTCGGGATGCCCATTTTTTGCCTGGACTATTCTTTTTACTGTCCAACGGGTCTATTTTATGCGAAGTATTTTTTAACTGCGTCTGAGTTCACAGGGGAAGTGAAGTTTTCACCATCCATCATTGCAAGCATTAAGGCCCCACCATCAAAAACCTTGGTGAAAATATACGGTCCATCATAGTTAGGAGTCCACTTGCCCCTGTGATCTGTCTGAGGAGGAAGGATCCTTTTCAACACTAAATCTCCGACTTGGAAACATCGAGGATGCACTTTCTGATCAAAGGCTCTCTTCCTCCGACTCTGATACAATTGCCCATGACAAATGGCTGTCATTCGCTTCTCTTCGATAAGACTCAACTCATTGAACCTTGTCCGAACCCATTCAGCTTCGTCTAACTTGACATCCAACAGGACTCTTAGAGAAGGAATCTCCACTTCAATAGGTAGGACTGCTTCCATACCATACACAAGGGAGTAAGGGGTTGCCCCGGTCGATGTACGTACTGAAGTACGGTACCCATGCAAGGTGAAGGGTAGCATCTCATGCCAATCTCTGTACGTAACGACCATCTTCTGCACAATCTTCTTTATGTTCTTATTTGTCGCCTCAACAGCACCGTTCATCTTAGGGCGGTAAGGGGTAGAATTATGATGCTGAATGTTGAAGTTCTGGCACAACTCCTTCATCATTTTGTTGTTGAGATTATAACCATTATCAGTAATGATTCTTTCGGGAATCCCATAGCGACAAATGATTTCTTTCTTGATGAAACGGGCAACCACATGTCTGGTGACATTCACGAACGATGTTGCTTCGACCCACTTGGTGAAATAGTCGATGGCAACAAGGATGAAGCGATGCCCATTGGAGGCGGTCGGCTCAATCTTTCCAATCATATCGATGCCCCACATAGAAAAAGGCCACGACGAAGACATCACATTCAAAGGATTTGGCGGCACATGTACCTTATCAGCATAAATCTGGCATTTATGACACTTCCGAGCATATTTGAAACAATCAGATTCCATGGTCATCCAGTAATATCCCGCTCTCAACAATTTCTTAGCCATTGCATATCCGCCGGCATGAGTACCGAAGGAGCCTTCATGAACTTCCTGCATTAACATGTCTTCTTCGTGTCTATCCACGCATCTAAGCAGAACCATGTCGAAGTTCCTCTTATACAGCACATCGTCTTTGTTCAAGAAGAAACTGCCTACCAATCTTCTCAAAGTCTTTCTATCATTGTTGGATGCCCCTGCAGGGTACTCTTGATTCTTCAGAAAGCGCTTGATGTCGTGATACCAGGGCTTGTCGTCAACTACCAGTTCAGTAGCAAACACATACGCGGCCCTGTCGAGGCGCATCACATCGATCCTGGGAGCGTGGTTCCACCGAATCACGTTGGAGGATAGAGTAGCAAGAGCATCTGCCATCTGGTTTTCGTCACGAGGTATATGATACAACTTTACTGTCGTGAAGAAAGTCAACAGTCTTCTCGTGTAATCTATGTAAGGGACCAGATTGGGCTGGAGAGTGTTCCAATCACCATTCACTTGATTGATCACCAGAGCTGAATCTCCGAAGATGTCCAAAGTCTTGATTCTCAAGTCAATGGCTTGCTCAAGACCCAAGATACAGGCTTCATACTCAGCTTCATTATTTGTGCACTCAAAAGTCAGACGAGCGGTGAAAGGCATGTGGGCACCTTTCGGAGTAGTAATGACAGCGCCAATTCCACTTCCTCTGGCATTGACAGCCCCATCAAACAACAAAGTCCACTTTTCGTCTGGATCAGGTCCCTCCTTAACAACTGGCTCTTCGCAGTCTTTCATCTTGAGGAACATGATGTCTTCATCTGGAAAATCAAACTTCATCGGCTCATAATCTTCAACCGGCTGTT
This sequence comes from Lathyrus oleraceus, assembly GCF_024323335.1. Lineage (NCBI taxonomy): Eukaryota > Viridiplantae > Streptophyta > Magnoliopsida > Fabales > Fabaceae > Lathyrus > Lathyrus oleraceus. The sequence goes on from NC_066584.1 coordinate 279,607,976, forward strand.
GAGCAAGATAGTCTGACAGAATACTCCCCTTGATGGCTTTCTTGGATGTATACTGGATATTGTACTCTGTCAGTACCATTTGCCAACGAGCAACCCTTCTGGTGAGAGCTGGCTTCTCAAATATATACTTGACTGGATCCATCTTGGAGATCAGTAAGGTTGTGTGAGACAGCATGTATTGTCTCAAACGCTTAGTAGCCCATGCAAGTGCACAACATGTCTTTTCAAGCATCGAGTATCTCGACTCGCAATTTGTGAATTTCTTACTCAAGTAGTAGATGGCATGCTCTTTCCTACCTGTCTCGTCGTGTTGACCGAGAACACAACCCATGGAATTGTCTAGTACTGTCAAATACATAATCGGCGGTCTCCCTGGGACCGGAGGCATAAGGATATGAGGATTCTGCAAATACTCTTTTATCTTCTCGAAAGCCCTTTGGCAATCATCATTCCACCTGATGGCCTAATCTTTTCTCAACAATTTAAAAATTGGCTCACACGTGGCTGTTAGGTGAGAGATGAACCTTGCAATGTAGTTCAACCTTCCTAAGAAACCACGAACTTGTTTCTCTGTTCTTGGCTCAGGCATTTCCTGTATCGCTTTCACTTTGGCCGGATCCACCTCAATCCCTTTTTCACTAACAATAAAACCCAGTAGTTTTCCAGATCTCACCCCAAAAGTACACTTGTTCGGATTAAGCCTCAGCTTGAATTTTCTCAAACGCTCAAACAATTTCTACAAATTCACCAAATGTTCTTCTTCCGTCTGAGATTTGGCAATCATATCATCAACATAAACCTCGATTTCATGATGAATCATATCATGGAAAAGAGTCACCATCGCTTGTTGATATGTTGCTCTGACATTTTTCAGACCAAACGGCATCACCTTGTAGCAGAAGGTGCCCCATGGGGTTATGAATGTTGTCTTCTCCATGTCTTCTGGTGCCATCTTAATTTGATTATAGCCAGAAAAGCCATCCATGAAGGAGAATACCGAGAACTGAGCTGTGTTATCCACCAAAACATCGATGTGAGGTAATGGGAAATCATCTTTAGGGCTAGCTCTGTTCAGATCCCGGTAGTCAACACACATCCGTACCTTTCCATCCTTCTTAGGTACTGGAACAATGTTTGCTACCCATGGCGGATAATTTGTAACCGCTAGAAACCCTGCATCCAACTGTTTTTGCACTTCTTCCTTTATCTTGACAGCCATCTCTGGTCTTGTTCTTCTGAGCTTCTGCTTGACCGGAGGACAATCCTCTTTGAGAGGCAAACGGTGTACCACGATATTTGTGTCAAGCCCGGGCATGTCCTGATAAGACCAGACGAAGATGTCAACATACTCTTGCAGCAATTCAATCAGCCCCTTCTTCACATTATCTTCCAAAGCAGCCCCTATCTTGATTTCTCTCTTGACGTTCTCGATGCCGAGATTAATCACTTCAGTAGACTCTTGATGCAGTTGAATGACCCTTTCTTCCTGTTTTAATAACCTGGTAAGTTCTTCAGGGAGTTCACAGTCTTCATCACCCTCTTCTTCAGCTTGAAAGATTGGATTTTCAAAGTCGAAGCGGGCCATAGCAGAACCGTTATCAATAGGATCCGGTGATGTGCATTTGCATGAGTGATGGTATGTGCTTATGAGTGTGAACAAGGAGTGAAAACTAAACAAAACATTGCCAAATATTTTTTTTGATTTTTGAAAACTGCAAAAATAGAAAGACAGTGAAAAAAATATTTGAATGCAAAAAGACGTCCTTTATTTATGATAAAAAATGCAAGTATCCCCATAGATGAGCCCTACAATGAGTCATTACGCCCTGTGCGGAACGTAAGGCTTGGATATGCATGAACAAACAAAGAAAATTACTCCTCCAGAAAAGTGACTTGGACAATCTCCTCAGAAGACCAATTGTTGATGACTTCACCCGGGATCCTCGGACGCACCCAATTATCGATGTCGAAATCACTATCCCCATCTTCTCTGTTGATTCCTTCGGGTACCGTACCGGTGAATGCCTGAGTCAGCTATCCTACTAGTGGAATACTTAACAAACTGAGAACACTGCGGTCGTACCTGTTATGCAAGACATGCTAATGAATATGCAAATGCAATGACATGTTTATCAGTTCCAAAGGTATTCTACCCCCTTGATTCCAGTCTCTCATCAGATAAAATATCCCTTTTAAAAAGTACCAGAAAAACCCCGACTAGAATCAAGAAGAAGATATAAACCCCACAGAAATGGATAAACATGTGTGAATGATATGAATGCGAATGATGTGATGCAATGCAGTGACATGCAAATCAAGGTTGATGTATCTGCTTGAATATCTGTTGGGATGCACTGTCTGAAGAGAAACCCACTGAAGAATGTACTACGAGATCAAAACTCGGCTCCAGAAAACCGGGTTGGTTGTATATCACGAGGCACGGGATCAGAACTTCAGCATGAATTCGGAACCGGGAACCATAGAACACAGTCATCGACTTAGAACCCATACTTCAGAACCAATGGTCACCAACAAGAACCAAACAAAAGTCACCAACAGGACACGGTCACCAACAGAACGAGTCACCATCAGTACCTGTAAACGATTCATTCCCGCCCCACTCACGGGTGTAATCTAGGCCAGGGTAAGGTCAAGAGAAACGCATGATAAACAATCCTTTCAAGAATATCATCATATGCATACCAGGTGTATGCAACGATAATACCCCATCAGAATCTGAATTGCTCGCGATACCATGTTCCGCTAAGTGGCGTCATACCACCCGCTTCCCATGAATCACTCTATTCCTAGGTGTCCTAAAGTTCACTCATAGCCTGTGTATTGGGCCTTTTACCTCTTGTGACTCCCACCCAACAGTGAAACAGATGCACAACCAACACAGTATGCATGAGACAGTAAAGCACACATAGGATGCAATACAAGCAGATAAGTATGCAAAGCAATAAATAAATAACACACAATAGACAATAAACAAACAAACGCTAGGAAGGGCCCACTAGGGAAAAGAATTGTCCCCAGCAGAGTCGCCAGCTGTCGCAACCTGAAAAAAGGAATGCGAAAAAAACAACCGGCGAAAAAAGAAATGACAGAAGAGTCGCCACTGTGCGTTATTTATCCCAAAGGAGGGAAAGGAAACGCTCGAAGTAAACCTGAAAAAAGGAAAGGAAAAGACAAGGTCTCGCAACCAAATCTTGGGTTCGGGAGCCGGTTATGCGAAGGGAAGGTATTAGCACCCCTACGCATCCGTAGTACTCTACGGGATCCACTTTTGTTGTTCTTGTCTAAAGGGTGTAGGTTTATCTAATGTACTATTTACTAAAAGGGGGGTCAAAAGAAAATGACTCGCACGGATGTCGCATCCACTGCATACGTATCTCATCTGAACATGAGAATCAGAGTCTTCGTAGCTCGGCTACCTAGGGGTTAAAGAGGAGTGTGCTCGCTAAGACATCGCGTCTTATGCCTACGTATCTCTTCTGGACTGAGAATCAAAGCAAGCCGTAGTTCGGCTAACTACGGGGTAAGGGTTGTGTTTTGGGGTGAACGACGTTACTACGCAATCTACCGGATGCTCGACCTTTGGAGACTTACTCGCCTGTAGTAGAAGGAGTAAACGTGTTCTTAGGAGAAGAAAAATCAATGAGTTGTTGGTGTTTCAGGGATGCTCATGCAAAAAAGGAAGTCCTAGACGAAGGAACAGTGCTACCTTAATTCACATGCAAACGAGAGACTGTACGAAGCCTAGCAATCTTATGGGGAAACGATCACACCACACAAAACATGTATCTTAAAGTAAACGCGCCAACAGGGGGGCTCAAACATACATGGGTAGGGATTTAGTCAAGAGGGGTCATATCAACCTCGACAAACAAGCCATGGAAAGGTAATCAAATGGGCTCTTAACCACTGACATTGAACGTCAGGGTGAGCAGATCAAAAGGGTAATGAGGATAAGACCTCATAGCTCTTAACCCTGGACCGGGTGAGCTCATGACAAAAAATGGGGATTCAGAAAGGTGGAACCCTCTCCACTGACTGACCGGACAAAAGATCTTGGGCTTTTGTTCTGAAGCATCGACACGTAGTGCGAGCATAAAGAACGACACACTGAATAACAGGGGATTGATTACTAATCCCTTTTATCCGTCAATTGCCTCTGCATGGAGGTCTTTGGGCACAAAAGTAAACAAACAAAAGAAAACATTGCCTCCTATTGAGGTCTTCCAGCTAAGAAAGCGGTAAAATGCGGGAAAGATGTAAAAGTACCACACGGATAAAGATCCGAAGTAACAGCAACTAAAGACACAAGAAACCCAGAGATCTCTCAAGCTGGAACCATCAAAGAAAGCAAGTTAATACAGGTAATCGGAATAAAGCTCCAAATGGTATCCCACAAATAAAGTGGAATGCCAAGCAAGCTATCCTTTCAGGAGTCATGTGAGCCCTCACAAAAAACTCAACAAACAGGTTAGAGTGACAGGATGGGGCGCAATCAAGAGTTGCCCCAAATCAAAATGTAACCACATGAATCATGCCATTAAAATTCACAAAAAGAGCTCACAAAAAGCAACCAAGTGTAGGAGGCCTAAACCTCTTGTTAAACACATGCATCAAAAGGGTATCAAAATTTAAAGTCATGGGGCAAGGATCCACACATCAAGACATGACATACATACTAAAACATGTGCCCACATGCAAAACCTAACGATACCCACTCTTCCAAATTCACCCATAATACCTCATACATTCAGAAATTTCAGGTTGAAAGTATAAAGTAGTGGAAATAGGGCATACCTGATTGGGGAGGATCGATTGAAATTGAATTGCACCGTTGGCTTTGCAGAACAATCTTAGGGTTTAAATGAGAGGGAATTGGTTCTTTGCAAATGAGTTCCCTTCAGTCTCTGGAGGTTGCTCTGAACTCTGTTAGCTCTTCTCTCGCTATCTTTTTCCCAGGGTTTTTTGGGAGATGGAAGTCTAGAATTTATAACCTGATTCTTGTGACTTTGTGGGCTCAAAAGAGAGAGGTCCAAGTCCAAGATTTTTCTGTTATATTTTTTTTATTTATTTATTTTATTTATTTATTTATTTCGTTTTTCTTTTTCTTTTTTTTTCTTTTTTTCTTTTTTTCTTTTTTTTTCGTTTTTTTTTTCTTTCGTTTTTTCGTTTTTTTTTTCGAAACGCGTGGGCTTCGCCTAGCGAGCATGACAGTTCATGAACAAACTTTTGCTCCTTCAAGATTAACGTTTTGACTGATGAATAGACCCCATTTGAACATGTTGGAAGTATCTCAAGCCATTCCCTTGTGTTGACTGATCACCTAGATAGGACCCACAAAGTGTCTTGGATGATATTCAAGTTTCTTGGATCTAATTCTGATTGACATGATGAAATGCAATATGAAATGTTAAATGACCTGAAAATGAATGCATGCATGAGGGGGCAAATTTTGAGGTATTACACATAGCTGTTGGTACAAAGTGGGCGTTGGCCGCAGGCACGATTGAAGAGGCAATCTTGGAGATGACTGTCCTCTGGGGAGGAGTTGAAGGCGTCAGAGACGACTGGCTCTAGATATCCATGAATGACTCCATTAGGGCAGTCAATCTGGCCACTTCCTCTTTGTCTCTTGCTCCAAATGATCCATTAGTCTTGATGCGTTGGCTCGGGTGTAGTACCGGTGAGTCAGCTTGTCTTCAAAATAAATGAAGAACACAGAGTTAGACCATAGAACAAAAAGCCTGGAGCAAAACCTGCTTATGCACATGATGCATACAAATGCATATGATTTAATTTTTATATTAGAGGAACTTTAGAGTCCTATTTGCAAATATTGAAAATATTAAACATTTATCACATATGGAAATATCACATCAATAATATTTGGAAATATTTTTACACCAAGGAAGTACAGTCTTGGTAACCAAATACAATACAAGAGAGAAGGAAAATGAACATCCTATGGAACCCTAGAAACAACCGTCTAAAGCTCTGGACACTAGAAGATAAGCTGCACGAAGCCTCTTCACCTCCCTCTCGTAGATTGCCTCCATATCTGCCTTCTCTTTGGCGAGTCGATCATACTTCCTTTTCCAAAACATGGAAGACTGAGGAAGTAGAGAAGTCAATGCATCATCAGGCTCATCAATAACCTGGTGCTCAAGGAAATCTATCAAAGCATCATTCTCCCTAATCTGATGAAGCAACTTCTCTCGTTCACGGATCCAGGAACGCGAACGATCTTCGTCTCTCAACTCCTCTACTCCTTGGTTAGGGAGGGTTGAAGGTCCAGCCACAACCAAAGGTGTAGGTCTTGGATACTCATAAGGAATGAGGTACTCAGAAGCTCTCCTCCTAACCCAAGAGGTATAAGGTTCCATGGCGATACAGTTCTTCGGACCTAGCTCCTTCCTTCCCTTCCTATGGATCTTGCGCCAAGCACGGACCATCCTACCCTTCAAGCCTTGGGGATCTTTACCCTCCTGAAAGAACACACCTTCTAACAGAATATTATTAGGTTTATCCTTTAGGGGGAACCCAAGCTGACGACGTGCCAAAATAAGGTTGTAGTTGATCCCACCACATGTACCAAGAAAAGGCACATTGGAGAATTCACCACAAGAGTCGATAATCTGCACACCATCATATACACGGTTGTACCAAGGATATCATCATTAGTGAGAGACATAAGTCTCGTGGACCACCGTAGACATCCTTTGTTCTCCTTGAAGGCGACCGTCTGTGGCAAGTGCGAAATAAACCACTTGTACAACAGAGGGAAACAACACACAATGGTACCACCACCCTTTGTATTCCTCATATGCAAAGAAAAGTAGGTGTCATCCAACAGAGTCGGAACGGGATTAAGAGTAGAGAAAATCCTAATAGAGTTCACATCCACAAACTTGTCGATGTTGGGGAATAACACTAGCCCATAGATGAGAAGTACAAATATGGCCTCAAAGGCGTCCTCACTCATGGCCTTCCCATACGTAATAGCTTGAGCAATGAGGAACTCAGAAGGGAGACCTTGAATTCCACCTTTGGTAGTCAAATGAGCACCAACTAAAGATTCATCTATATGCAACATATCAGCTATCTCTTGAGAAGTATGAACACTCTCTAAGCCACTGAACGGCAACTGGTCTAGAATAGGTATACCCACAAGGTAGGCATACTTCTCAAGCGTGGGCAAAAGCTGAAATTCCGGAAATATGAAGCGACGGTACAAGGGATCATAGAACTACACCAATACACGCATCAATCCTTCGTCCACTTGAGTAGTCAGAATAGATAGAAGCTTTCCATAACGAGCCTTGAAACCCAAGGGATCCAATACATAGGATGTCAAATTCCGTAGCTCTTTCAAGTCGGGTTGTCTAAAACTGTACTTCTTCGTATTCCTTCTTTGTCTTTCCATGTCTGATAATTTGCAAATAGACCTCTTAAGTTCCTTAACAAATTTCTCATTGTTGATGATATGGATGCAAATGGGTGCATGAATGCATGAATGCAACAATCACCCTCAAGGATCAAGCAAAGCACACCAAACAAAGGTCATAGGATGGATCATGTCATCCTTAATATCAATCATCCATTTTGGTGGATTATGGTTTACACCTTATCAACACCCAAGTTCCATTGATATTAAGGATACAGGAATGGATCAACCATGAATCAAGGGTTTGTTGCAAGTCACGAGCATGGAGTCCCGGTTAAGAACCACCCAAAGGGAGTGTACTAGGGTTTAAACCTGCCAAACATGTTCTACAAGAGGTTCCCATAGTCATCATCCCATCTTTCGGATATTATCGGATAAACGACTACTCGTATTCCAAAAATATTCTCAAGAGGAACTCTTATGAGTGTAGTATCGCGTAACAATTGTATCAAATCTTACACTTGAACGACTTTCGCACTACATCCTAAAAATAGGCCAAGATGGGCTTTGTAAACTAAGGTCCTTGGCTTCTAAGGTCTATATTGGAAAGAGTAGAGTCTAACCACAACTACTTGTGTGACCTTATTGATCCCAACATGACCTCCACCAAGTGAATGGGCTTGCAAGTCAACTTGCTAAGGAATAACTCCACACAAGTCAACAAGACTATGCCATTCTCCTATCCTAAGTGCACTCGAGTTCGGGTATAGAACTCATCTCACAAAGATCACCAAGCATACAAGGAATTAATATTCAAGCAATTCAATCATTACATACAATACAGTAATCCCAAATTGCACAAAAATATGTCACAAACATAATATACAATACAATGCAACAAAAATATGAAAAGTAGGCAAAACCCACTAGGCAAACCATCCCCATAAGAGTCGCCATTTTTTTGTAGCGGGGTATTCATTACCATTAGAGATATTGACTAAATCCAAGGTAAACCATACAAGTCGAGTCGCCACCTCACTTCTATTTATCCAAAGGAATGGTTAGAAAGCGAACAACAACCTAAAAGTTTTATCGAATCAAAAACTAGTAAAAATGTCAGAGATCGGGGTAAGGGGGTTGGTTATGCAATAGGAAGGTTTTAAGCACCTAAAACATCCTAGGTACTCCTAGGGAGCCCTTTTCACATTTTGTTGTAAGGTTGGTATTTTATGAAAATTTGTTTGTGCGAACATGATTGAAGAGATGAGAAGAGAATATACAAGTTAATTACAATTTGTGTTTGGATGGATAAACCCATTGCCTACGTACCATCTTAAAAAGATTAGGATCAAAACCCCGTAGTTCGGGGTAAAAATTTCAAAAACAAGTTGGTGAATTGATTGGTCCAAAAGCCTTAAGGTCTTTTGTTATCCAAGGGAGAAAACTCAACCTAAAACCACAAATCCACCATGTGAGGATAGCTTCAACATGCTAGTGAGGGGTTAACCCTGTAATAAGCATGGAAGACTCATTGTCCATCACTAAGGACATAGGTGAGTATTACATCTACCTCAAGGATAACTCAAACCTAATAACTAAAGGTTATGGAAAAGTTTTGATTAAGAAAGGTGGCCATTGAAACAACAAAAGTATTTGAAGGAGTTGTATTTACCAATGAAAAGTATTTACAAAATATGGTCAAAGTTGACTTAAAGATTCAATTCAAAATAAGTGTTATGAAAAGAAAGTTTGACAATCAAAAGCATAATGCTTAGGTTTCTAATGTTGAAAACAAATGTTAAATGTTTGCACAAAAGTTTTGGCTTGGGTTAGAGAGGAGGGAAGAAGAAGAATGGCTAAGGTCCTAATCATACAAGAGATGAAGGATAAGAAACAAGACCACAAATGGAGTTCCTCTCTTGAGATCATATTGATGATCCAAGTAGCTCTCATCCTTTGGAATATGCAAGCAAAATAAGTGTAAGCTCAAGCAATCAAATTAATTAAGCAAGCTCTTAGAAGATCCCCAATGGCTCTTGTATCTTTCACTTTGGATGAACATGGCAATGATTCTTCAATTTGGCTCACATAGGATTCCCTAGCACAAAAGCACACACATCAAAGAGTTTTATGAAGCAACACAAGAATGGACAAGAGTGAATTTAGAGAGTTGGTCCTTCTAATCCATCTTCAACATTAAGGTCCTTTTACTCCAATTTTGCATAGGGAATGTCCTAGAAACTAAGTCCATTTGTCCATTTTTGCATTTTGGTCCACAACAATCAAAACAAAACACAAGCACAATAATATATACACAATTATGTGCTCAAGTGAGAAAAAGGAAAATTGCATTAACATAAACATGTGCTCAAATGAGCAAAGGAAAAAGCAAATGAATAATATGTACAAAAATAGTAAATTGCATAAATGTAAAGAGCAAGAATTAAATGTTAATGGTTAATGGTTAGTGTTAGAGTTAGTGTGCCATAAGGCAATTTAGCGCTATGTTAAGCAATCGTAATTGGACTTATGTAGAAGTCACAACTATCTGAGGCCGATCAATAATAATGTAGGCAACAACACAAGTTAGAGATTTTGATTAGTGAATCAAACTCCTATAACTTGCCATGCCAAAAAGAAGATGAGAAATGATCTTGTATTGATTAAGGTTCTTTGCATGATTAGGAAACAATTTATCCTTAATGCAAAGCCATTCACTTGATCCATGATCAAGATGAATTAGATTTGAATCAAGGAAGATTAAACCTCCATGTATCAATGCTAACCAACAATCTTTAACTCATTAATCAAAAAAAAAAAGAAAGAAAAAGAAGAAGAAGATGAAGAATTGAAGTGCATTAATGGAAATGGAATGAGATAATCAACAAGTATTGACCAAAGATAGAGAAGATCAAGGTCAAACAATATAAAACAAGAGCAAGATGAAGATTAGAAGTCAAGAAACAAATAAAATATTTTTGGTATTTTTTAATATTAAAATAATAAAGGAAGGTCAAACTTCAAACTCACTTCAAATCCACTTTGAAAAGTCCAACTGAATTATCCCAAGTTCCACAAGGTCAAAAAAAGTTTGACAAAAAATTTCAGCATTTTTAGAAGTCAGAAACTATTTTAAATCAATTAAAAATGCATAAAAATAACCTAATTGAACCAAAATCTCAAATAAATCTCAAATCAATTAATAAATTGATGAGAATATTTTTCATAGATCTATCATCATCCAAAAAGGTTGGAAAAATATTTTTTTATTTTTTGGATATCAAAAACTATTTTAAATGAATTAAAAATAACCAGAAAAGAGAAAATTACTAAAAAAATTCAAATGATAAAATAAAAAAATATTAAAAATCATTTTTAGAAAGTAGAAATTAAAAGGAGAAAAATGAAATTGGTCTCATATTTTTTGGACCAATAATGAGAGAGATATGAATTTTTAAAAAGAAATGGAATTAAAAGAAATAAAAGAATTAAAATCAGAAATTAGAAAATAGGAAATTATGTGGACCGCTTGATGAAGCTTCATTGATTGACGTGGATAATCACACGGCTGAGAAGCACGCGTTCACCATGTGTGTGAGTCAAATGCAACACATCATGCCATTAATAAAGTCATAAGGTTGGACGTATGAGATTGCATCTGGAAAAAGGAATGGACGATCCAGATCAAATCTGGAGACCAGACGGTGGTCAGCGTCACCGTCTTTTCTGGCCAAGCTCCGACCAAGTCCAAAATTGCAGAGATTAAAATGGTAACCAAAAGACACGATCCAGGCATCAATCGAGAGTTGGGGTGATGTACATCACCCCTGTACCAACCAAATCCATTCTAGATCTCTATATTGAAAGAAATTAGAAGTGGAAGATTTGTGGTGTTCATATGAACTTCGTGATTTTTGAAAATTGAAAGCACAATAATGTTGCCTCTATGCAGAGGACTTCAGATCACACAACAACAATGAGAAATAAGCACTATGCAAGCTGATTCGAAGAAAATAACAGTTTAGGTAAACCTTTGATTTGCAGGGCCTTGAGTCATAATTCTTGGATGCTATTGCTTACATTCCACACTATAGATCAAGGAGAAGAAGGTTTAGGAACTTTAAGATCTGAAAATTGATCAAGGAAACCAAAGTTCAGATCTGAAAATTTGAGAGCAAAGTGAGTTAGTTCCTTTAGTGAGGGCAGTGATTTCAGTTTAGCATCAATTGGGGCGCCTTTAGGTTGAAGAATTATGAAGCTATGGCATTGTATTTATAGGCAAGGCAATGTTGAATGCATGATTTCAAATTTGCATGAATGGAAAAGGCCTCTAGGCATGGGCCTGTACAGACGCATGGAGGGCCTAATTCCAACTGGATTTGATAGCTGGTGCATGATGAATGTAAAATGGACATACAAATTGGATGGTAATAGCTCATGCAATGCAAATTAAATGATTTTCCAAAATTGCACTATTAGGTTCAAGCCTTCGAAAATGCTATGCCAAAAATAGAACCACCACCTCATGAGTAATGGTTGGAAAGCTTATTGCATAAGGATCATTTGTTATGTTGATCAAAACTCCTTTTGGACCTTGGAAATTGATGAAAAGTGGTCATGAAGTGTAGCGTGCAAAACATGCACATGTGAGATTTTCAAAATTGGCCAAAGTTCAAGCCCTTCTGTTTCAGTGATGCAAGCTCCAAATGATAAAATCTTCAACATCAAAGTTGTAGATCTTTTCAAGGAAATAAATTTGGACTTAAATTTTGCATCATTTGGATTTTTGATGAAGACGTTATGGGCACTTGAAGTTGGACATTTTCACATTTCAATGCATTTGGTCCAAAGTGACCTATAATGTCTTGGATTATCACATGTATTTATTTTGAGAGTTTGAAATTTTGCTCAACATAACATTTGAAGTATGCATCTTAATATTTCCAATTCATTTGATCTCACCTCAAAATCATGAAAAATGAAGGAGTTATGTCCTTGGGAAGTTGACCCAAAATTAGGGTTTCAGTCAAAATGACCTATAATGTCTTGGACTGGATGATGACCTTACCAGCTTCAAACCAATTTTTTATGAACATGAAAGTTGTTCATATGGTCCTTAATAACATTTTTTATCTTGGGGTCGTCTCCATTTGACAAACACATAAAAAGTTAGGTCTCAGTGTATTTCCAAATAGTCAGATGAACTGACTGATCAACTTCTCAAGTCCAAACCTCATATCTTGATGAATTGATGATTGAGGACACTCAAATAAAATAAAATATGAATTAAATTATGAATTAAGGAACTTCCCTTGATTTTATTTGACCATGGGTTGAGGTTGCTTCATGAGCAAGGCACAGTTGATGAACAGATGAATTAGGGTTTCCTTGGGAAACAAGCCTCAAACCTTTGATTTCCTTTGATCAAAATGATGAATTGAGATACTTGGGAGGCATATTTGATGGATGAGAGCTTTGGGGACCATTGTCATGTTTGCTTTCATTTCCTCTTGACCATATCAATGCATATAGGATCTCCTAGAAGCTTTTAGACCTTGTGACTGTTCAAGCTACAAACAAGAGATGTTAGTGACATATTTTTATGCTTTTGGTTAGTAAATAAAATGATAAAAACAATAATATACAATTCAAGCATGCTTGGTGATCTCAAACCAACTCACAAGAGATCCCACTCAAAGGTAAATGAGCCCAGATGCTTATGATCCTTGAGGCCATGCAAATGTAATGTTATGATGCCATGAGGGATCTTAGGGTCAAAATTGGGGTCTTACAGCAGGGTGTTTAAATATGGTTGTGCAGGATTTAGCTGAGACGTCAGACCCGATGTCAAGACATGTGTATAGAGAACATTCAGTTTGAATGTTATGTATTTTGTGATTGCGCTTTTCATGCTAATTTGTGTGTGATTGATGTGGAGATTGAATGCGCCATTCAAGCAGTAATTAAAACCAGATTAATTGATTTTCCAATAAGATATGATCACCTGTTTAGAAGATACGAAAGGAAAATATATTTAGGGTTTTATGATGTCCAAGCCCATTCAAAAGCTTCTATTTAAAGGGCACGGAAAACCTGGTTTTAATACACAAGAAAAACGAATGAAATAGTGAGAGAGAATAAGGGTTTAGTCTTGTGTGTGCTTGTGTATTGGGAGCCATTCATTCATCCTATTGATGATTGAATTGGACTGACTTTTGAGTTGTAATTTGTCCACTATAAGCTTTGAAGCATGAGTGTGTGTTTACTTGGTTGAAGCTTTTAAGCAAGATCGAGTATGTGTTCTTGAAGAGTGTCTTCTTTCATTGTAATATTTGTTTTTACATCACTGCTGTGATTGAGGGGGAGTGAGTAGGGGGTCTTATCTAAGAGTTCTTAGATAGAAGTCACACGGGTAGAGATTAGGTGAAAAGACTGTAACTTAAAGTTGTTTACTGAGTCTTTGAACTAACTCTGTTTAGTGGATTTCCTTCCTGGCTTGGTAGCCCCCAGACGTAGGTGAGTTTACACCGAACTGGGTTAACAATTACTTGTGTCACTTGTACTATTCTTCTTTATCTTTTATCCTTTTTTATATTGTTCAGATATTAGTGTCGTGACATTACCTTCGACATCTCATATCTGATACCAGAATTTCAATTAGTATCAGAGCAGGCATCCTGCTCTGGTTCTGGGTGAGGTCTTGGGACGTTAATTTTTGGTACTATGGATAGAGTCGGAGGATCTGTTCACAGACCACCAATTCTGGATGGATCTAACTATGACTACTAGAAACCTCGAATGGTAGCCTTCCTGAAATCTTTGGATAATAAGGCTTGGAAGGTTGTTTTAACAGGCTGGGAACATCCTGTTATTACTAAGGAAGGAGAAGTTACAATTGATAAGAAGGCTGAGGAACAATGGACCAAGGAGGAGGATGAACTAGCCCTTGGAAACTCTAAAGCATTGAATGCTATATTCAATGGGGTTGATAAGAACATCTTCAGACTGGTGAACAACTGTGAGGTGGCTAAAGATGCTTGGAATATTCTCAAAACCACTCATGAAGGTACCTCTAGAGTAAAGATGTCTAGATTGCAGCTGCTTACTAACAAGTTTGAAAATTTGAGGATGAAAGAAGATAAAAATATTCATGACTTTCATATGAATAACCTTGAAATTGCTAATGCCTCAGTAGGCATGGGTGAGAAGATGTCAGATGAAAAACTAGTGAGGAAAATTCTCAGGTCACTTCCCAATAGATTTGCCATGAAAGTGACAACCATATAAGAATCTCAAGATATCTGCAATATGAGAGTGGATTAGCTAATTGGATCCCTTCAAACATTTGAGTTGGGAATGAGTGATGGATCTGAAAAGAAAGTCAAAAGCAAAGTTGATCGGTCACCATTTTCACTATATTTTCGTTGCTTATCCGACAAGAAACCAAGGATTTTGAGACACTGTGTATGCATTATGGTACCTTTATAGTTAATTTTCATTCCCGTAAGTTATTTAAGCATTTTTATTAATTATCAGTGTTATTTTGTGTTTTCGTGATTTTACGCTTCGGTTTTCGTGTTTATGCCCTCCAGGTCCACAGAGAAGATCCAATGGACTCAATGCAAGAAAGTGGAAAGTTTCGGCTTTCGTAAAAAGAAGATTTCCCAGTTCAGGAAGCCTGACACGGCCACCCGTGTCACCTGACACGGCCACCCGTGTCACCTGACACGGCCACCCGTGTCACCTGACACGGGCCGTGTCAGGAGGAAGGTCGAGAAAGTACAAGAAATGCCCAAAACAGTAGCCTGACACGGCCACCTGTGTCAGCCTGACACGGCCACCTGTATCAGCCTGACACGGTCGTGTCAGGTCACCTGGGGCGTGTCGTCAAGGAAAAAACAAGAAAGAGAGCTGACACGGCCACCCGTGTCATCCCAAAACGTTGATTTTCCAGTTTTCGGGCTTTTTCATCGGGCTTGAGCTACATGGACATTTTGGAGATTTCCACCTTTTGCCAAGGGATTTTCACTATATAAGGATAGTTTCTACAAGAGAAAAGATCATCTTGGAATACGGAAAAACACAGTATTGTGAAGCAATCAAGTATTACAGAGATCAAGGAATTCGGAGAGCTGAAGAAATTCATGAGCGGGAGCGATTGAAGATCAAAGTCATCCAATTACTTGTAATGTGTAATTTTTATCTTGAATTTGTTTTAAACACTATGAGTAGCTAAACCCCCCAATGCTAGGGGGGTATCCCTGATTTAGAATTGTAATGAATTTGAGTTTACATTTGCATTTATAATATTGTTTTTATGGTAACCTTTTGATGTGTTTATTGCTTTCTCTTTCGGACCAATTGAGATTGAATTATGGTTATCAATTAGGCTGGACCGTCATTGATAAGTTTTTCATAAGGTTACTCTATAGTAGATATCACATAGGACTAGGGATACCCTGTATGAACCAGAGTATTCTTGATATTATACAGCTTAACTTCACCCTAATTGGCTATGGACATAGGAATTAGGGTAGATTGATTAAAGGTTTCCTCACCAAGGACTTGGGAGAAAATACCCTTGATAACTGGTAGTAATTGATATTTGTTGATGCAATAGTGACTCAGAGTTGTTACAGGGATAAATCGTACACCTTCCCTGACATTGTTCCTTTTTCTCTATAAACCCTTATTTTCATCCTTCTTTACATTTACTTTTATTATTATATTTTTACACTTAAAAACCAACTTAATAATTTTTTTTTAATTTAATGATAATTTAAACTCAATATTAACTTGTAGTCCTTGAGATCGACATTCGGGGAATTTCCCCGTTATTACTATATAAGGCAAAATAGTACACTTGCTATTTTCCCGATCAAGTTTTTGGCGTCGTTGTCGGGGACTGCCAAAATATAGAGTTTAGTTTTAAGTTCAATTAAAATTTTGTTGCTCTGCAATAAAATTATTTTTCTGTCATTTATATATTTTTACTCACTAATATGTGTATGCGAGGAGAGCCCTTAGCAGAATTTCTTTTTGACGCAGAAATTGAGAGAACCCTTCACCGGAGATGTAGAAACGCTATATTGGATTCCAAAGAAGAAGTTCCCTCTGATCACTCAGAGTCAGAAAGAGAAATTATGGCTGAAGTTCCTCCAGTTCCACCGCCTCCACCTCAGGAAAGACTCCTAGGTGACTATGGAGGGGAAAATGCATCGGGTGGTAGATTGACCATTGTCAACCAACCGGTGAATGTGACGAACTTTCAACTGCATCCTATCACAATCAATCAACTTGAGAGAAAATCTTTCACCGGAAAGGTTAATGAATATGCCAACAAGCACCTGCGGAGATTCCTGGCCATGAGTACTACTTTGAAAATTGATGGTCATACTGATGAAGCAAAAAAATTAAGAATGTTCCCGTTCACTTTAGCTGAAGATGCAGAAGAATGGTTCTACTCTCTTCCACCCGGCTGCATCACATCATGGGAAGAGATGGAAACTGCATTCTTAAATGAATACTTTCCAGCATCAATATTCTTAAGGAAAAGGTATGAAATCCTTAATTTCAAACACAAGGATGGTGAATCATTGGGAGACGCCTACAAAATATTCAAAAGGGTCTTAGTAGCGTGTCCAACTCATAATATGGATCAGACTGAACAAATGCAGATGTTCGTTAACGGGCTAAAAATAAAAATAAAATAGTTGATCGATACAGCAGTTGGTGGCTCAACAAATTTCTCAACAGCCACTGGTATTAAAAGGATCATTGAAGCAATAGCCGCAAATGAGCATCTGGAATTATATGATAGGTGTACAAGCAAACCTGAAGGAGTCATTGACCTGAAAATACAAGCAAATAAAATCTGTTTGGAAGATACAGTCATTGCTGAAGTGGAAAAGAAATTGAAAGAGATGAATATAGGTACTCAACAGATAGCTCAAGTCCAACCAACTCAGACCAGCACTTGTGAAATCTGTAATGGACCTCATCACATGGTCTATTACTTTGCTACTCCCCAACAAATTGAAGAGATCAAATTCTTAAAGCAGAATAATCGCTACTCTAACAGTTACAATCCAGGTTGGAAGAATCATCCAAACTTCTCCTGGAAGATCAAAAAGGGAATGTTCCACAACAGGGTCAAGGTCAATATCAGACTCAATATCAACAACAGCAAGCTCCAAGGAAAGCAGACTGGGAGATTGCCATTGAAAACATGGCAACTCAAAATAGGAAATTTGAAGAAGAGACTAGAAACAATCAGAAAAACACCACCGCCTCCCTAAAGAATCTTGAAGTTCAGCTGGGGCAGATAGCACAGCAACTAGCAAGTTCTCGAACACCAGGTTCCTTACCAAGTGAAACATTTCAAAATCCGAGAAGCCAAGAGAATGTTAATACTGTCACGACTAAAGAGAAAAAGGCTGTTAAAAAGAAAAAAATTATATCACCGAGCGAGCCGACTAAAGATGAAAATACAAAAGAAACTAAACTGATGATTAAGTTGCCCTACCCTCAAAGAGTGACAAAGAAGGAACCTAGCGAGTCAGACTTGGAGAAATTCATGACAATGTTTAAAAGGGTTGAGGGTCGTATGTCTTTGTTCGAAGCACTCGAAAGAATGCCCATGTACAAGAAATTCATGGAAGAGGTACTGGCCGAAAAGAAACCAACCACCGAAGAACAGGTATCCTGGAAGGAACAGTATAGTGCAAACTCACTGGGGCAGAAAATTCCTAACAAACAAAAGGATTCGGGAACGGTAACAGTACCATGCACAATTAAAGAAAGAACCTTCAAAAAGGTACTAATAGATTTTGGAGCTAGTGTGAATCTGATGCCATTATCGATCTATCACAATTGGGTATTAAAAATATCAGTGATATAAAGACCAATCTGAAGTTTTCGGATCACTCAAGAAAATATGCATATGGTATAGCTGAAGACGTGCTGGTAAAAATAGAGGACTTGATTTTTCCAGTTGATTTTGTAATCCTAGACATACCTAAAGATGATGAGGCACCCATCATTCTGAGTCGACCTTTCATGCAGACAAGTCAATGCAATCTCGACATGGATCAGTGCACGTTAACCTTGAAAGTCCACGATAAGGAAATAACATTGAATGCTATTGAAGACCATGAGCTAGAAGAAGATACAGAATCTCACAATCAAGTAGGCTTAATCAGGACATTGAATGCTATTAGAATCTCACCACTTCCATTAGCCACCCTAACTGGAAAGACTCCCATCTCCATTCCAAAAACCAAGAGAAAGAAAAGAAAACAAAAACAAGGTAAGGATATGAAAGTTAAAAAGGACTTGTGGCACAAAGGAATCCATACTGATGAAAGAGATAGCTTCTTAGTTTTAGACAAGATGGACAACAAGGTTTGGAGGCTGAAGTACCCCCCATAACAAGAGGAATGAATCGTCAAGCTATGCGACGTTAAACGAAGCGCTTTATGGGAGGCAACCCATGCGTTACTAGTTCTAATTATTGTTTGTGGTTGTTTGTTATTTTAGGTTTGCATAGTGCCTTGCATAAAAGGGCGAAGGTACTCACATGGAAAAAGTTGAAAAATGAGCATAACAGCAGCCTGACACGGCCGCCCGTGTTAGCTGACACGGCCCGTGTCAGGCCTGCAGATTTGAGATTTGTTTGAAAAATTTGAATTTTGTGTGGGCATGTCGCACTTCCCGATCTAGCCCCCTCAGTAGGGCACTGTAAGTCACCCTCCTTCTATCTTGTTCGAAAACATTGAGGTCAATGTTTAGTTCAAGTGTGGGGGAGGTTTTACTATACTTTTTGCTTTTATTTTTTGTTGATTATTTCCCAATTTTTAATTTTTACCATTTCACATTTGGTTTATTTTTACTATCAGGTATCATGTGTTGCATGTATTTCAGGTTCTGGGTATTATAGTTGGATGAGGCAACAATCAATAGCGGTAGTGGATGAAATGATCACTCCACTTACTATTGCTTGTTATGAAGGATCTTCCTAGAAAGTCGATACTGCTGAAGAAAAGATCAGACGCAATTTCTAAAGCTCAACTAACCTAGGGTCCCTGTGCATTCCGAGTAGAGTAAGAAGTCGCACCATACTCGAAGTACTGTGGATGATGTCAAGCTTTACCTAACATGGTGAGGGGATAAAAATCCAAACACATTTGTCATCATGAGTGATATTCAGGTATGTCTTTATCACTCTGACTTTGCGTAGGTTCTCTGGGAGTTTCACTTCATGTATACACACACCGAGGCATGTTGTTTGATTATACCCCTGAGCCTCTCTAGCCATCCCGTTAATGTTATCCTTTGTTAACCCCATCTGAGCCTGTATCCATTGTTTGTTTAACCCCGTAAATGCACCCCACAGCCAAAACACTTCCTTAACCTATTCGGAGTCAAGTTGATATTATTAAGCTGTGTTGAAATTCTAAGTTTGGGGTAAAACCCCATAAGTTTCAAAAGCCAAGGTGAGTGCGGAAAAAAAAAAGAATCATCGAGAGAAAAAAAAGAGAAAAGAAAATAAACTCGAGGGTTCAAAAGAAGCACTGGCCAAAGAAAGTCACTCGGTTGAAAAACAAGAATGACAAAGAAAAACCTGAGCTGTAAAATAAATAAATAATAATAGAGCAAAAGAAATAAAATGAACAAACATAGTGAAAATAATAGTAACATTGACTCCCAACCAAAAACCATTTGTTTCCCGTTTTGTTTGGATTATCCACACCATAACCCAGGCCCCATTACAACTCGAAAGACCTCAAAAAGTGTGTGTTATGTGTAGTTGATATGAAAGGAGAAACTATTCAAACTTATGAGTTGATATTTCATATTCTGAATTGGGAGTGAAAACACTTTAACCCCGAGAGACTTGGTAAGAGTGTGATGTAAGCTGACAGGTGAAGCGGTACCTCGATGAGGAAGTGCGGCTGAAAACTCATTATGAAAAGCAGGAACGTTAAAAGGGAGAGTGAAGGCTTTGGCGAAAGATCTCAACAGTATCATGGTTAGAATACAAATTTTGGGAAGTAACACTCTTTCGTATAGGACATTACTTGAGGACAAGCAATGAGTTAAGTTTGGGGTTGTGATCGGTCACCATTTTCGATATATTTTTGTTGCTTATCCGACAAGAAACCAAGGATTTTGAGACACTGTGCATGCATTATGGTACCTTTATAGTTAATTTACATTCTCGTAAGTTATTTAAGCAATTTTATTAATTATTAGTGTTATTTTGTGTTTTCGTCATTTTACGCTTCGGTTGTCGTGTTTATGCCCTCCAAGTCCACAGAGAAGATCCAATGGACTCAATGCAAGAAAGTGGAAAGTTTCGGCGTTCGAAAAAAGAAGATTTCCCAGTTCAGGAAGCCTGACACGGCCACCTATGTCACCTGACACGGGCCGTGTCAGGAGGAAGGTCAAGAAAGTACAAGAAATGCCCAAAACAGTGGCCTGACACGGCCGTGTCAGGTCACCTGGGGCGTGTCATCAAGGAAAAAACAAGAAAGAGAGCTGACACGGCCGTGTCAGCCCAAAACGTTGATTTTCCAGTTTTTAGGCTTTTTCACCGGGCTTGAGCTACATGGACGTTTTGGAGATTTCTACCTTTTGCCAAGGGATTTTAACTATATAAGGAGAGTTTCTATAAGAGAAAAGATCATCTTGGAATACGGCAAAACACAGTATTGTGAAGCAATCAAGTATTACAGAGATCAAGGAATTCAGAGACCTGAAGATATTCACGAGCGGGAGCGATTGAAGATCAAAGTCATCCAATTACTTGTAATGTGTAATTTTTATCTTGAATTTGGTTTAAACAATATGAGTAGCTAAACCCCCCAATGCTAGGGGGTGTCCCTGATTTAGAATTGGAATGAATTTGAGTTTACATTTGCATTTATAATATTGTGTTTACGGTAACCTTTTGATGTGTTTATTGTTTTCTCTTTCGGACCAATTGAGATTGAATTATGGTTATCAATTAGGCTGGACCGCCATTGATAAGGTTTTCATAAGGTTACTCTACAGTAGATATCACCTAGGTCTAGGGATACCCTGTATGAACCAGAGTATTCTTGATATTATACAGCTTAACTTCACCCTAATTGGCTATGGACATAGGATCTAGGGTAGATTGATTAAAGGTTTTCTCACCAAGGACTTGGGAGAAAATACCCTTGAGAACTGGTAGTAATTGATATTTGTTAATGCAATAGTGACTCAGAGTTGTTACAGGGATAAATCATACACCTTCCCTGGCATTGTTCCTTTTTCTCTATAAACCCTTATTTTCATCCTTCTTTACATTTACTTTTATTATTATATTTTTACACTTAAAAACCAACTTAATACTTTTTGTTTAATTGAACGATAATTTAAACTCAATATTAACTTGTAGTCCTTGAGATCGACATTCGGGGAATTTCCCCATTATTACTATAAAAGGCAAAATAGTACACTTGCTATTTTCCCGATCATGTTTTTGAAAGCATAACCCTCATGTCAAACACTGAAGAGAAAGAGGAAGAAAGTGGTCAAGATACTGATGAAGATTTGGCAAATGATGTAGCATTACTAGGGAGACACTTCAACAAACTCCTAAAAAAGATGGATGTAAGGTCAAAGTCTAATGTCATGAATAACTCATTTGACATCAGTAGGTCCAATGATGTTGGAAGAAGAACAAAATCTGATGAAAAGTCCAAAAAGGAAAAGGAGTTTAATGCCATGAATATGATAGGTATGGACACATTAGAGCTGAATGTGGGACCTACCTCAAGAAACAGAAGAAGAGTCTTGCTGCTACTTGGTCTGATGAAAGTGAAACAGAATGAGAGTCTGCCAATCTTGTGACTGCCTTGACTGGAAGATGGGGTTCTGATGAAGACTCAAGTGATGATGAAGTAACCTTTGATGAGTTAGCCACTACCTACAGAAAGTTGTGTTACAAAAGTGAAGAAGTGTGTTAACAAGTGGAAAATCATAAGAAATTGATAACACAACTAGAGGATGAGAAGACAAAACACTTGGAAACCATCTATAAGTTGATGATTGAAATCGTGTTATTGAACTCCAAACTGGATGAGATGACAAAGCATGTCAGAATGCTAAACAGTGGATCTGACACCTTAGACAAAACTCTCCAGGCTGGAAAAATGGCAGGAGACAAGTCTGACCTTGGGTTCAATGAACTCACTCCTGAGTGTAGTCACACTGGTAGCAGACCAAAGATGTCACATCATGTGTCACAACATCATAAGGAAAGACAACATAAAGGAAAACACCAAAGGTGGAGATGCCATTATTGTGGAAAATTTGGCCACATAAAACCATTTTGCTTTAAGTTGTATGGCTATCCTAGTCCTTCTCATCATCAACCTAAACCAAGACACCACATCCCTCTCAACAGAAAACAGTGGGTTCCTAGGACTGGTGCTACTAACCTGATAGCTCACACTTCCTTCAGAGTTTCAGCCAAAGAAGACTGGTATTTTGACAGTGGATGCTCCAGACACATGATTGGAAGCAAAAACCTAATTGACCTTCATCCTCATGCCACCAGTTATGTAACCTTTAGTGATAGAGCAAAGGGTGAAATCAGGGGGATTGGAAAGCTAAACTTCCCTGGAGTCCCTAACCTTGACAATGTGCTACTTGTAAATGATTAACTGCAAACCTAATCAGCATCAGTCAATTGTGTGACCTGTTGGTGTAAGCCCTAGAGGCCAATACATTTTGGTACTTGTATCGAATAATAAAAGGCATTCTCTTTATTATGGTTGATTAATAAAGTCCCTGGAATAGATAGTCCGTTTAATGTATTAAGTGTGACTTAATCATGAGAACACATTAAACATAAGGACACTATTCCTAAAGTATCCGTAGTCGAGCTTTAGTGTGAAGTAGGATAACATTAAAGCATTAAGACTATTATGTTTATAGACTGATGATCACATCTCATGGATCATGGATAAAGAGTTATCAAGTCTTAAACATAGGTATGAATATTAGGAGTAATATTTATACCGGATTGACCCGCTATGAGAATACTATATAGAAAGTTATGCAAAGTGTCATAAGTTATTCTCATGGTGATAATGGTGTATACCACTCTTCGACCTGAAACCAGTATGGATCCTAGATGTGGAGTCGAGTGCTTTATTGCTGATCCAACGTTGTCCGTAACTGGATAACCATAAAGACAGTTGATGGGTACTCCACAAAGCATGCTGAGGGACATGAGTGTCCTAGATGGAATTTGCCCATCCTGCGTAACAGGATAAATGTCTATGGGCCCAATATTGAACTGGACAAGGATGACACGGTCTATACCTTGTGTTCAATATAGACATAAGGGCAAAGGGGTAATTATACACATAAGTATTATCACAGAAGGTTTTGTCAGATCACATGACATTTTCGTGTCTTGGGTAGCAGTGATGTGTTGCTAGATACCGCTCACTGTTTATTATGTTAAATGCGTGATTTAATATAATTGCCAACGTCACGAAAACCTATAGGGTCACACACAAAGGACGGATTGATGAGAGATAGAGTAACTAAGTAATACCGTAAGGTATGGTGCCCTTAAGTGAATTATAGAACATCGTAAGGTACGGTGTACTTGAGTAGAATACGAAATATGGTAAGGTACCATGGGCTTAAGTGATTTTGGGCATATTATAAGATATGGGCCAAAATACACTTAAGTGGGCTTTTTAGCTTGAAGCCCACACAAGTGGTTCTATAAATAGAACCCTTGTGCAGAAGCATAAAAATTGCGGTTGCATTATTTTCGTTTTCTATCACTCTCTCTCTCTCTCACTCAAAGCCTTCATTCGTACCAGCTAGCACTGAGATTGAAGGAACCCGTTCGTGTGGACTGAGTAGAGACGTTGTCATCGTTCAACGTTCGTGATTGCTTCGTGGATTTGCATCAAAGGTTTTGATCTTCACAAGAGATCTGCACCAAAGGTTTCAACCGTCACAAGAGGTAAATATTCTATCACTGATCATGACCATTCGTAAGGATCTCTAAAGGAGAAATTTTAATTTCCGCTGCGTTTTGGACCGCAATTCTCCTTCAGTGGTATCAGAGCCACTTACGAAACCATGACTCGGATAGCTGTTTATTTTCTGTATTAATATGATTAAAAGACAGAATGAATCAATTAATTAAACGAGTAATTAAATTTGGCATCATGAGTGTACGAGTTGGATGATTGATGTTGACTATGCTTCGGAATCCGACATTAGTATGGTGAAGCAGCGATACATCGATCGTCCATAGGTTACGCAATTGAGACCGATCAACTTATATATGATATAAGTAATCCTAATGCAAAATACGGTATATGTGATATATTGTTTCTGTTTCGTTCATTCGAACACTAAATGATTGTTTTCCTTTGAGCGATCAATGGTCATTTGCTTCGGAATCCGACATTAGTATGGTGAAGCAATGACCTGTTGATCAATCATACTGAATCAACAATCGAGGTGTGTTTGACGGTTTGAAATTGGCGCATTAGGGTTGGTGACGGCGCAAGGGTTGTGCCGTCAAGGAGTTGTGAATTTAGGGCTTTTTGGAAGAGGTCCGTAGACTGTTTCAAAGTTCTATTAGTTTGGCCGCGTGAAGCTCGTGTGACGAGCGTAACAGGCGTAACAAACTGAATGTGTGACGGTCGTAACACGCCCATGACGGTCGTCACACTCACATTGCCTGTGACGGTCGTCACACGCCTGTGACGGTCGTCACACTCCCAGAGTCAAAATTTTGGGGTTCCTGTTTTGTGACTACGCAAGGGTTGTGTTCATGCAAAACAATGTCCATTTCAAATGAATTGTTCATTAAAATTTTGGACAGGGGCGCTGCCCCTTGACCGGGCAGCGGAACCCCCGGCTAACTCTGCGTAGTGTGATCGGTCGCCGAAATTTAATTTGGTTTTAATTAATTAAAGGAACTAAAATTTAATAATAACAATGTGTTTATTATTATTGCCTTGTGGTGATCAGTTATGGCCTTAGTTGTCCTTTATTTTGTTTTGGGTTTTTAAATACGACCTGCGTGTCGTGCCTCTCCTTTTGATCTCTTAATGTAACTTCTTTTCTCATCTCAAACCCTCGTATGTAAAACGAGTTTCTTCTGGAATGTAATGTTATGAAGAAAGAGAAGATTTCAATATCAAAAGAGGACAATCTTGAAGATCTTGCTTGGAGAAGCTTAGAGAAGAATTCAATATTAAAGGAGGACAACCTTGAAGATCTTGCTTGGAGAAGCTTAGATCGTTGTAGGTTAGCTTAGGTTCTCTCATTGGCTTGGGAGAACAATTGCGCTAGGGGCCATAACTGTTTCATTTCATTGTGTATGTATGTTGATGCATGTGAATGTATGTTGATGCATGTGAGAGACGATTTATATGATAAATAAGCCGGTGAGATCATAACAATTGCAATTCCCTCAAACTAAAATATTAAGTTTATGCTTTCCAAGTTTTAGCACTCATCAAGACTAGTATCGGATAATGTAGGTTTCGCCAAAGCGAGGTGCATGTTCTATATTAGTAAGGTGCGATGGGATAATTGTAATATCCAACTGCTAAAACAATGGGTCAAACTTAACTAAACAAATTATGATGATATTATATATGTTTGCTTTCCAAGTTTTAGCACTCATCAAGACTAGTATCGGATAATGTAGGTTTCGCCAAAGCGAGGTGCATGTTCTATATTAGTAAGGTGCGATGGGATAATTGTAATATCCAACTGCTAAGACAATGGGTCAAACTTAATTATAATAATATCATATATGTTTTAGAAGCAAGAGTTGGGAATAATCCATATGATGGATTGGAATAAGGAGTTATTCACCCAACTGAAATTTTCGAGAGTTGTATGAGATACAACTGGAAGGAGTTCCTACCTAAATAACCTAGTTTTGTGTAATCCGCCTACGCGGACTTAGAACGAAGTGAAATATGGATCTCGACCCATTAGAAAATCTTCCAACGGGATTTTCTGAATCAAATGATGAGGGTCATTTGTTTTGAGTAAAATAGTGGGAGCATATTTGATTAAAGGCCTAATTAAATATGTCAATGATACTTATATTTTCTTAATCCTTATGTAGATAACCATGACAGCAAACACCTCTAACAACATCTTGCGATCAATCCTTGACAAGGAAAAATTGTCTGGGACAAATTTTCTGGATTGGCACCGAAACCTGAGGATTGTCCTCAAACATGATCAAAAGTTGTATGTCTTGGAGACACCTGTTCCTGAAGAGGAACCTCCTAGTTCTGCACCTAAGGCAGAAAGAGATGCTTATAAGAAGCATATCGATGATGCCAATGAAACTGCTTGTCTCATGATGGCTACCATGAACTCAGAATTGCAAAAGCAACATGAGAACATGTCAGCGTTCGATATGATCGAACACCTGAAGCTGCTCTATCAAGAGCAAGCAAGGCATGAGAGGTTTGAAGTTTCAAAAGCCCTTTTTCCAAAGCAAGTTAGCTGAGGTAGCCCCTGTAGGTCCCCATGTACTCAAGATGATTGGGTATGTGGAAAACCTTGAGAGATTGGGTTTTCCCCTCGAAAAGGAACTTGCGACTGATTTGATCTTGCAATCGTTGCCAGATAGTTTCAGTCAATTTGTCCTAAATTTCAATATGATTGATATGGACAAATCTCTTTCTGAACTGCTCGCCATGTTAAGAACTGCCGAGCAGAATCTGAAGTCAAAAGGGAAGTCCATTCTGATGATCGAAAATGGAAAGAGACAGAACAAAAGGCCCACCAAGCAGGGTGATAAAGGGAAAGGCAAGGAAGTTGCCAAACCCAAACCCACTGTTGCTGCTTTGAAGCCTAGTGGAGGCATAGCAAAGGCAGGCACCTGCTTCCATTGCGGTAAGACCGGACACTGGAAGAGAAACTGCCCAAAGTACCTGGAAGATACGAAGAATGGAGTAGAGACTTCAACTTCAGGTAATTTTGTTATTAAATAAATTTATCTACTTTTGCATCATGGGTATTAGATACTGGATGCGGTTCTCACATTTGTACAAATGTGCAGGGGCTGAAAAGGAGTAGAGATTTGGCAAAAGGTGAAGTTGACCTACGAGTTGGCAATGGAGCAAAGGTTGCTACTTTAGCCGTAGGATCTTATGTATTGACTTTACCTAGTGGTTTTATAATTCAGTTAGAGAACTGTTATTATGTACCTGCAATTAGCAGGAATATTATTTCCATTTCTTGTCTGGACAAGTTTGGTTTTTCATTTATAATAAAGAACAATTGTTGCTTAATTTATTTGAATGATATATTCTATGCTACTGCACAAATGAGCAATGGACTATATGTCCTTGATCTCAAAATGCCTATTAATAACATTAATACTAAAAGGGTGAAACCTAACGAGTTAAAACCAACTAGGTAAGAATATTAAAACTCTTCGATCAGATCGAGGTGGTGAGTATTTAAGCCTAGAGTTTGATCCATCTGAAAGAGTGTGGGATCCTATCCCAACTTACTCCTCCTAGAACACCCCAATGGAATGGTGCATCTGAGAGAAGAAATCGAACCCTGTTAGACATGGTCCGATCCATGATGAGTCACGCCGATCTTCCAAACTCCTTTTGGGGACATTGACAGCATCTTACACACTTTAACCGTGTTCCATCCAAAAAGGTTGAGAAGACACCATATGAGATATGGAGTGGTAAGAAACCACATATGTCTTACATAAAGATTTGGGGTTGCGAGGTTTATGTGAAACGACAAATTTCAACTAAGCTTGAGCCCAAATCTGACAAATGCTTATTTGTGGGGTATCCTAAATAAACAAGAGGGTATTACTTCTACAATCCTTCTGAGGGCAAAGTGGTTGTCGCTCGAACTGGAGTTTTCCTAGAAAAGGATTTTATTTCCAAAGGAACCAGTGGGAGGAAAGTAGAGCTTGAAGAAATTCAAGAGTCACAAAGCATCGACACACCTATGGAGGAATTGGAGTAGGAAACAGAAGCAGTTGTGTAAGAGCAACCTACTCAAGTAGAACAAGACCAGCGTAGGTCAGGCAGGATACGTCACCTACCTTAGATATATGGATATCTGATCAAGGTGATGTATTACTCATGGAATCTTCGTTTTGATGAAACAATAAAACAATATGGATTCATCAAGAACGAAGATGAGCCTTGTGTCTACAAGAAGGTTAGTGGGAGCATGATCGTATTCCTGGTATTATATGTGGATGACATATTACTTATTGGAAACGATATCCCTACCCTGCAACAAGTAAACTCTTGGGTGGGGAAATGCTTATCTATGAAGGACCTAGGTGAAGCAGCCTATATATTAGGAATCAGAATCTATAGAGATAGATCATAAAATGCTTGGCCCAAGTCAGAGTACATATACAAGGTGCTGAGACGCTTTAATATGAATGATTCCAATGGTTATATGTTTTGCTGAAATGGTGGCGCTGTGAGCTTGAAAAGTTCAAAGCAAGATACAGTTGCTGATTCTACAACCGAGGCCGAGCATATTGTTGCCTCAAATGCAGAAAAGGGAGTTGTTTGGATCAAAAAGTTCATTAGTGAACTTGGCATAGTCCCTAGCATTGTGGATCCCATTGGTCTCTATTATGATAACAATGGTGCTATCGCACAAGCCAAGGAGCCTAGATCTCACCAACGATCCAAACACATACTTAGGCGTTATCATCTCATTCGAGAGATAATAGATAGAGGAGATGTGAAAATATGTAAAGTACCTACACTTGACAATATAATTGACCCACTGACAAAGCCTCTTGCGCAGCAGAAGCATGATGGTCATACTAGATCAATGGGCATACGGGGTATGCCTGATTGGCTCTAGTGCTAGTGGGAGATTGTTGGTGTAAGCCCTAGAGGCCAATACATTTTGGTACTTGTATCGAATAATAAAAGGCATTCTCTTTATTATGGTTGATTAATAAAGTCCCTGGAATAGATAGTCCGTTTAATGTATTAAGTGTGACTTAATCATGAGAACACATTAAACATAAGGACACTATTCCTAAAGTATCCGTAGTCGAGCTTTAGTGTGAAGTGGGATAACATTAAAGCATTAAGACTATTATGTTTGTAGACTGATGATCACATCTCATGGATCATGGATAAAGAGTTATCAAGTCTTAAACATAGGTATGAATATTAGGAGTAATATTTATACCGGATTGACCCGCTATGAGAATACTATATAGAAAGTTATGCAAAGTGTCATAAGTTATTCTCATGGTGATAATGGTGTATACCACTCTTCGACCTGAAACCAGTATGGATCCTAGATGTGGAGTCGAGTGCTTTATTGCTGATCCAACGTTGTCCGTAACTGGATAACCATAAAGACAGTTGATGGGTACTCCACAAAGCATGCTGAGGGACATGAGTGTCCTAGATGGAATTTGCCCATCCTGCGTAACAGGATAAATGTCTATGGGCCCAATATTGAACTGGACAAGGATGACACGGTCTATACCTTGTGTTCAATATAGACATAAGGGCAAAGGGGTAATTATACACATAAGTATTATCACAGAAGGTTTTGTCAGATCACATGACATTTTCGTGTCTTGGGTAGCAGTGATGTGTTGCTAGATACCGTTCACTGTTTATTATGTTAAATGCGTGATTTAATATAATTGCCAACGTCACGAAAACCTACAGGGTCACACACAAAGGACGGATTGATGAGAGATAGAGTAACTAAGGAATACCGTAAGGTATGGTGCCCTTAAGTGAATTATAGAACATCGTAAGGTACGGTGTACTTGAGTAGAATACGAAATATGGTAAGGTACCATGGGCTTAAGTGATTTTGGGCATATTATAAGATATGGGCCAAAATACACTTAAGTGGGCTTTTTAGCTTGAAGCCCACACAAGTGATTCTATAAATAGAACCCTTGTGCAAAAGCATAAAAATTGCGGTTGCATTATTTTCGTTTTCTATCACTCTCTCTCTCTCACTCAATGCCTTCATTCGTACCAGCTAGCACTGAGATTGAAGGAACCCGTTCGTGTGGACTGAGTAGAGACGTTGTCATCGTTCAACGTTCGTGATTGCTTCGTGGATTTGCATCAAAGGTTTTGATCGTCACAAGAGATCTGCACCAAAGGTTTCAACCGTCACAAGAGGTAAATATTCTATCACTGATCATGACCATTCGTAAGGATCTCTAAAGGAGAAATTTTAATTTCCGCTGCGTTTTGGACCGCAATTCTCCTTCATGACCAAGGTCTAAATGTAAACTTCACAAAAACTGAAAGTTTGATTACTAATAAAGAAAATAAAGTGATCATGATAGGAGTCAGGTCTAAGGACAACTTCTATATGTGGAGTTCTCAAGAAATTGGTTATTCATCAATGTGTACTCTAGCCAAAGAAGAAGAAGTGAAGTTATGGCATCAACATGAAAGTTGTTTGGAATGTCATAAGGAGTAACGTTTCTCTTGGAATCATTTTGATATGACAAAAATTGTAGAAGATAGGGTCTAGTGAACCCCAGTTTTGACCAATTGACTTTCTCTGGTCAACCATCATGAATAACCTTGTGAAGTTGAAGTTCTATATCTTTTGGACTCATGGAGGATATTATATGCACAAGATGATGTACAATGAAGTATCCCTTGAAATATTTGATCAATTGCTGAAGAAACTTGCTGAGGAAGTCACACAAGATACCTAGATGAATTAGGACTTCCAAGGAAAATAAGGTTCAAACTCTTGGTGAATTCTTGATCAATATGATAGATGAAGATCATGGGGATCCATATATGATACTTAGAATCATTGTGAACCATCTCTTGATTGATCTCCTTGCATTGAGGGTCTTAAACCCTATATGTGAGCTTTATAAAGCATTGGTGGATGTACACACTACCTACAAAAGAAAAAAAACTATACATAGACATATTTTGGTATTTTGGTTAGTAAATAATGAAAAACAAAGTATGATACAATCCAATGTGCTTGGTGATCTCTCCCAATGCAAACCCAATGAATGAAGGGTAAGGAGGATGCCAAGGTGTGACCCTAAAGCCAATGCAAATGATGAGATAGCATGAGGGATCTTAGGGTAAAAATTGGGGTCTTACACATCCCCAATTGGGGTTGCATGGTTTGACTAAGATTTCCAAGAGCTGATCCCGATGCCAACAATGGCGAATATGAACTTGCTACATTGTCCGCAAATGTCGAAGCAATTCTATTTAAGCCTACCATAATTGATGTTGGCATTCCAAAAGGTTGCTCCCGACCAAGAATGGACATTATGAAATTGGTGACAAAAGGCCTAAAGTCACTTGCCATGGTCGGCCTAGGAGTCACATGGAGAATACGTGTTCTTGATGGGGGAGAATACCACCCCATCTTGTGTAATCAACAACATGTCCATCATGCTTGATATGGATGGATTTGCTTTAGTCAAACTTATAGCAACCGTGCCTTTCCCCCGTATTATTTGATGGTTGTTCTCCATTATTGTTATTTCTGGGATTCTCCATTCTTCTAACATATCTCCTAATTGGTCTTCTAACGTATTTTTTGGTTATTCTACCACTCCTCAATCTCATGCACATTCTTAAAGTTGAGAAGTTTCATAAATGAAGAACTTTATATAAATTTAAAAGAAAAAGTAAATTTTCGAACAAACAGTTCTACCAGGGCGTGCCAATTTTTTTACCGTGAAATTTAGTAAACAAAAAATAAGTTTGATTTCACTTAAGGGATTAAATCGAAAAGATCCCAAGACATATTGTGTGAAAATCATAAGTTTGAAATGAATTTAACATCAAAATCATAAGTTTAAAATGAATTTAACATCAAAATTAAAATTGACAGAAAACTTAAAATAACTTTAGAAAGTAATAAATGATTTGAAAGGAAAGACTTTATTTTGTAAAACGGAACGCAAATACATACATTCTCACAACTCTTTTCTCACCAAACATGGATACTTTGAGTTTACAAAATTTATGTACAATTGCGGACCCTTAAAACTATAAGTGATCTCTACTTATATACTAGTCCTAAATTAACCGTCTGCAATAGTCGACTAAGAAAGTCATGACACATATTTGTCTCCATGCAACCTTCATCTTCGACATGCTTCCACGTGTTCTCAAATAACTGTGTGATCTTATCTACTCACACCTCTTTCGACTGCATGGAGAATAAATGTTTTAGAACTCTGAAACTCACTAAGTCTAGAACTCTTTGACCAAGGTCATTAATGTCACTCGACGGAGATGCTTCGTCAAAGAATGTCAATCCTAACTGCATGGTCAAATGACCATTTCAACCTCAATTAAAGACTTGAATTGTTAAACAATCCTTAAAATTATTAAATCTTTGATAAAGGCTCGTTTCGAAAGTTCGAGGTAAAAAATTCATCCCAAAGAATGATGCGTAAGAGTTTGGAGTGGCCGTATATAAGTTAGGTTTAGGGTAAAATTTGATTAACGAATGCTTTTATAGTAAAATTTGATTATCTAACCCCTCGGTTATTAAAGGAAACTGAAGGAATAGATCATTAATTTAAAAATATAAAATAAAATAAAAATAAAGGCACCATTTTTAAAGAAGTAAAAATACAAACTACATTTGTTGTGATTCTAAGCATGTCCTGAATTATTTTTTCCCTCGATTATATTTAGAAATCGAGGGAATATGTGGTATTTATTTATAAAAAAAATAAAACATGGCGCACCTTGACATTATACCTCAGTTTTTTGTTGGGTGAGGTGAAAACTTTGTCATTAAATGTATTATTTGTAGTAATGCTTGAATGCTAAAGATCGTATTTGGTCAGATCTAGTGTAATCTTATATCACAATAGCTATATTGTTACAGTCATATACCAACATACTTAGTTTTAATGTTAGTTTGAAGTAAAATAATATTCATTTTACAGTGTGGGTGAGTTATCCATCCACTTCCCATCTCAATTTCTATCATATTTACAACTTCTTCAACATGTAATAACAACATTTTCATTAAAAAAAAGGATGTGTGGGTAATGAAGGTAACCGAAGATAACATATCTCATCTAAAAATAAATTATTGGGCATGCCTTTGTTAGATCCAGGTGTGTCTTTGTTTGATATAGGTAGATCTACAACCTGAAATAAATAAATGTGAAAAAAATATGTTAAAAAGAATGTGAAAAAGAGATATATGTGTGTGAGACTAACAAAAGATAACATATCTCATCTAAAGATAAATTTATGGGCATGTCTTCGTTCGATGTGGGTATGTCTTTGTTCGATATGGGTATCTCTACAACCTAAAATAAATAAAAGAAGTGAAAAAAGATGTTAAAAAGAAGACGAAAAAGAGAAATATGCGTGTGAGACTAACATAGATGAAGGAGGTAAAATCTTTTTCTTCTAATTCATTTTTTGTATTCCCTATGATTATTGAAAATCAGATGGAAAAGAGTGAGAAAGAAAAAGAAGAGGAAAGAATGAATGAGAAGAGAAAATAAGCGTGAAAAAGAAAAAGAAGAGAGAGAAAGATGTGTAGATAATGAAACAATTTTGGAATAAGAAAATTTGATTGAGAGGGAAAATGGGAATGAAAATAGTAGAGTGGGTGAGGTGGCAGATTGTGGGATTATGATAGGGTAAATGAGTAATTTCATTTTTCTTCAACTTTTATAAATTAATATGATGTGGTTGCATGATTTAATTATAACGAGAATATTGTTATCGGTAAAAAATACTAAACTAGTGGTAACGCCCACTTTCGTCGAGTCATCATTAACCCTTAAACCCGCAACATATCGGCTTTTGCAATGTATATATTAAGTTTAAAAGATCCTTTACAAGTTGAAAATAGTTTCTGATTAGTTTAAAAATGTTTTCGCTATCTTAAGTTTAAAGTTTGAATAACGAGGTCGGATACCGTTTTCGTCCTTTCAGCATGTAAACGGTATTTCAGCCATCCTACTTTTGTAGCATTCTTTTTTACTTTAAAAATAGAGAATTCAAAACGGAAACTTATGTACTCTCTCGATCAATTCTGACCCATTTTCGCATGGCCGTTAGAACCTATCATTTGAGTTTCTATGTCAAATCACAATTCCTCCCTTTTAGTATGTAACTGGTATCTCAGTGTTTCTACTTTCGTAGCAAACACCTTTTATCTTAAAAACAAAAATTACAAAACACACTTTAATTCTTGTTACAATTAAATATTTAAGCAACTTGTATAAAATAAACGTTACAATTAAATATTTAAGCAATTTGTATAAAATAAATCAGTAAAATACTCATTATATTTCATACTCTAAAATAGATTACTCATACATAATAACTAAGCATACATAGCATAATTATGATGAATATATAATTTTTAAAAAAGAACCTGGAATTAAATTAAACTGAATTTGATAAATAAACTAATCTGAAGGGAGACTTTGTTCCAAGTACAACAATGTGGAATGTAAAAATAGCAGCTAAACAATAACTCCAAAAGTGCGGAAAAACCTAAAGAAATTAAAGTGCATAAAAATTCCATAAAAATTACGCAGAAATTAAAATAATTATAGTGCTAGTAAGTTTGGACGATGTTTCAATTCATTACATATCTATTTATTGGAAAATTTGCACTCTAAAATTGTGCAAAATAGGTCCACAAAACTTGCAAAACAACCCTAGAACATGGAGAAGCAGTTGAGAAAATTTTGTAATGTGGCTAATATGGGCATCATGATGCGCGTTATGGTGCATGATGATCTACCCGTCATGACGCACTGAAATATTGTTCTCTGAGTCTATGACCCATGAAGGGCGTCTGCCTGGCTGACGGTCTTCCCGTCATGGACTTCAAGTAAACACCCCCTTTTTTCCTTTGAGGTCGTGACGATCAGCTCAGTAAGGAGCATAACGGTCATTATGGCCCTCATCACTAGACCCGTTTCTATGTTTTTCTCCGTTTTCCTCTACTTTCTTTCGTAACCAGTGGCAATCATTTGTACCTAAAATGCAGAGTAAAAAGCTAACTAACCAAAAAAAAACTTTAAAGACACCAAAACAAATAACAATCGAGTCAATTAAAATAGTAAAAATGCATGTTGTCAACAACATAAACGTTCAACAACAACATAAACAACAATAACAACAAAAACATAAACAACAACAAAAACATTCAAGATCAATATATTTTACTATACATGCATGGTAAAGAAAAGTTTATGTGCCGAAAATGTGATGAAGAAGTAAAAGACATAAATATTGTGAGTTCCGTCCTTCTTTCTTGAAAAATTTTGTGTTCCTCCTTCGTTTTTCTTATGTTTTTCGTTGCTTTCTACGTTAAGTCAAGAACGACAATGATGGTGTTTTCTTCGTGTTCCTCCTTCTTCGTAAATAAATAATTTTGAATAAGTTGATGATTAAACGAAATGATGAATATGTGTCTCGTTTCATAATGGCAATGAAAAAATGCTTAGGGTTCAAATGTTTTCTCAGCGTTGAATGTGTGTTTCGTTTCGTAAGGTAAAGTAAACTAAATAGACATGAAAAGTTAAATTGTGTTTCTTGTTTTTGAATAAAACAATTCACCACAGTTGATTAAACCAACCTTGGTGATATATGATTTATTTAATTAAATTTTATAAAAAAATCAGTTTTTAACCATTCAAAAATTTAAAAATAAAAGGAAAAATAATCGTCACGGTTGGTTTAAACAACTGTAGTGAGATCTGGATTATTTTCATATTAAAGATAAATAAAGTAGAAAGGAGACACTATAAAAATAAAAATAAAATAAAAAAGGTAAACCATATCACCACGGTTGGATTAATCAACTATAGTGAAATATAGTTTATATTTAATTTAAAAATAAATCAAAAAGAAATGTATCACTATAATATTAAAGAAATCACAATTTTTTTGACACTGAGATTCTAACCATGAACTTTAGGAACTTTCACCACGGTTTGTCTATCCAATAGTGGTAATATGTAAACTATTTTTAATTAAAAATAAATAAAAATGATGGCGCCTGATTTTAGAGATGTCAGCACGGTCCTTTAAAGAGTCATGGTAAAATTGGCGTTGGAGTATATACTTTTTGTAGTGGTGACTCAGACAATCGAAGAGTTGTAAAGCTCGAGTACCGTTCATCCTCAATTGATAACGAAGGAAAGACCCAGTTTAACATGTTTGAGCTAAAGACGGATGAAGATTTAAGGGTTATTATTAACGATTATCTATATAATGTTATGTATTTTTATGTTAATTTATATTTTTCTTCCAATTTTTGAATTTGTTACTAGTTTGTGATTTGAGCTAATAAAGCGTATTCCGGAGATGCGTCTCCGTAAAACTCACTAATTTTTAAAATCAGGATAATTACACAGATGCACCTCCATATTAACCCTAATATGGATACAGAGATGCATCTTCAGACATATTTTGGACAACATGGGGTGGGTGACTCATAAAAGCGTTGAGTGTGTGTAATATGGATTCGTCCGAAGATGTATCTCTAAAATCTATGAGCACTTGTGACTTTTTACAGTAATGAACTAACACCTCATAAGGCATACAAAGTAGCCTCTTATATATATTGGCCCTATTTATATATATTGAATCACCGTGTCAAAACGGACTTGGTCAAATGCGTCACATAAATTAAGTGGGAATTTCTTTTCTCACCCTTAGGGTGTGGCTCAAACCACTAAAAATCCAAATTTTCTCTAAGGTATTTTCGGAGATGTATCTCCGGACGCACCTGAAATCACCTCATCCTTCGTAAATCAAGTAGTCACCCTATTTTTTTTTGGCAAAAATGGTTCGGATACGCATTTTCGAATATTTTTGGGGTAAATTCAAAGATGCATCTCCGAAAACTTATCTGCATGGATCTTGGACATAAACATTGTCCTAAGTTTGTATTTTTTTTAATCCAGAGTCATTTAAATTTGACTAACAGTGTCATAACTTGATTCAAACATTAATAAACACGAACATCATAGAACAAGGTAATGCAATAATATAAAAAAAACCATACCAGAATATTACAAATATTACTCTCGAAGTATGGAAAGTAATACAAAAAATTCCCAAAATACAAATAAAAGCATAACCTACTGTGTAAGCCTAATTTTAACCTTTGTCTCCTCCTTGTCGGTAATCCAAGGAATTTTGTGCCTCGGTAAGAATGGAATGTGTTAGGGCAACTGTATCATCGCCACATCTCTCAAACAACCCAGACTATATGCCCTCATATGTAATCTGCATAATATTTTGACAGATGGGCAACATATCAATGGCATGGTCATCCATGATCTACTCATTCTCCAGGATCTCCTTATGAGAAGGCCTAGGTGGACGTCCAGGAGCGTTTGATGTCATGACATAGTGTGTCAACTTACAAAACCAAGTCATGTAACCGTCCACATAAGGATACAATTTAGTTTGCAACTCTAGGATATTTTCGGGTATGCATCTCCGAAAACCAGCAAGGATAAAATTTGGAGATGCATCTCCGAAAAAGCTCGTGTTTGCAACAATGGCGAAAAGTCAGTCTTGCCCTATCAACCCAAAATGCAACCAAATCATAGTACATGTCTCTAACAGCTACCTATTTTGAATGTGACTACTACCTAATGCATTTAAAACTAATTATATTACCTAATACATTAATAAAAAAATAAACTAAAAAGAAATATGAGAAATTTATTCAAAAAAATGTTGAAGAGGATGAAAAAATGTTGAATGTAGTATGGAGTGGGTTGGGATTGGTACTAATGAAGTAGAGATACAGTTGTTTCTTGAAAAGCTGATTGGAAAAAAGCTTCTCACGAGCTCCAATAGGGATTTGTAAAAGTTTCAGAAAATGCAGAAGGAGAAAAGAGTTTGCTTGTGCGCGTTATATAAAAATTAAATGCGTTCGGAGATGTATTTATGAAAAAAACACTTGAATTTGAAAGTAAAGGTTAACCCGAATATGCATCCACGGACAAATCCTAAAACACATACGGAGATACATCTCCAAATTAAATTTTAACAAAGTGAGAGAAGTCCAACCATTTGCGTTTATTTTGTGTGGTACGGTGTGCCCGGAAATACTGTTAGAAAAAACAGTACCAGAATTAAATTCCCCTGTATAGGGAAAAGTCTTAAGGTGAGAGAGATAATATTAGAATAAGAATATTATACTTTTTCTGCCCTTTTTCATTTATCTGTCATTCCCTTTATAGAGTAGGGATCCACAATTACATTCTAGTAGAAGGATCTAGAGACACTTGTCCTTATCCTTCAAAAATAAAACAAAATTCTAAATTATTGTTTGTTCTTATCCTTTTGCAGGACAGCTGTTGACAGCTTACAGTACCAAAATCCAGCTCAATACTAGTACTATTGGATGCTTAATCAGGAATTCTTCAAGTGATAAATCTAATGGGCTTTTGTATCTTCCTTTATGACTTACGAACAGGCCCATGTTGTGTTGTTTTAGTAAGCCCAGTTAGACTTTTCTGAACTGTTTCCTTTGGCTTTGTAACATTACCGTACCCATTGAGACAAATCTTGTCCTCAAGATTACAGTGCGGAAATTTCGATGTCAGTTCACAAGTGCTTTCCCACGTGGCCTCAGATGCTGGATGTCCTTCCCATTGGATCAAAACCTCGGTGATTTCATTGTTGATGGTGCGATGGTTCAAAACGGCGAAGGGGTTAGGGGTCGCCGGCGGAAAAGCGTCTAGATCCGGTAATGGAGCGGTTTGGGTAGTAGGGGTTCCCTGACAAAGTTTGAGTAGAGAAACGTGAAATACAGGGTGGATTCGTGAAGCCTTGGGGAGATCCAATTCATAAGCCACAGAACCAATCTTCTTGATGATCCGGAACGGCCCAAAGTAACGTTTCGCGAGTTTCTGAGAAGATCGTTGGTGGACAGAGCTTTGGCGATAAGGCTGAAGTTTTAGGAAAACCCATTGGTCTACTGCAAAGGATTTGTCCTTCCTATGACGATTTGCCTGTTGAACCATCCGATTTCTAGCTCTGGTAAGGTTTTCCTTTAAAACTCTGAGGATTCTGGATTTGTTAGACAAAATCTCATCTAATGATTGAATGTTGGATTTTCCTGCAGGATATGGTAACAAGGATGGAGGTTTTCGACCATAAAGTGCTTCGAAAGGCGTCATGCCGATTGAAGAATGGAATGAAGTGTTGTACCAAAACTCGGCAAGGGAGAGAAAACGTGTCCACAACTTAGGTTCTTCGCTGACAAAACACCTAAGGTAAGTTTCCAAACACCTATTCAAAACTTCTGTCTGACCATCTGATTGGGGATGGTATGAGCTGCTAAAGTGTAATGTTGTACCCAGGTGTTTGAAGAGAGAACGCCAAAATTGGCTCACGAAAATACGGTCCCGATCGCTGACAATGGTTTTGGGGGCACCATGAAGCTTGTAGATTTCAGAAATGAAAGTTGGGGCTAGGGATGCTGCTGTGAAACTTGTGGGGAGCGCTATGAAGTGATAAAATTTGGTGAGACGATCTACGATGACCCAGATGGCAGTTTTGTTGTTGGAACATGGAAGATGGGTGATGAAATCCATCGAGATATCGTCCCATACTTGTTGAGGTAATGGTAAAGGTTGCAAAAGACCATAGGGGGCATGAGTATTATACTTGTTGTGTTGACAAATGTGACAAGCATTAACAAACGTTTTGACATCTTTATGCATTCCAGGCCAATAAAAGGAAGCGGACAAACGAGCAAGGGTGGCTTGAATGCCGGAGTGGCCACCTAGAGGAGATGCATGGAATTCTGTTAGCAGTGAGGAAATGAGCCCTGATTCTGTAGGTATGAATAGTCTGTCTTTGAAGTAAAGTAAATCTGCCTTAACTGTGAATTTCTGCTGCATGAGTTGATCTTCCGATGCTTTCTTTAACAGCTTCTGACCTGCAGGGTTAGTCAAGAAAATTTTTTGCAATTTGGAAATAACAAGGGAGCAGGGGGAACTAATCATGGCACAAATTTCTGCAACTGGTGGCTCATTTACTCGCGATAATGCATCTGCGACAACATTCTCTTTACCAGGTTTGTAATGGATCTCATAGCTATAGCCAACTAATTTAGTCAACCATTTTTGTTGTTCGGGTGTTTGGATGGTTTGGGTCATGAGGTTTTTGAGGCTTTTGTGGTCAGTGTAAATTTTGAAGGTGGATCCTAATAGGTATTGTCTCCATTTTTTTATTGCTTCAATTAGAGCATAGAGCTCACGCACGTATGTGGAGGACGAACTCAGTCTGGGGCACAACTTTTTGCTAAAGAAGGCTAAGGGTCGGGAGTTCTGAGATAACACAGCGCCTATGGCAGTGTTTGAAGCATCTGTGGTCACTTCAAAATGCTGCTCGAAATCTGGAAGGGTAAGTGCTGGTAGTTTTGCCATTGCTTGTTTTAATTTCTCGAAAGCTGTGGCTGCAGTGTCTGTCCATACGAAAGCGTTAGCTTTGAGTAAATCCGTAAGAGGGCTAGCTATCGCTGCGTAATTTAGGACAAAGCGTCTGTAGAATCCAGTTAGACCCAGGAATGCGCGAAGGCCTGTGATATTTTTAGGTGTTGGCCAGGCAGTCATGACTTGGATTTTAGTTGGGTCAGCTTGTACACTACTGTTTGTGATGGTATGCCCTAAGTAGTCAACAGAGTGCACACCAAATTGGCATTTTGCTAGCTTGGCAAAAAATTTATGGGTAGATAGGATGGACAGAACTTGGTGTAGGTGAGTAAGGTGAGTTTCCCATGAGGGACTGTATACAAGGATGTCATCAAAGAAAACAAGCGCAAATTTGCGCAAGAATGGTCGAAGAAGGTCATTCATGGCAGCTTGGAAAGTAGAGGGGGCGTTAGAAAGACCAAAGGGCATAACGAGGAACTCGTAATGCCCATCAAAAGTGCGAAATCCTGTTTTATGGATGTCTTCTGGGACCAATCTGATTTGGTGATATCCCGAACGGAGGTCTATTTTTGAGAAGAATATCGCACCATGCCACTCATCTAAGAGTTCGTCAATAGTGGGAATGGGGAATCGGTCTTTGATGGTGATGGTGTTTAAGGCTCTATAGTCGACACAAAAACGCCAAGTGCCGTCCTTTTTCTTGACCAATAGTACCGGGGACGAGTAAGGGCTAGTGCTTGGTTGGATGATACCATCTTGAAGCATTTCTGAAATGAGTTTTGTCATAGCGTCTTTTTGGTAATGGGGGTATCGGTATGGTTTGATGTTGATGGGTTGGGTGTTGGCGTTTAGATGTATGTGGTGATCATGTGGTCTTGTTGGTGGAAGAGTTTTTGGTTTGTCAAAAATGTGGGAAAATTGAAGGAGTAGTTGTTGTATATCTGGGTGACAGTTGAGGATAAAGTTGTCCCGGTCTGTTGAATCATTTTGTGCATGAGTTATGGTAGATTGGGTGAGGGGTATCATGGTAACCGAGTGGAATGTGGCCACTGAGTGTGTGTGTATCATTCTGTTAAGTTGGTGGATGGATGCGGGAGTGGCAAGTTGTGGTTTTGTGCCGGTGATTGTAAGTTGTGTATTTTGGTGGTGGAATTTCATTGAGGGGACGGAGAAATCAGAGATAAAAGGTCCTAGTGTTTGCAGCCATTGGACTCCTAGGACTAGGTCTGCCCCTTGAATTGGTAGTACATAGAGAGGGATTGTGAAAAGATGGTTTTGAATCATTAATGGTGTATCCATACATAGGCCGGAACAATGCAAGTATTCACCATTTCCAACCATGACAGGGAAAGATGGGAAATTGTGAATGGGTAGGTGTAGGAATGTTGCAATTCTAGGTTGCATAATGTTGTGGGAGCTTCCTGAGTCAACTAGGACAGTGAGATTGTGGCCATAAATGGAGGCAGTGAAACGAAGGGTGCGTGGAGATGGTTGGCCGGTGGCTGCCTGTAATGAAAGTTGAATGGAATCTGGGGCTGTTTCAGATTCGGTTTCCGTAGGAAATGCAGGTGAATCATGGGTTTCAACAGGGGTGGAAGTGGGGTCAGTTGTGTCGGTTAGGGTTAAATGTTCTTCATCTGTGAGTAAAAGCAAGAAGGGTTTTGTTTTGCAGCGGTGACCGGGATGGAAACGTTCATCGCAATTGAAACAAAGGCCTTGGGATTTTCGTTGTTGCATTTCCGTTGGGTTTAGACGGCGTATTGGAATATGCTGTTGTGGGTCTGGTGGTTTTGGTAAAGTAGGGGTGAAAGGAGTGGGTAACAGTGGTGGTTTAGAAAACTTAGAGGGGTTAGTTTGGTAAGGTTGGGAAGCAAGTGTTTTTGATTCGATTAGTTTTGCCAAGCCAATAGCTTGCGATATGCTGGTGGGTTGGTGGATAGCTAACTCATTTTGAATATGATTTTTCAAACCAGAAATGAAACAATCAATTATAGCGGTAGGTGAAAGACCGTTTACCCTGTTGCAGAGGCGTTCAAATTCTCTTTGGTAATCTGTCACTGTTGTTGTTTGTTTGAGTTTAAACAATGCTTGTTGATGGTTGTCATAAACAGAGGGACCAAAACGGACCTCCAAAGCCTTAATGAAAGCATCCCATGTCGACAATAGAAGGTTGTGAAACATCCATTGATACCATCCAAGGGCATCACCTTGCATATAACCTGCTACATGAGCCAAGCGTTGGTGGTTGGGAATGGAGTAGTGGGTGAAAAATTGGTTAGCTTGAAAAATCCAATCAAGTGGGTTATTTCCATCAAATGGTGACAAACGTAATTTTGGGGGTTTGATTGTAGGTTCTTGGTTATTGTTTGAGCCACTATTGGAATGTCGGTTGTTACTAGGGGTAGGGGTAGATATTTGTGAGTGAAGGGTTTGAATTGAGGTGAGATAACTTTCATGGCGGTGGTCTTGTTGTTCACGAAAAGATGTAAAAGCTGCTGCTAAATTGTTGACAGATTCCTGCAATTGCTGCAGTGATGGTGGTTCAGGTGGTTGTTGTCGGGGAGGCATGATGTAAGCAAATGAGAGCACCAAATTGTTAGAAAAAACAGTACCAGAATTAAATTCCCCTGTATAGGGAAAAGTCTTAAGGTGAGAGAGATAATATTAGAATAAGAATATTATACTTTTTCTGCCCTTTTTCATTTATCTGTCATTCCCTTTATAGAGTAGGGATCCACAATTACATTCTAGTAGAAGGATCTAGAGACACTTGTCCTTATTC
This sequence comes from Lathyrus oleraceus, assembly GCF_024323335.1. Lineage (NCBI taxonomy): Eukaryota > Viridiplantae > Streptophyta > Magnoliopsida > Fabales > Fabaceae > Lathyrus > Lathyrus oleraceus. The sequence goes on from NC_066584.1 coordinate 279,651,644, forward strand.
TTCAAAAATAAAACAAAATTCTAAATTATTGTTTGTTCTTATCCTTTTGCAGGACAGCTGTTGACAGCTTACAGTACCAAAATCCAGCTCAATACTAGTACTATTGGATGCTTAATCAGGAATTCTTCAAGTGATAAATCTAATGGGCTTTTGTATCTTCCTTTCTGACTTACGAACAGGCCCATGTTGTGTTGTTTTAGTAAGCCCAGTTAGACTTTTCTGAACTGTTTCCTTTGGCTTTGTAACAAATACATCTCTGAAAATAGAAGATATTTTTAACTTTTTACCAAGTGGTTCGGAGAACCAATTAAATTTATAATTCCATTAAGTTAAGTGCATGCTTCCTATCCATTCTAAGCGATCATATTTTGGAACCGAGCACCCCACATATAAATCAATCACACAATAAACTAATCAAACAAATGGAGTGAGAATATTTTTTTTGAATACTTCTCATAATTAGTTTCATAGTTTATTGCTTTTACAATGGACTAACTTTAACCTAATTATCTAACCTGTTACCGGAAAAAAGTTTAGCTAAGCTAATGTTTTGCACAGTAGTATATTTTACAAACAAAAGTTGGTATTTCCCTTTTAGCCCCTCACCATATTACATCATATTGTTATTACCCTTTACACCACCTGAAGAAAAGTTTAGAACTCTGGCAATTCTGCTGATTCCCCAGATCTAATGAACAAGTCATACCAAAAATCCATGCCATCATCATCCTCAAAAGAATTTTGGAAATTTTCCACTATATTATTAAAAGGGTGTTGTTGATTTGGTAATTCATTATTTGATGGCATGGTAGAACTAATTTCATCATCAGTTATTGTCTCTGACCAAAAATTTTCATCAATTTCAAGCATTGTCACAAGTGAGTCTTCAGGATCTTCACAATTGATGATATTGTCCATATTTTTTTCTTGTGATGAATAATCACTAGAAAATGTGCCATTTGATGATGTAGTTTCCATTTCAAGCAAATAATTAGGAGCATTAGAACGTTCATATGATTGAGTTAAAGTGCTTGAATTCGAATTGGAATTGGAATCACATGTTTTAACTTTTGATTTTGATACTCTTTTTTTGCTACTTGAATTGGGTTGGTTATTATTGGTTTTCAATAGCCTCTTTTTCAAATGTGTGTGCCATACATTTTTGATTTCATTGTCTGTTCTTCCAGGTAACTTTGCTGCTATTGCTGACCATCTGAAAAACAAAAACAAAATAACTTGACTAATGAAATATATGAGTTTGGAATTTTGCTTATTGGTTAAAGTTATTCAGAAAACTATAAATTTTGATTGTATTCATGAGCATATTACTATGTATGTCAAGAATATATATTACATACTTGCATGTGCTAAAAAATAATGTTGAAAAATAATATTATGAATTACTATGTTATTTCCCTTATAAATAAATTACAATTACAGAAAATGGTACTATTAGGAACCAATTGAATTAGTGTATGTACCTGTTCCCTAGCAAGTGATGCATCTGAATGATGATTTGTTCTTCTTCGTTTGTAAAGTTTCCTCTCTTAATATCAGGACTTAAATAATTATTCCATCTCAATCTACAACTCTTTCCACATCTTAATAGACCTGCAAATTTTACAACAGAAACAAAAACTAAATCAAAAACACATAAAAGGAAGTAGAATATATATGTAAATAATGATAAAGTTGAGAGATTAAGAAATATATACCTGCATGTTTTGGAAGTGCACGCCAATTACTATGTCCATGTTTTTGGATGTAAGATGTGAGGATTTCATCTTCCTCTAAGCTCCATGGACCTTTCTTCAATCCCTTCTTTTCGCAACATGGAGCTCTAACCATATCTTCAAATTATGATTGGTATGATACAAGAAGAAGATATATGAATATTCTTGTGCTGTAGTTACTCCCAAATAGTATTGTTCAACTATGTTTCTCAGGGCCATATATATACAGTATATATCCTAGGATGTTCCGCACACTATTATTCAAGATTGGCAAATTGAAAAGTCCACGACAATAGTTTTTTTTTATCATTTCTTATACAAACCACTTGTGATTTTTTAGGACGCCTTCCTCGAAAGAGTCTCTCTCCCACGTCTCTCTTTCTCTTGTTTGGAAAATGAAATATGGAATTTTTAGTGACTTTTTGGAGTTACAGATTTTGTTACGTCACACCATGGTTTTTTTTGTGTGTGGTTGAAATCGCACCATGGGTTTGAACATTCTAACCCCCTCACATCTAAGCTATAGTTTTTGCATGGCTTCACTTTCGTCTTTTTTATGTGGGAAAATGTTTACCACACAAATGGTATGGGAAGAAACTCACAAAAAAGATTTATAATGATCACCGCTCACTTATAAGTTGATTTTATAGATACATGTTATGTTAGACTAAATTCTAATTAATCTTCAATAAGACTCTTCTTTCTTTCCATTTTACTTTTCGGCTTCCATGATAATAATTGAATTTTTTTATCAAGTAATATGTGATAGTCTATTTTGTTTGAAATTTCACATACACCTCAATTATTTTTTTGGAATGATTCTTTAATTCTTGTTTAGCTATTTATGATTTTTTTTTTGTTAATGTTCTTTTATCTAATGATTTTTGTTTTTTATTCCTTTTAGCCGATGTTCTCTGTATGCTTCTATATTATGGAAATTAGTTAAGAACTCTCTCCATCTTAAAATAAATAAATGTCGCATTTATAAAAATTATCTATCATAAAACAAAGGTCATTTTTAGTTTCCAATATATTTTTAATTTTTATCTTCCAATTTTATTCTATAATTAATATTTATCATTTATCATTTCTCTCATATTTTGTTAATGATAATTAAAATTCACCCATAGTTAATAAGGAAAATTTGGTAAAATTGATCTTCTCTCTCCTTCAATTATCATATTTTTTTAATCTGTGTGAAAGTGTCAAATATGACACTTATTTTAAAAAGAATGAAGTATATTTTATTCTATTTATGCTTCTACTTTATTATGGTAGTTTAGCTGGTTTCATTCTCTATATGATATAGTCATGTAATAGTTAGCATTTCTTATTCTCTCTGTGCTTCCACCATGTGCTTCCACCATATGGTAGTTAAGCATTGTTAGCTAAAATTTGGCATTTTAGACACAAGAGTGAGTTTAGTGGTTTTATTGGAGTGAGTGTCGATGAGACACCATAATATTTTCAAAAGAATTCAAAGTAGGTTGAAGACTTTTGAGTTAGGCACAACTCACACATTCTATCTAAAATGGTATTAGAGTATAATTCAAGATCCGTTGGGTCACATGCTATCAAGTTTTCGTTGTCGGGTCACCCGCCATTTATTTCCACACACCAAGTATAATATTAACACATGTGATGAGGTATATTAAAAGTCTCACATCAGACAATGTACGTCTTGAACATATGTTTATAAGAGGGGGTGATTCTCACCTTATAAGTCGATTTTTAGGGATGAGTTACGTAAAACTCTAATTCTATTATGGTATTATGAGTTTATTGATTCGAGTCACCCACTATTTATATACATGCATGCCCAAATCCAGTTGTGTTGAGTGTGAGAGGGTGTATTGGGAGAAACTAAATCCCATACAATTTTGGATCACCCATCGTTTATATACGTGCAACAATTCCAATAGTATTGAGTGTGTGTGGGTTGTATTAGGAGAAATCCAAGTCTTATATTTGTTAACGATAAAGCCTCCAAAGAATTTATATAGACTGACACCCTTCACCTTATAAATGATTTTATGATTTTTGTAGGGATGAGTTAGGGAAAATTTTAATTCTAATAAAAGGTTACATCAATCACTCATAAAATGACATAAGTAACAAGATATCTCATTAAAACATTAGTTTTATGACGAGAAGATAATCATATTCATTAGTTATTTCACAATCAATGTTAGACTCATGAAAACAGAATTATTTCAAGATTTCCATGGGCTCACGTTATAGAGTGGTAAACCTACATTAAATCAACACTCAACTTAGACATATTCTTAAACGACATAAAAATCTCAAACAATACACATAATGTTTTGTGTAACACCAAATCTCGACTTAACCATCTAAAAATATAATACCACACACAAGTTGAAACCTCTAAAATATTTTTTTTTAAATACTAGTAGACTCCTCGATCCATGACACAAAGCATGCAAATTTTACTTGGAAACAGTAACTCTCGACGTCTAAATTGGTTCTCTTTTGTAGGGATCTTATTTTGAAGTAACTTTCAATATAACAATGGCGAATATTAATAGAGGCTTGAGAGAGCCATGAAACCCTTCATCTTTATATAGTCAAGCGTTAAATGATACCTTTTTTCATGTAAGGTCAGGAGTTTGACTCTTAGTTCTACGAATTTTGTATTTTTTTTAATTATTGTTATCAAGAGTAGAACCCTTATCTTTAGGATAATTTAAATATAAAACTAATCACCACATCAACTAAAAATTATGATAATTATTTAAAACAATTTTTATATAATTTTTTATTTTTGCCACTTCAAAAAAAAAATTCTCAAGATCTGCCACTACAAGAGAATATTATAACTTCAGAAAGGGTCCATCTCTTCCACGCAAAAGGCATTATTAGTTTTTGACTTAAAGTCTAGCAACTCAAATAGAAATATAGGCCAATATGATTGAAAACACTCAATCTTCACTATGACACCACCACAAAGAATCGAAAGCATGAGAGAGAGTGTCAACTAGAATAATGAAGACAAAGTAAATCACCGGCTCTAACTCAAACAAAAATCCTCATTTTACATCAAAGGTTTCAAACCTAAGACTCATCCTCCCCAATCTCATTGAACTAAAATAATGAAAAGTCTCGGAAACCAAACTCTCAACGGGGTTAGTCTCACCTTTCTAGACAAATCGTTTACAAACCAGTCATAAGTTATGTCTCAACCAAGGATGATATATGCTTCAAATAGAAAGAAGACTATCTAAATCCTTATAACTATCTCACAGTATAGGATAAGACAACTCAAGTATCATATATATAATATATTTCCATATTCATAGACCAGTGCCATCCTATATCATCCATTACCCCCATTTTCCTAGAAACACCGGATTATTAATTACAAACCCTCAACCTCCTTATATATTTATCACTACTACGGAAAACACATATCACAACGGTTGGAAAAGAGATACCACCATGTTGAACCAACCTTTGTGTGATAAGGTATGATTGTATGTGCGATGTTTTCCACCACGGTCGTACAACCGTGATTATAAGCTATGTAGTGTGCTACCTACCACAACAATTACTTTAAACAACCGCTGTGATATTCTATAATGCATAATATTTAACAACGGTTGGTATAAATAACTGTTGTGATATATACAATTGAGTTTATTATAAATTATGTGAAATTCTTATTTTCCCAATTCTCATTAAACATACAATCTTTCAATCCGATTAGGAACATTATAATATGACTAATTAAGTTATATTATAAGAAAAAGTTCACGTTTAATGTTTGACAAGAGTTATTCAACTCCTTATTCATGTTTTCCTCTTTAACGGTTAGAATTTTATTTAATGATTATAGATCTTCAATCGTCCTTTCCTACATCGATAGTTCCTTTTGCAAAATATTATTTACTTTGCAAAAAAAAAATTAGAGGTGCAGAGAGGGGTGGTTGAAGATCTAGAATCACTAAATAAAGTTCTAATAGTTAAAGAACGATATGCAGATAACAAACAAAAGAATTCTTGGCAATAATTGAACATGTACTTGTTTTCTAATATAACTTTATCTATTATATTATAGTTTTCTAATGCAATATTATATTCGGTAAGGGATTGGAAAACCACTCAAAGCACATAATATGTAATAAACTCATCTTTTAAACAAACATTAGCAACAACATTCATCAACAACAAACCAAAAATAACATACACGATACAATAAACATATCAACTCATAGAATATTTCAGAAACTTACGTGTCCCATAATGACATCCAAAATGAAATAAGGATGAAATTGAAGTTAGAGCTGAAAACTTGTGTCTATTTTGAATGGATGTCATTCTGGATCTTTCACACAAATTTACAACGCTCACTTTACCTTCGTTCTCATTATTGAAACAAGCATCCCTACCTACGTAATGAAACAAGCAGAAAGTTCAAACATGATGAAACATAAACAATAACTGATAAACATATTTTGAAACATAAACTATAGTGAAGACGAACATGTGAAGTAGCCATTTGCTAAGATTTGATAAAAGAAAGGAAATCTTCGAAGAAGACGAGTTGGCTGGATAAGATTGGGGTTTCAATATGAGAGAGATAAGTGACAGAGATGTTAGGGTTTAGTTTTGAGAGAGACGAATGAAAAAGATGTTAGAGTTTTGTTTTGATAGACACGACTGTAATGAACTAAAAAGAGAGAAATCTCCGCTTATATATAAATAAGTAATATCTTTTATCATGGTTAACAGAAAGACCGTTGTAAAATTGATGTTACGAAAAATCTATTTTGTAGCAGTGTATGATTGCATATTTTAGATGAAATCTAAAAAAAATTGAAAGCTTATTTTATTCCACTCTCAAATAAATATCTTTTGAAGCCTCGTAATCATCTTCCAAACCTTAATAAGAATAGAAACTACATGGAAAGGAAGCCTTGCAAAAAAAACCACATGTGTCACGAGAAGATGCCAAAACATTTTAAAGAATGAGAAGTTGAACTCATGCAAGCATGCACTCCTATTACCATCACATTTAACAACCGTTCGGTCAATCTCAATGAGAAAGAAGTTATCTTTAGAAGATATAGTCTAGAATCCAATCCATCCAAAATCATTCTATACAAAACGGTTCCAAAAGCTAGTTAGTGAAGAATTTGACCACATCTTCACATACCTAAGACATTTCTCCCTCTAATGATCCCCTACGCGGAAGGGAAGGTCAAAAGAATGTTTTTCTTTCTTTTATTCTTCTGAAGAGTGATAAGATAAATTGTATTTAAGTGTCTTTCTCTAAGCCACTTTACTTTAGATCTTTAAAAAAATTGGAGTCTTTGGATTTGAGTAGGGATCGAAGATCAAAAAAAAACCCTACTTTTATAGACAAAATTTGCCTATGAATAACACATTTTTCTGATTTAGAGTCAAGAGACATTACTTCCTCCAACAACAATTGAATTCTTAAACTCACGTTTGAAAAAGAAAAAAGAAACTTTATAAATTAAATAAATAATTTAAATAAAAAAAAACCTCCTTCTCCTATTTTTGTATTTAAAACCAGTGAATTTTTACTTTTCAAAAATGATCTAAACTACAAAGAAAAACATACATAATAATAGTACTCTTAAATACTCTTACCAGCGAGTGGATAAGGTTGACTGCAGTTCGTTCGTACCCTTAAATACTCATCATCATCTTTGTTTTGCTGAGTGGGTGAGAGAGGACATGCTTGCATGTGGCGTTAGTAGATATTTAGCTAATTAATAAATCACGTGCTTTGAATTCTTTTGCAAGCACTGCAAGTGGCCTATAATCATCATTAAAAAACTAGAAAAGTCCTCCACTCAACATCTCTTCATGAAAAAATCAAACATGTATTTTGTGTACCTTAAATTATGAAACTATTTGTTTGTATTCTTGTCGCATTAATTAAGTACTAAATGTAGAGATGACAATTAAGTTCATTAAATCATTATTTATCTAATTAATTTATCAAATAATTCTTTTAACTCATCCATAAAATAAAATGGTTAATAAATTGAATTCAATTCATATTAGTATATTTGTGAGGAGTCTATCAAAGACGATGGGAGTCAGACACCGCTTTGTTATAAGGATCTCCTGAATGTCCGATATCGATCTTCTGTTTAATGGATGTGTCGTCCATTTATTGAATGAGAAGTCCATTTTTGTAATATCCTGCCTAATGTGAGAAAATGGGGAAGTGATGTGTCTTTGATCCGTTGCAACGTAGACTGAGTCATGGGGGAAGTTAACCATGTGGATCTATATGTTTGTAGGTGTAATTAAGATTATTCAAGATAGTGAAAGTTATGGATAGCAAAGTTGCAAGTCAACTGAGTAGTTATTTAGTTTTGATGATGATGATATTTAATATCAAATGATATCCAATGAAATCAAGTATTTGCTGAAGATAGCTCAAGCGGTCGAAGATGCATAAGATGATTGATTAAACTATCCTCCCGGGTCAACTTGTGCTCTTGAAGATCAAGACATTTATAAGTCAACACTACGGTCAAACAACTTTCAAGTGAAGACTTGTGTTTCAAGGGTCACTAGTGATTTAACATCTCATGATGACAATCAACATGAAGATATCTCAAGCCCCATTAAAAAGATTAAAAGCTCTTGTGTGATTTTAGACTCAAAGATAGTGTTGCCAAGATTTGAAGTTTCAGAGTTGTGAAAGAGAGCAAGTGTAAAAGCTCGTTTGGTCGTGTTTGTTTGGGTGACCAGTGTCTTGTAAAGACCCAAGGGTTATGGCTAAATCACACGTACATTAAAAATATTTGAGAAGTCTCATTATTTTATTTAAGCCACCCGAAAATATTTTTAGAGCCTAGCTAGTTGAACATGGGAGTGTTTGATTGAATGGAAGGTCTTTTTCAACTAAATAATTTATTAGACTATTAACCTAATTGATTATGTGTTGCTTGGTTGAGTCTAAATTGATTGGGACAGTCTCTTAATAATTACTAGTAACGACTATATATCAAAAACTTCCATTTGTAGCTTGTGCAATCAATTATTTGAGGTCAATAATTGATTAGCCTAATCGATTATGATATTGATTTGGATCATGGATTGTTTCCAAATTTATACAACATTTTGGACTATAAATAGAAAGTTTCTCTAACACTTTTTCAAAAACAAGTTTAAATCTTACTTTTCATTTCTTTAAATATCTCATTTTTCTCACATATATTTAGCCACAATGCTTCTAAAGTACTCTTGAGTCTAAGTGATCTTTGTTATGGGTGAGGAAAATTTGCAAATTTACCAAGAGTGTATTATGTCTTGAGTGAATAATTATTATGTATGAAGTTAGTATTTTGATTGCAAGCTAAACCAGTTAAAATGTCTTGTTTAGTTTGAGGATTGTCTTAGAAGGTATGTGTTTGGATGTGAGTTTTGCCTTGAAAGAAAAAGCTCTTTTTTGGTTCATGAAGATCATCCAGTAAAATCTTCATAATTGTCCTTGAGCTCAACCTAGTTAAAAGCTTTATTGGTTCAAGATAATCCCAGTTAAAATATTTCTCGGTTCTTGAGTTCAGGCTGATTTAAACGCTCAATTGGTTCGATATCAGCCCGGTTAAAATATCATATTGGTTAAAATATCCTTGAGCTCAACCTCTTTTATTTCTAGTCATTTTCTTTCCTTTGATTTTTTGTTGCTTATTTACTCGTTTGTTTTATTAAATATTTTCAAACTCTGATTTTAAAAATGATTTGTTTTAAACCAAAAAAATTTCAAACCTCCACAATTAACGCCCCTCTTGTGTATGGAGTCACTTGTCCAATAAACCACACTCCCCTGAATATCTGGAGATTCATTATCCTTTTTCCTATCTTCTCAAAAGTCATTACTACTTCGCATTTGTGCACTTTTATGTGTGTTTGCGTATTTTTGTTTCTTTTCAGGTGATAATAAAATTATAGGACAAAATAGAAGTGAAATGATCGAAGAATGCATGAAAAATGTATCGTCTAATACAAATTTCCCGCAACCAACATGATTGGACTGTGTCACCTGACACGGACCGTGTTAGCCACATCACCACCTTCAATACAAAATGGTAGAGGGAAATATGGTTGGTTCATGTTGTTTGAAATAGGTTGTGTTGCTCAACTGAATCCCCCCCCCCCCTCATGTTGTTCAGCACGAGCCATGTCATTCCTAAATGCAAGTGCAATTTTTTTCTTTTATAACGCTTTTCTCATCTTTTGGCTTCCCAATTGCTTCTTAATGAACTTGAGTGCAAAATAAGTGGCTTTTAACTGTTAGAAGTTTATAAGAGATATAAAATATGCAATGGAAAGGGGACCAAAAACCCTAGTTTCTAGTTTACATTAATGTCTTTTCTTTTTGATAATTAGTGTGAATACTTTGGTGTATTTACCATTGAAGCTTTTCTTTTCTTCAATTGAAGTATTATTTATCTATAATCTAGGTTTTATTTACACTTCGTTATTGTTATTTTATTATATTGATCATGTATGCTAAATCCATGAATGCTTAATTTGTTTATTTGATTTCTATGTTCGAGTAGTCGATTAGGGGTTTAGGGTGATAAGGTTTGCCTCATCATAACCCTCGTGTAGATTCCTAAATAATTTGTTACAAGAACTTAGAAAAATTCATTTCGATGTTTTTTATCTTAAATATATTACATTTCTCCGTGAAAGTAGGAATACCATAGATATCACATATACATTGAAATGGTGCAACACGATATCAGAATTAAAAACGCCGAACTGTTGGGTTGAAGTGACGAAAGTGTCTAAAACTTCCAACAGAGAAACTAATTTTATTTTTGGCTGCTTTGAAAATAGACTCTGGACAAATACTCTACACCGAAAAAAGTGGGTAGCATATTTGATGAGAGCAAGACAACACACTGAGGAAAATGGTTGTTGTCTACCTTTTTCCATTTTCTATGAGACTTACTTTATTCTCGTAAAAAATTAGAGTTTGCAAGGGGATTAGAGGCATGAATCAGAGTCCTAAATTTTGCTCGTTTTAATTATTTTATTTTCAAAAGTTAAAACCATTCACATCCCAATATCGATCACCTTAGATTTACACTGATAGGATACAAATCGGTATTCAAATAATAGATTAGACAATTAGAAAGAGCATTCCACGAGCAATTCTACATGGGACAATGTAAGATTAGTCTCAAGAAATTAGCCAGTGTGAGGCGAAAGGTGGCTGAAAGTATCGATTATTATCTTAATAGGTTTTAAACCTTGAAAGCGAGATGTTTTACATAAGTGTCTGAACATGACTTAGTCGAACTAGCAGTAGAGGGTCTTGACTACTACATTAGGAAGACGTTAGACACCCGGTACTTAAGAGACATGAACCAATTGGCCAATAGAGTTTGACAAGTCGAACGATTAAAGACTAAAAAGGCCAAAACTTTCAAGTTCATTAAAAAGAAGGTAGCTGTAATACCTCAAAATTTGCCCCCCTCATGCATGCATTCATTTTTAGGTCATTTAACATTTCATATTGCATTTCATCATGTCAATCGGAATTAGATCCAAGAAACTTAAATATCATCCAAGACACTTTGTGGGTCCTATCTGGGTGATCAGTCAACACAAGGGAATGGCTTGAGATACTTCCAACATGTTCAAATGGGGTCTATTCATCAGTTAAAACGTTAATCTTGAAGGAGCAAAAGTTTGTTCATGAACTGTCATGCTCGTTAGGCGAAGCCCACGCGTTTCGAAAAACGAAAAAAAAAACGAAAAAATAAATAAATAAATAAAATATAATAGAAAAATCTTGGACTTGGACCTCTCTCTTTTGAGCCCACAAAGTTACAAAAATCAGGTTATAAATTCTAGACTTCCATCTCCCAAAAAACTCTGGGAAAAAGATAGTGAGAGAAGAGCTAACAGAGTTCAGAGCAACCTCCAGAGACTGAAGGGAACTCATCTGCAAAGAGTCAATTCCATCTCATATAAACCCTCAGATTGCTTTGCAAACCCAACTGGGCAATTCAATTTCAATCGATCCTCCCCAATCAGGTTTGCCATATTTCCATTACTCTATGCTTTCAATTTGAATGCTCTGAATGTATGAGGTATTATCGTTAGGTTTTGCATGTGGGCACATGTTTTAGTATGTATGTCATGTCTTGATGTATGGATCCTTGCCCCTGACTTTGAATTTTGATACCCTTTTGATGCATGTGCTTAACAAGAGGTTTAGGCCTCCTACACTTGGTTGTTTTTTGTGAGCTCTTTTTGTGAATTTTAATGGCATGATTCATGTGGTTACATTTTGATTTGGGGCAACTCTTGATTGCACCCCATCTTGTCACTCTAACCTGTTTGTTGAGTTTTTGTGAAGGCTCACATGACTCCTGAAAGGATAGCTTGCTTGACATTCCACTTTATTTATGGAATACCATTTGGAGATTTATTCTGATTACATGTATTGACTTGCTTTCTTTGATGGTGCCAGCTCGAGAGATCTCTGGGTTTCTTGCTTCTTTAGTTGTTATTACTTCGGATCTTTATCCGTGTGGTAGATCTCTTGATCCTTTATCTTTCCCGCATTTTACCGCTTTCTTAGCTGGAAGACCTCAATAGGAGGCAATGTTTTATTTTGTTTGTTTACTTTTGTGCCCCAAAGACCTCCAAGAAGAGGCATCAGTGCTAAAGACCTGCCTCCGAGGCAATTGACGGATAAAAGGGATTAGTAGTCAATCCCCCGTTATTCAGTGCGTCGTTCTTTAAGATCACACTACGTGTCGATGCTTCAGAACAAAAGCCCAAGATCTTTTGTCCGGTCAGTCAGTGGAGAGGGTTCCACCTTTCTGAATCCCCATTTTTTTCATGAGCTCACCCTGTCCAGGGTTAAGAGCTATGAGGTCTTATCCTCATTACCCTTTTGATCTGCTCACCCTGACGTTCAATGTCAGTGGTTAAGAGCCCATTTGATTACCTTTCCATGGCTTGTTTGTCGAGGTTGATATGACCCCTCTTGACTAAAGCCCTACCCATGTATGTTTGAGCCCCCTTGTTGGCGCGTTTACTTTAAGATACATGTTTTGTATGGTGTGGTCGTTTCCCCATAAGATTGCTAGGCTTCGTACAGTCTCTCGTTTGCATGTCAATTAAGGTAGCACTGTTCCTTCGTCTAGGACTTCCTTTTTTGCATGAGCATTCCTAAAACACAAACCAACTCATTGATTTTTCTTCTCCTAAGAACACGTTGACTCCTTCTACTACAGACGAGTAAGTCTCCAAAGGTCGAGCATCCGGTAGATTGTGTAGTGACGTCGTCCATCCTAAAACACAACCCTTAACCCGTAGTTAGCCGAACTACGGCTTGCTCTGATTCTCATTCCAGATGAGATACGTAGGCATAAGACGCGATGTCTTAGCGAGCACACTCCTCTTTAACCCCTAGGTAGCCGAGCTACGAAGACTCTGATTCTCATATTCAGATGGGATACGTAAGTGGATGCGACATTCGTGCGAGTCATTTTCTTTTGACCCCCCTTTTAGTAAATAGTACATTAGATAAACCTACACCCTTTATACAAGAACAACAAAAGTGGATCCCGTAGAGTACTACGGATGCGTAGGGGTGCTAATACCTTCCCTTCGCATAACCGGCCCCCGAACCCAAGATTTGGTTGCGAGACCTTGTCTTTTCCTTTCCTCTTTTCAGGTTTACTTCGAGCATTTCCTTTCCCTCCTTTGGGATAAATAACGCACGGTGGCGACTCTTCTGTCATTTCTTTCTCGCCGGGTGTTTTTTCGCATACTATATTTTTTAGGTTGCGACAGTAGCTTATGTCCAAGTCGACAACATAGGGAATTCATTCGACTGAGAATATGAGTATGTAAAGGAGAATGAGGTTAATATGGCCGAACTAAAGCCAGGGTCTCCTTACACATACAAGTTGTTAAAACCTTCAAATGGGAAGAATCCCGTCGAACCCAAAATTTAAAAATTTGTTGCTTGAACGTACACCTTCGATGTTACTAAGTGTGATGAAATCTTTGATCTATTGGTTGTCGACGAACAAATTGTTGTTCCTAAAGGGGCTAAAGTCCCACCATTAGAAAAGAGAAAGAAAAAAGGTTTTTGTAAATTCCATAATATTTTGGTTCATAAAACTTCTCAATGTGTACTTTTCAGGGACCTGGTGAAAATGCTCTCAAGGATGGAAGACTCAAGTTTGCTGACAAGCAGAAACCACGCCCAGAAGAGAAAGCTAAAACAAAATCCGAGGCTCTCTTTGTCGAGCCAGTGGACATCATCATTATCGACATCATCGTTGTCGACATCGTCGAAGAAGTTAGCATCGAGGATAGAAAGGTGAGCTATTAAGGTTAAGAAGAAAGGGTCTACTATAAAGCTAAAGAAGAATTGGTCGAATTTTTGAATTGTTGCAGTTTGAAATATTCAGAAGTGGTGTTGTGTCCCAGGTGCAAGATAGCTACATGGAGATAGACAGCTTCGACTCAGGATCTGAACTGGAATTGAATATTAACTGCAATATGATATATGTTTTTCATGTGGAATACAACATGGTCATAGAAGTTATTAAGGAAGAAGGTCTCGATGAAGAACTATCTACCCACAAAACTTTATGTTACTATGTGATGAATGATGGTTCAGTAAATAAAAAGTGTGCCATTTTTGAAAGACCAGGCATGGCCATGTAGTAGCATTTGAAGCCTTTGTGTATAAGGGCCAAGGTAAATGGTGTATGGATCAACAAAGTGTTTATCGAATGTGGATCATGTGTCAATGTTATGCCTCAGTCCCTTTTGGAGAAAATAGGCAAATTTACCATAGATTTAGCCTGTAACAACATGGTATTGTCCATCTATAAGGGCAAAATCAGAAAACTCTTAGGGGTTATTTAAGTCGACATAGTGGTGGGAACCACCACAAGGCCAACATTGTTTGTGGTGGTGCCGACAAAATCAAACTATAATTTGCTACTAGGTAGAGAGTGGTTTCACGGAGTAGGATGTGTACCCTCCTATATGCACCAAAGAATTACCATCTGGAAGCCTGATGGAATTGTCGAACACATCGAAGCAGATCAAAGTTTTTTCAGAGAAGATGCCAATCACATCGACGGGCTTAACTTTGACTGGAAATTAGCGAACATTTCACCATGTAAACTGGCTAGAGATGGATATAACTTTTAAAGGCGTGAAGTATGCTCCACGGTGAACCTACACCCCCCAATACGGGTTTACCTAGAAATATGAAATTGTTGGAGGGTACAACCGATGCTCTGAATCTGATGAAGACCATGATTGAGTCAAGCGCGTAGGCTCAGATTTCGGCCTATATGGTTGAAAACAAGATATTAGTGGCCTTGGAGGCCGAGTCTCAACAAATATTGGTTGTGGAAGCCATTAAGTCTGAGAACTCTTGGCCAATTCAATTTGGCTCTACCGGTCAAACAATGGCTTCAGAAAGATGAAGGTTGGACTACATCTATGGTGATGTTGATTTGGGATTCAAGAAAGACCTAGCTACATCGACCATGAAAATACAGGCGTAAGATCCTTTGGAAGAGATAGACTTGGGAAATGGGACGACAAAAAGGTTGACATACATTAGTGCCAGAATCTCCCCAAACTTGAAAACAGAGATAATCAAAGTGCTGAAGGAGTTCAAAGATTGCTTCACCTGGGACTATGACAAAATGCCTGGGCTCAGTCGTGATTTAGTCGAATTAAAACTACCGATCAGACCGGATAATAAGCCAGTAAAGCAGGCCCCAAGAAGGTTCGCATCGGAAATCAGGTCGAAGATCAAAGCTGAAATCTAGAGATTTCTTTGAAACAAGTTCATCAGACCCGCTAGGTATGTCGAATGCTAGCTAATATTGTTCTAGTTTTTAAGAAAAAAGTTACCCTCGGAGTCTACATAGACTTTAGAGATCTTAATGTTGCCACTCGTAAAGACGAATATCATATGCCAGTAGTTGAGATGTTGGTCGATTTGGTGGTTGGATTTGAATCCCTTAGTCTCCTTGATGGATACTCTGGTTACAACCAGATTTTCATTGTAGATAAGACGTAGAAAAAATGGAGTTTAGATTCCTAGGGGCCTTAGGCACATACGAATGGGTGATGATGCCTTTTGGCCTAAAGAATGTTGGTGTTACTTACCAACGAGTAATGAACTCGATGTTTTATGACTTCATTGAAACATTCATGCAAGTGTACATCAATGACATGGTTATTAAATCTTCATCCAAGAATGGTCACCTTAACCATCTTTGACAATCGTTCGAAAGGATAAGGAAACATGGGCTCAAGATGAACCCATTAAAATGTGCTTTTTGTGCTCATGCAGTGGATTTCCTTGGCTTTGTCGTCCATAAGAAGGGCATAGAGGTAAACTCAAATAAGACAAAAGCCATATAAAATACTGAGTCTCTGACCAACAAAAAACAGCTCTGATTCTTGTTGGGAAAAATCAAATTTCTAAGAAGATTCATTTTGAAGAGTGGTAAGACAAAAGTATTCTCACAACTATTATGGTTAAAGAAAGAAGAAGGTTTCGGGTGGGAGCCATAACATCAATAAGCTTTTGATGAGATTAAGAGGTATCTGTCAAAGCCTCCAACATTATTACCTCCCATGAGGAACAAAGCTATAAAGTTGTAGATTGTTGCAACTAAATCGAAAGTTGGGAGTATGTTAGCCCAAGAAGATTATGATGGCATCGAAAGATCCATATATTATTTAAGTCGAATTGTGAATGATGTTGAGGCTAGATACACTATGGCAGAGAATTTGTGTTTATCATTATATTTTTCTTGTACCAATTTTACATAGTAGAGTTGGAAATGGGCATTAGCCACTAAATACTCTTTAACTTATGCGCTCTTAAACGCCATGAAAGGCCAAATTATTTCTTATTTCATCCTAGATCATGAAGTAACAAAAATAGCATAAAACTATGTCGAGTTTCTGACATGGAAACTATATTTTGATGGTTCTACTCATTCCAAAGGAGGGGCATGGCGATTTTCATCATGTCCCCGGAAGGAATTCCTACTAAGTATAAGTTCAATATCAACGAACATTTTTCCAACAATAAGGCTGAATACAAAGCCTTGATCACGGGTCTTACAATATTATTAGACTTGGGGGCAACCAAAGTCGAGATCAAGGGTGACTCTGAACTGGTAATCAAACAGTTAACAAGAGAATACAAATGCATTAAGGATAAATTGTTAATCTACTTCATCAAGGAAAATTCAATTCTTAAACGATTTGAAATTATGGATATTGAACATGTACCAAGAATAAAAAATCAAGAGGCCAACAATTTGGCCCAAGTAACCTCATGCTACAAAGTAGCAAAGAGAAACTTAAAGAACTTGACTGAAGTGAATGACAAACTAGTATCGACTAGCATCATCCGATCAGAGTTGTCAATGCCAAAACTGGTGGGGGAGGGGAATTAATACAAGAAATTTTTGAAACTTTTGCCATTGACAACCTAGCAAATAATGACTGACGAAGGGAAATGATTAAGTTCCTTAAAAACTCAACAGGAACAACGAATCAGAAAACAAAATACAAGGCGCTAAGTTAAGTTATTATTGGGAACGAGTTATTCAAAAATACTCCACAATAGGTATTTCTCAAGTACATTAGTGAGAGTAAAGCTTACTTGCCAATTTCCCACACCCACGGCGAATCGTGTGGCGCTCACCAAGAAGGCCATAAAATAAAGTGGTTATTGTTCCGACAGGGGGTATATTGGCCTACCATGTTGAAGGATTGCATTGAGTTTGCTCAAGGATGTCAAGAGTGTCAGAAACATGGAGGAATACAACATGTGCCTACCAGTTAATTACATTCGATCATCAAGCCATGGACATTTAGGGGGTGGGTGTTAAACCTAATAGGTGAGATCAAACCTGCATCTTCTAAAAGCCGTAGATATGTCATAGTGGGCATTGATTACTTTATAAAATGGGTCAAGGTAGTGCCTCTAACAAACATCGACTAAGGCACGATGATTGACTTCATACGTAGTCATGTCATATGTAGATATGGAACTCCTGAAACCATAACAACTAACCAAGGTTTGGTATTCATGGACAGGAAAGTAATGGAATTCTCCGCAGAGACGGGAATCAAATTTTTAACGTCGACTCCCTATTTTGCACAAGTTAATGGCCAAGTAGAAGTTACAAACAAAGTTATCATAAGTTTGATAGAAAAAACACATAGGTCAAAAGCCAAGAAGTTGGCATACAACTTTAAATCAAGCATTTTGGGCTTGTAGAACTTCACCTAAATAGGCCATTAAGTGCACGCCTTTTTTACTGACGTTTGACCACGTGCAAATTTACCTGCGAAGATATGCTTACAGTCTGTAAGGATTCAAACACAAAATGAAATCCCATCTAACTATTTTTGGAGTATGATGATGGATGAGTTGGTCGACCTGGACGAAGAAATGTTATTTGCCTTGGATGCCTTGATGAGGTAGAAGAAGAAAATAGTCGAAACCTACAAAAAAGGTTAAGTCGAAAGTTTTCTCTATTGGAGATTATGTTTGGAAAGTTATACTTCATGTCGACAAAAAGGATAGGTCTTTGGGAAAATGGTCACCAAATTGGGAAGGACATTTCAAAGTTAGTCAAGTTTTTTCTAATAATGCATATGAGATTGAAGAATTAGGCCTTGATAATCGAACGCTGCGAATAAATGGGAAATACTTCAAATATTATAGGAATATGCTTCAGGAAATTAGTATAGCGAAAGAAAAATAGTGCTCAAAACATCATTAATTGGCATTAACGACAATATTACAAAAAGCGCCAAAAACGGAAAATAATACATGGCCAAAACCTGGGAGTACTATTACAAGAGACAGTGAAGAAAACTAAGGCGTGAAGGTCCTCTTCAAGACTTTGAAACGTAACTTCACACGCTCGAGTTTTTGGTCATGTCGAAAGTTCTAAGCTTTCATTTGATCCACCTCTCTCGCGAGCTATTTTAGCCTGCTCAATGCCTAAGTTAACTTCTTCAGTTATCTTGGCCTTTAGGGAATCCAAGCAATTGGTGTCTATTGCAACCCTTTTCTGCTTTGCCTCCTCAAAAGCCTTCTGCAGCCAATTGATTTGATGGGTCCACGACAAGATATTTTTATCAAGAGAAGCCAGCGCCTCTCTATCAGCAACTTTGGCCTCCCGGTGAGCAACATTTTATTGAGACTGAGATACTAGATATTGTTGTTGAGTCTGTCGTACCCCAAATTTTGACCATTTTTCTACTAACCTAGATTTAGATCACTAACATCTGGTCAATCCCAATGACCTAAAAAATCAAAGGAGAATCATTTCGACTTTTCTAATCCATCTTGATCAATTGTTAATTTAGGACAGTCCCGGTCTAGTTCAACATATTGTTCTATGTTTAGAACCTTTAGACTAATTAGGTTAATACTATATTTATTAATTAATTTATATTATTAATAAAATCAATTGGATTATACTTAAATTAATAGAATATGGAATAATTACATTGTTAGCTAAATTAATTAGTTTTTCTCTTATCTTATAATTAAATAGATTGAGGAGTTAATTAGATTAATTAATTAGAGATTAATTTATATTATTATTGAATTTTGGGTAGTTTATAATTAAGTTAATATTGACTAAGTTCTATTAGTAGTTAAATTATATTGTTGATTAATTAGGTTATTAAGTTATTTAGGTTAATTAAGTTAATTATTATTTATTATTAAGTCAAATTTATTACTATTTGTTAAAGGGTTGGTCAAGGGGGATGACCAGGAAACCACAAGCCCATTTCCGTTGGGTCAAATGGATGACCCAAATCCAAACTCACTTGGGTCACATAGACCCGAGTCCACCACTCCACCGAGTCACACCCATGACTCGGGTCCACTCTTCAATTCCCCAATTCCCCCCAAACTGCAGAAACCCTAACTCATGCGCAAATGAAAACAAAAAGGATCAAAATACTCAAATTGAAATTCAATCAAATATTTCCAATTTCATATTACATATACATCAAAAATTAGAATTACATACAGAATCGGACCCAATACATTGTAGTTACAATTCAAAACCCTAAAATACAAATCAATCAGAATTACAACCTTCCTAAATAAAACTATCTAATTAAAACTCTAACCCTAATATGATTTATAAAATCCTAGTGCCAAACCAGAATTAAGGACGGAAAAGTTGGACCCTAAAGGAATTCCTTCTACAACCTTTAACCCTTCCATCATAAAGCTCTGATTTGAAGTGGTTAGGGTTTCACATTGAACCTCTAACACGCTTGAGCTCTCAGCCTGCTTCATGGACCAGAGTACCTTGCACAATAAAAGAGAACGAAAGGATTAGAAGAAGGAGAATAAGCATACCAAGAAATTGGATTAGTTAAAGAGATTCAAAAAAGTTACTTTTTAAAACCGGAGAGTGCCTCTTCTCTGTAGGTTGGTATAACTTTGTTGTTACACTTTTTGCTCATTTGAATCCCCGATGTTATTGTTATTGTGTTTGTTTGATGATTGGGGTTAGGGTTTAAAATATAGGCATTTAGGTTTTATTGGTTTGCTATTTGATTTGTTGTTTGATGCTTGATTGAGGTTAAAGAGGTTACTATTGAGGGTTTGTTTGATATGTTTTTGGGTAAGTTTAGGATGGTTATAGGTTTTGGGTTTAAGGTGGAAGATGAAGATTCATATTCATCATGATGAAGATCTGGGTTATTGGTTGTGAAAGGTAGTTAGGGTTCATCAGGTTTTAGGTTAGGGCTCAGAGGGTATAGGTTATGGTTCATATGAACCCAATTAGGGTTCATCTAGGGAGTGTGTTAGTGTCATACGGCGAACTGACTATATGTGTTTTGCTTTTAATCGCAATGTCGCGGATAGCAAGAGTCGCCACCGACTTTTCTTTTATCCAATAAGGAAAGGTGGAAAAGAACAGGAAAGACCTTAATTAGATTTTGGGTTCGGGAGGTACATTATACAAAGGGAAGGTGTTAGCACCCTTTGTATCCATGGTTATCCATGGACTCTTAATTGCTTGATCACTTATGTTTTTCTTGTCTGAAAAAGTGTTTGTGAATTGCTTAGAAAATGTTTTGAAAAGAGAGTTTAACTTTGTAATGATTCTTGTACGAATGTATGCAAAGTATTTATCTCGTTTAATTTTGAAAGCGGTTTAGAAAAATATGACTTGGCAATGATTCTAGTATGAATGTATACCAAGTGGTGATTTTCTAATATAGGTTTTGAAAAGTGTGAGGTGTGAGAAATGTTTTAGGTTGTGAGTCAGCAATTAAGAGTTATACCTACCCAAGGTCGTTATGGGTATTTCTTGTCCTTAGGAGGGTAAAACTGTCTTTACTATTGAGAAGTAAGTAGTTTTATTCTTTGGATGTAAAAGGGTCATCGATTGGTCATTGAAGGCAACATTTGTAAGGATACCTTAGCATTCGGAGGGACGATCATCATTTAACCGTAAGCTACACCGAAGGGTCATCGAGGGACAAAATCATATATTCGAAGGCAACATCCGAGGGACTATGATTTATTTTATAGGGACATGATGATTTAATCGAGGGGTCTTTGCTAAGTGTATCCCCACATTCGCGGGACATGACCATAATACCGTAATACCGTAAAGCAACAAAGAGAGGTCCAAGATCACATATTCAAAGGCCGTATTTTACAATCAATTAGGTAATTAGGAGGAATCCCCACATTAGAATTAATACATTAAGATCAATTAAGCAATTTAGGGTGGATCTTTGCCATAAAACTAATACATTAAAATCAATTGAGTAATTCAGGGTGAACTTCCACAAGGGTATCCCACAAATAAAGTGGAATACCTAACAAGCAATCTTTTCCTGGGATATGTGAACCTTTACAAAACTCAACAAAACATGTCAGAGCACCAAATCAGGGTGCAATCGAGGATCAGACCACAAAAAAAAAGATCACAACAGTAAATAGGGTCGGGTAAATGATGCATGGCCATGATAAAACATGAGTGAAAATCAGAACAGAAAAGTCAGCTACTATCACGTTCGCTCCTGCCTCGCCTAGCGAAGGCTTAGCGAATACTCGCTGCATGCTCGCTTAGCGATGTGCTAGCGAGCGGCTGCGGATTCCGGTTTTGATATCAGTATAATTTCAACCAATTTTATGCCTTATGGCTTTCATTACATCAATTACATGGTTAATCATTTAAGGTATTCAGGTACATACTAAAATTCACATGCCAAACTTAAGATATTTTCATGAATTTAATCATAATGCCATATGCAAATTAAGAACATAAGACAGTAATAGCAATGTAAACCTGTTTGCAATTGAATTGCGACTTTGAATCGGCAAATCGGATTGAATTGGGCAGAGGTAAACCTTGATGCCGTCGAGTTCCTTCAGGGTTTGCCTCCCGTGAGTGCTAGGGTTTGCTTGCTAGGGTTCTCCTTTCTCCGTTTTCGTTCTCCTTTCTTTGACTGAAGTTGGGGTATTTATAATACTCTTTTTGTGACCTAATGGGCTCAGAATGAAGCCCAAAATTTTCTGTTATTCGCAGGCTTCGCTAGGCTTCGCTAGGCGAGCTGTATAGCGAAGGGTTCGCTAGGCGAAGGAATTGCTCGCCTAGCGAGCAAGCTAGTTTGGGCCATTTTCTGGATTTGGCCATCTGTGAGCTGGGCCTTTGTTCTTTTAGGATCAATGCCTTGAAAAACAAGTTGGAGTGCCTTAAAAATGCCTTGAAGATCCAAATGGGTCGTACGTTAGACCATATTGGAGTTGCAGAATGAGCCATACGTTAGGCTGTATCTGAAGAAGAAAGTAGTTGTACGTTAGACTACACCTCGGAATGTACTGTACGCTAGGCAGTATCTGAGGATTTGAAAATCCAAATGGGTCGTACGTTAGACCGTATTGGAGTTGCAGAATGAGCCGTACGTTAGGCTGTATCTGAAGAAGAAAGTAGTCGTACGCTAGACTACACCCCGGAATGTACCGTACGCTAGGCAGTATCTGAGGATTTGAAAATCCAACTGGGTCGTACGTTAGACCGTATTGGAGTTGCAGAATGAGCCGTACGTTAGGCTGTATCTGATAGTATTTGTATATGTTGTATTTGCAATGAACATCTGGGGTGGGCCTTAGAGATGCCACCATTGGGAGGATGTCAGAATGACTGTTGACATGGAGTATATCTGAAAGATGTAGTCGAATCCTGAATGTAATTGATAAAGATGTCCGTCTGAATGGATCTTTTATTTTGACTATATCAGGAGGATAATTAATCTGAAAAATAAAGTTAGCTTCTTGCCATGTCATGATGCATGAGATGTTTTATGCTCCTGAGACTAAATGCGAACAATGTATGCATGCGTATGTTGTGAAATGATGTAATGAATGAATTATGCGTTTGAAACTTTTGCCGGGGAAAAATAAATCTCCATATTCTGGTTGGAGATATTTGTATCGATGACCCTTTCTTAACTGGGGGTACTTGATTTCTGTCTGATGGTGGAAATATCCAACAGAGCCTGGCTGGGGATAGAAGAGATGACTAGTCTGTCTGGTGATGCCGACCTCTTCTGGGAAATAGCTGGTTTTTATTAGGGGAATAGAATTAGCGACCGGACTCATTGGAACATCTGGTTAGACCTTCTCCTTGATCCTGAAGTCTTTTCGTAATTGCTATTTTCGTTTTATGCATGTGTTTTTGATAAACATCAATCATATTCAAATGCATATGTCAATTCAAACTAAATCAATGGACGTTTACGCAAACAAAACAGAAAAAGTAAAACAAAAGCATCTTTTTGGAAATAAAATTATATTGATTTTGAAAGAGGGCCTATAAACCGACAATTTGAGCACAAGGAGACAGAAATCCTAGTAAGAGGAAATCGTCGAGACAATAAAGGAAAGCTATGAAGAAAAAGTCCTATTGATTTTAATTCTGCCACTGTCATTATGTCTTCAAGTATCTCATCTCCTACTCTCGGATAGAAGTGATTGGCTTGTTCGGTCCCTTGAACTTGGATGAAGCTATCTGAGAACGGGACATAGTCATACGCTTTTAATCCCTAATTTTTGCCTGGACCTCCTTTTCTGGTTTTCAGTCCACCAGGATATCCTTTTTTGCCCAAGCCGCCTTTTCAGGTTTTCGACTTGCCGGGTGTACATTTTTATATGTTTATCCCTAATTTTTTCCCGAACCCTTTTGGTTCGCCGGGATGCCCTTACTTTTGCCTAGGTACGTCGACCTAGCGGGTCTCTTTTATGCGTAGTATTTTTTGACTATGTCTGCGTTCACGGGATGCGGGAAGTCTTCGCCATCCATTGTAGCAAGCATCATGGCTCCACCAGAGAATACCTTCTTAACTACAAATGGCCCTTCGTATGTGGGAGTCCATTTGCCTCTGGGATCACCTTGTGGTAGAATGATACGCTTGATCACCAAGTCGCCAATTTGATACACCTGTCTCTTGACCTTTTTGTTAAATGCCTGGGTCATGCGCTTCTGATATATCTGCCCATGACAAACAGCCGCAAGTCTCTTCTCATCAATCAAATTTATCTGATCGAGTCGAGTCTGAATCCATTCGTCTTCATCTAATCCTGCCTCTTTCATGATTCTTAGAAAGGGAACCTGAACTTCCACTGGTAAGACGGCTTCCATTCCGTAGACCAAAGAGAACGGAGTTGCCCCTGTCGAAGTGCGCACTGAAGTGCGATAACCGTGAAGAGCAAACGGTAACATCTCATGCCAATCTTTGTATGTTACTGTCATCTTTTGCATAATCTTCTTAATATTCTTATTAGCAGCTTCTACGGCGCCATTCATCTTTGGCCGGTATGGAGAAGAGTTATGGTGTTTTATGTTGAATTGCGTGCAGAGTTCAGTGATCATCTTGTTGTTCAAATTAGTACCATTGTCAGTGATAATTCTTTCAGGGATGCCATACCGACAAATGAGACTATTCTTGATGAATCGTGCCACCACATTCTTGGTGACGGAAGCAAATGAGGTTGCCTCTACCCACTTTGTAAAGTAATCAATAGCAACAAGAATGAAACGATGTCCATTAGAAGCGGTAGGTTTAATCTCTCCAATCATATCAATGCCCCACATTGCAAAGGGCCAAGGTGCTGTCAACATGTTCAATGGAGCAGGAGGCACATGTACTTTGTCCGCATAGACCTGGCACTTGTGACAAGTTCTGGAGTGATGGTGGCAATCAGCTTCCATGGTAGACCAATAATACCCTGATCTCAGAATCTTCTTGGCCATTGTATGTCCACTAGAATGAGTCCCAAAAATACAGTCATGCATGTCTTCCATAATCTTTTCTGCTTCCTTTTTATCCACACAGTGAAGCAGAGTCGAATCATGATTACGTTTGTATAATACTCCATTACTCAGAAAGAATTTAGCGGAGAACTTCCTCAGAAATTTTCTGTCATTGATGGATGCCCCTTCAGGGCATTCCTGAGCTTCTAAATATCTTTTTACTTCGTGGAACCAAGGTTTCTCTTCTACTTCATCAGCATTCAGTTCATAACAGTATGCTGGCTCATCTAATCGTTTAATGGTGATCATGGGAGCTTCATTGTCCCATCTGACTCTGAACATAGATGACATGGTAGCCAATGCGTCTGCCAATTGATTCTCTTCTCGTGGAATATGTTCGAATGTAATTTCTTCAAAGTATGGGATTAATGTTAACACCCGCTCTCGATAAGGGATGAGATTCGGATGTTTAGTGTCCCATTCTCCCTTGATCTGACTGATTACTAAGGCTGAGTCTCCGTACACACTTAAAGACTTGATTCTTAGGTCTATAGCAGCTCTGAGTCCCAAAATACACGCTTCATACTCAGCCATATTATTGGTACAATCAAAACATAGTCTGGCAGTGAAAGGCGTGTAGCAACCCCTGGGAGAAATAATTACAACACCAACACCATTGCCCAATGCATTAGAAGATCCGTCAAAAACCATAGTCCATCGGGATCCCGGTTCGGGTCCTTCATCCGGTCCAGGTTCTTCATAATCAGTGACAAGCATGACATCCTCATCTGGGAACTCAAAATTCATAGATTGGTAATCATCCACCGCTTGATGAGCCAAATGATCAGCTAGCACGCTTCCTTTGATTGCTTTCTGAGTAGTGTATTGGATATCGTACTCTGTTAAAATCATCTGCCATCTTGCTATTCTTCCGGAGAGGGCAGGTTTCTCAAATATATATTTGATAGGGTCCATCTTAGAAATCAATAAGGTGGTGTGATTCAACATATACTGTCTTAGTCGGCGAGCAGCCCAGGCCAAAGCACAGCAAGTTCTCTCGAGCAGTGAGTATCTTGTTTCACAGTCGATAAACTTTTTGCTAAGGTAGTATATGGCATGCTCTTTTCGACCAGACTCGTCATGTTGCCCCAACACACACCCCATTGAATTCTCTAACACGGTTAAATACATAATTAGAGGTCTTCCTTCAACTGGTGGCATCAGAATCGGAGGTTCTTGGAGGTACTTCTTGATTTTGTCAAAAGCTTCTTGACATTCATCATTCCATATCATCTCTTGACTTTTTCTCAGTAACTTGAAGATGGGTTTGCAGGTAGCGGTCAAATGGGAAATAAACCGGGCAATGTAATTCAAACGTCCCAAGAAACCTCTGACTTCTTTATCTGTACGAGGAACTGGCATTTCTTGGATAGCTCTCACCTTAGCCGGGTCAACCTCGATTCCTCTGCCACTGACAATAAATCCCAAGAGTTTACCGGATCTTACTCCAAAGGTGCATTTGTTCGGGTTCAATCTCAACTTGTATTTCTTCAACCTCTCAAACAGTTTGTATAAATGATCGAGATGTTCTTCTTCAGTATGAGATCTGGCTATCATGTCATCCACATATACCTCTATTTCATGATGAATCATATCATGGAACAAAACCACCATAGCACGCTGGTACGTTGCCCCGGCGTTTTTTAAACCGAAGGGCATTACTTTATAACAGAAAGTGCCCCATTGCGTCACAAACGTAGTTTTCTCCATGTCTTCAGGTGCCATCTTAATCTGGTTATAACCCGAGAATCCATCCATGAAGGAGAATACTTTGTGTTGAGCGGTGTTGTCTACCAGAACATCAATGTGCGGGAGTGGAAAGTCGTCTTTGGGACTAGCTTTATTCAGATCTCTGTAATCTACACACATTCGCACCTTACCATCCTTCTTTGGCACTGGTACCACATTAGCAACCCATTGCAGATAAAAAGTAACAGCCAGAAAACCTGCATTAAATTGTTTCATAACCTCGGCTTTGATTTTCTCAGACATCTCAGGACGCATGCGCCGAACCTTTTGCTTGACGGGACGACAATCTTCCTTCGTCGGCAAACGATGCACTACTATGTCAGTATCCAGTCCTGGCATGTCTTCGTAGGACCAAGCAAAAATCTCTATGTAGTCATGTAACATCTGAATCAATCTTCCTTTGACACTGTTTTCCAAGCCTGCTCCTATTTTGACTTCTTTCTTGTCCACTTCAGTACCCAGGTTTACAATTTCGATTGACTCTTCATACGGCTGTATAGTTCTTTCTTCTTGCAGTAACAGTCTGGCAAGTTCTCCAGGTACTTCACAATCTTCCTCACTTCCATCCTCGGCTTGGTAGATCGGATTTTCAAAGTCATAATGAACAGTAGTAGAACTATTATCAACAGGATCCAGAGTGGGTATGGATCTGCAATTCGTTATGTGAGTGTGTGTAAGAAAACATAGCTTGTTTGGAAGATGACAGGAAAGATAAAGAGTGCAATATTTGAATGCAAAAAATCCATTGATTTATTGAATGCGAATATGCTTATGAAAATGACAAAACCCTTAACAAATTAGCTATTGTGCCCGGGATTAGACACAATGCTTTAGGAAGTTCGATTGTAAAAACTAAAAATTTGCAACACTAAAATAGACAATAACAATTACTCCTGACTAAAGGAAATTGGGATAGTGTCTTCAGCCTTCCAGTTGTTGAGTCTGTCACCAATTGTTGGGTAAATCCAGCTATCCAGGTCGCAATCGCTGTCAGCATCTTCTACCGCATTAATCTGGTCTTTGATTATCTTTTCAGAGCTAAATCCCAGGCCCGACTTGTCAGACTTGTATGGTACGTTGATCAGTTGACCCCAGCCAGTACGACCACCATCTTCAACCACGGCTTGAGCGTCTTTTAGAGAAATCATAGCAGGAGGAGCACGAATAACCTTGGGCACACAGGAAGTTGGCTTAAGGACAGGACTAGTCAAAGGAACTACTTCAAATGACTGAGAAGGAGTCTCAAAGAATTCACCATCCATCTCGACGTATCTGAAGGCCTGCACATTACTGACAATGTATTCTTCTTCTCCACACACGGTGACGATCTTGCCCTCTATTGGATACCTCAGCTTCTGATGGAGGGACGAGGCTACAGCACTTGCCTCATGAATCCAAGGGCGTCCCAGCAAGCAGGAATAGGCAGGACGAATGTTCATCACGTGAAAGGTAGTGTTGAAGACTTGAGGTCCTATCTTGATAGGGAGAACTACTTCGCCATAGACAACACTCTTCGCACCATCGTAAGCACGTACCACAATGTCACTAGGTTTTAGTTCGGTGTTTTTACAGTCAAGTTTATTAAGCACAACTTTTGGCAGCACATTCAAAGAAGAGCCGTTATCGATCAACACATGAGACAAAGTGATCCCCTTACACTCAATGGAGATATGCAGAGCTTTATTGTGATTCTTTCCTGCTGGTGTCAAGTCAGCATCGGAAAAGCCTAGGCCATTGTCAACAGCCAAGTTAGCGACATAATTTTCGAACTGGTCGACAGATGTCTCCTGAGGTACATGGGCGGTCTTCAAGAATTTTATCAACGCGTTGGCATGAGATTCAGAAGATAACAGCAAGGATAACATCGAGATCTTAGACGGAGTATGCCCCAACTGTTCTACCACATCAAAATCACTCTTGCGGATGATTTTCAGCACTTCCTCCATGTCTTGTTTGGCAACATCTTCGGTAGTAACTTCGACCGGGGTTTCTGACTGAGAAGGGTGGACTGGTTCCGTTCCTCGAGTTTCAAAGGCAGGAGGTGAGATTTCTGGAGAGAATATCCTTCCACTTCGAGTAATTTTACTAGTCCCAACAATGCCATTAGGATTAGTAGAATTATCAACTTGCTTTACGCCATGGATGTAAACATCACCTCCATAATTCCACGGAATAGCTTTGCTTGAGGAATACGGCACTGGGCCAGGTGCAGTAATGATTAGGGGAGCTACCTTGGGCTCAGCAGTAATCTTCACAGGCGCCCTAGTAGCGGTAATCTTCACTGGGACTTTGGACCTGGCAATCACAAATATTTCTTCAATAGGGTTCTCCGCCTTAGGAACCTTTTCAAAGAGAATTGTACGATCATCCATCAGCTGTTGAATACCATTCTTCAACTCCAAACAATCATTGGGTCGGAGTATGCAGAGATCGCAATTTTCAGCACAACCTGGAAATAAACCAGCTTGCATTAAATTCTTCTTGATGATCAGGAGAGGAGATGTTAAGTCAGCTACATTAGAAATGTGAGAATAACCCTCCACAGCATTAACAGTCTTATCATGATTAGGCATGGGAGCAGTGATGACATTAGGAGTCTCTGGTGGGTCAAATTCAATTTCTCCAGCGTCGATCATATCCTGAATCTTATTCTTCAACAACCAACAATCGTTTGTATCATGCCCAGGGCTATCGGAGTGATATGCACACCTGGCATTAGGATTATAACGAGGAGAAGCAGTGTTAACATTTGCAGGAGGGCCTCTGAGGGTAATTAGATTTGCCTTTAGCATATTTTGCAGTGCTTGTGCTAAAGTCATATTGATCTTAGTAAACTGCCTTCTTGGCCTGTCTTGCCTGTGCTGGAAGTTTTGAGATGGCGGTGCTGCAATCGTAACTGCTCCAACGGCATGGTCACGATTTTTCTTGTTATGACTCCTTTCACCGTACACAGCATTTGATTCATTCTTTCCCTGATGGGTCTTTCTGGTGCTTGCGGAGGTAGCTGCCTGTATCTTTCCACTTCGAATACCACTTTCAACACGTTCCCCTGTCAATATCAGGTCAGTGAAACCCGATGAAGAACTTCCCAGTAGATGGCTGTAGAATGGACCAGTCAGTGTCCCCATGAACATATCCACTAATTCTCGATCAGTCATAGGGGGTTTGACTCTGCCAGCCAAATCTCTCCATTTTTGAGCATATTCTTTGAAGCTTTCTTTAGATCCCATAGTCATATTCTGCAACTGTATCCGAGTAGGCGCCAATTCAGAATTATACTGGTAGTGCTTGTAGAAAGCTGTCGCTAAATCAGTCCAGGTGCGGATGTTAGAGCTCTCGAGCTGGTAATACCACTCCAACTGTGTGCCAGACAGACTCTCTTGGAAGAAATGGATCCATAGCTTCCTATCAGTGGTATACGGCTGAATCTTTCTCACATAAGCTCTCAGATGCATCTGAGGACAAGACGCCCCATCGTATTTAGTGAACGTGGGGATCTTGAATTTGCGAGGAATGACCACATCAGAGACCAGTCCCAAGCTTTCGAAATCCAGACCGGGCGCCTTCTGACCCTCCATAGCTAGCATACGTTCTTCTAGCAATTTGTACTTGTCATCTTTTGGAGAGTACTGTTCATTCTCATAGTCTTCATCTTCGTCCTCCTGGCTGAAAGGATTAGCATTCTCATCTTCTGAATCTGTCCCCTCTTCTTGATCCTTCGGAATTCTAATCTTGACTCCTGCAGTCTGTCCTTTAAGCCTTCTTCCCGGGTTAATGTAACTCAGAGGTTTCTGGTCTTTCTTCTTCTCGAGCAAGAGGGCCTTCAGTTCCTCCTGCCCTTTGGATAAGCTTAGCATCATCTCCTGGAATTGAGCATTCTGAGCCTGGAGGTCTTTGACAGTTTGTTTGAGGGCCATGTTTCTGTTTAGAAGGAAAACCGTAAGAATATTCTTTGAGAATACCTGTTATGCAATGTTATGCTATGCAATGTATGAAATGTTTTCAAGGACTTTTGGAATTTAACTTTGCGTAAACCACCAACGAGAGAGAAACGTTTATTACTAATTTCTTTAATCAATGTTCATTACAAAAAGAATAATAATAAAATACAATGAAAGCTCAAGTCTCCCAGGGGCGACTTCTTTTTGTGCGAAGATATGTATTGAGTCTTCGTTCCTCATTAAGCTGACTGGTAAGTTCTAACACTTTCTTCCTTTCTGCCACGAACTGAGTTTCAAAAGTATCCCTTTCCTCTCTCAACTGGATCCAGGATCTCTTCAGTTCTTCAACATTGGTAGGCATATCTGGATAAGGAATGATCTGAGGAATACCTCCTTCACCTTCTGGTTCGACAATCTGAGGCCCGATCGCAAGATATGGCATGACAAGTTCACGAGCTCTGGCGCGTACCCATCTGAGATAAGGTTCCATAGGAATAGAGTTTTTCTGTCCTAAAGTACTTCTTTTCACCATGCCCCAAGCTCGTACAAACCTTTGGCGGAGACCTTGGGAATCGTTGTCATAGTCAAACACGGTGCCTTGGATAATTATCTCATGTGGACCATCTCTTCGAGCATAGCCAAACTGGCGTAGGGCTAAAGCTGGGCTGTAAGTAATACCTCCTCTTATCCCCAAGAGTGGTACATTAGAGAATTCTCCATAACGGTCGATGAGGATAACATCTCCTTGGAGATGAGGACACCAACGGATGTCTGAATGGGAGAGCGACATTATCCTTTGAGACCATTTCAAATTCTGCTCATTCTTCAGGACTGATTGAGGAAGGTGCGAAATAAACCACCTAGACAATAAAGGTACGCAGCACATGAGGGTCCCTTGTCTCTTCATAGTACGGGTGTGAAGGGAATGCAAAATGTCTCCAAGCAAGGTAGGCACAGGGTTATGAGTGAGAAATATCTTAATAGCATTCATATCTATGAATTGGTCTGGGTTAGGAAATAACACCAAACCATAGATTAGTAATGCTAGGACATCTTCGAAAGCATGGACATTCATAACTTTTAAGAATTCTCGGGCCTTATTTATCAGAAATTTGGCAAGTAAACCCTTAACTCCACTTCTTGTTACCCAATTAGCTTCAATGTCGGACTTTGTCATGTGTAAAGCTGCGGCAACTTCTTCAGACTTCGGAATCTTTTCTAAACCACTGAAAGGTATTTGATCAAGGATAGGTATCCCAAGCAGTCTGGAGAATTCTTCTAATGTGGGCACCAACTGATAATCCGGGAAGGTGAAGCAATGATGTTTAGGGTCGAAGAACTGGAATAAAACTCTCATCATATCTCCCTTGAAACCGGTGGTAACTAAGTTGAGGAGACAACCATGTTTCTTGATGAACTGAGCCTGATCAGGAAGTTCTGACACTAAATTCTTCAGTTGAGGAGAGATTGCTACAAAATTGATCCGGATAGTCTTCCTGGAAGCCATAGCCCTGTTACAGAGCAAAGCTAAATCCCTAAGTCCTTGAAATGGTTAGTACAATGTCATGATGTTATGATGTTATGATGTTATGATGTTATGATGTTATGATGTTATGCAAATAATAAGCATAAACAAATCACACAATCATTCCTAGGTTTTAAGGCTTGCATGAGTTCCATAGGTAAGTACCCTCCCCACTGAAGTTTGGTTGGTTCAACCTGTCCTAGAATAGTAATCGGGTTCTAGAAGGATCTCCAATCATTGACCTTCCTTTAAGTCCACTTCAGTGCAACACCAAGTGGTTGACCGAAGCTTCCCTAAAGTCCAATCTCAAAGAGTGTAGTATCGAGTATCAACCAACCCCGGTCGGAACCGAAGTCAGTTATCTCACTACTTTCTAATGGCTAGGATGAGTCAATTAGGGTTCTAAAGGTCTGGTTAATGCTTTGATGACACCGCGTAGACGCCAAATTTTTCCTCAAGTAAACATGAGGAACATCAGGACATCCAAAGTGTCACATTAACCGTAGCCATCATTTTAACCATTCCAGTATACGCCGGATAGTCGCGATGATCTATTGCTACTTACCTAGGGTACGCTAGATTCGGGTGTAGGATCTTTCACTCAAAACTCCCTTAAAAGAAGGAACAATTTGAAAACATAAATGATTTTTTTAAGGTGACCTCTCTTTGTAGTCCCCAGCAGAGTCGCCAGTTCTGTCATACGGCGAATTGACTATATGTGTTTTGCTTTTAATCGCAATGTCGCGGATAGCAAGAGTCGCCACCGACTTTTCTTTTATCCAATAAGGAAAGGTGGAAAAGAACAGGAAAGACCTTAATTAGATTTTGGGTTCGGGAGGTACATTATACAAAGGGAAGGTGTTAGCACCCTTTGTATCCATGGTTATCCATGGACTCTTAATTGCTTGATCACTTATGTTTTTCTTGTCTGAAAAAGTGTTTGTGAATTGCTTAGAAAATGTTTTGAAAAGAGAGTTTAACTTTGTAATGATTCTTGTACGAATGTATGCAAAGTATTTATCTCGTTTAATTTTGAAAGCGGTTTAGAAAAATATGACTTGGCAATGATTCTAGTATGAATGTATACCAAGTGGTGATTTTCTAATATAGGTTTTGAAAAGTGTGAGGTGTGAGAAATGTTTTAGGTTGTGAGTCAGCAATTAAGAGTTATACCTACCCAAGGTCGTTATGGGTATTTCCTGTCCTTAGGAGGGTAAAACTGTCCTTACTATTGAGAAGTAAGTAGTTTTATCCTTTGGATGTAAAAGGGTCATCGTAGGGTCATCGATTGGTCATTGAAGGCAACATTTGTAAGGATACCTTAGCATTCGGAGGGACGATCATCATTTAACCGTAAGCTACACCGAAGGGTCATCGAGGGACAAAATCATATATTCGAAGGCAACATCCGAGGGACTATGATTTATTTTATAGGGACATGATGATTTAATCGAGGGGTCTTTGCTAAGTGTATCCCCACATTCGCGGGACATGACCATAATACCGTAATACCGTAAAGCAACAAAGAGAGGTCCAAGATCACATATTCAAAGGCCGTATTTTACAATCAATTAGGTAATTAGGAGGAATCCCCACATTAGAATTAATACATTAAGATCAATTAAGCAATTTAGGGTGGATCTTTGCCATAAAACTAATACATTAAAATCAATTGAGTAATTCAGGGTGAACTTCCACAAGGGTATCCCACAAATAAAGTGGAATACCTAACAAGCAATCTTTTCCTGGGATATGTGAACCTTTACAAAACTCAACAAAACATGTCAGAACACCAAATTAGGGTGCAATCGAGGATCACACCACAAAAAAAAAAGATCACAACAGTAAATAGGGTCGGGTAAATGATGCATGGCCATGATAAAACATGAGTGAAAAATCAGAACAGAAAAGTCAGCTACTGTCACGTTCGCTCCTGCCTCGCCTAGCGAAGGCTTAGCGAATACTCGCTGCATGCTCGCTTAGCGATGTGCTAGCGAGCGGCTGCGGATTCCGGTTTTGATATCAGTATAATTTCAACCAATTTTATGCCTTATGGCTTTCATTACAGCAATTACATGGTTAATCATTTAAGGTATTCAGGTACATACTAAAATTCACATGCCAAACTTAAGATATTTTCATGAATTTAATCATAATGCCATATGCAAATTAAGAACATAA
This sequence comes from Lathyrus oleraceus, assembly GCF_024323335.1. NCBI lineage: Eukaryota > Viridiplantae > Streptophyta > Magnoliopsida > Fabales > Fabaceae > Lathyrus > Lathyrus oleraceus. The sequence continues at coordinate 279,686,187 of NC_066584.1, forward strand.
GACAGTAATAGCAATGTAAACCTGTTTGCAATTGAATTGCGACTTTGAATCGGCAAATCGGATTGAATTGGGCAGAGGTAAACCTTGATGCCGTCGAGTTCCTTCAGGGTTTGCCTCCCGTGAGTGCTAGGGTTTGCTTGCTAGGGTTCTCCTTTCTCCGTTTTCGTTCTCCTTTCTTTGACTGAAGTTGGGGTATTTATAATACTCTTTTTGTGACCTAATGGGCTCAGAATGAAGCCCAGAATTTTCTGTTATTTGCAGGCTTCGCTAGGCTTCGCTAGGCGAGCTGTATAGCGAAGGGTTCGCTAGGCGAAGGAATTGCTCGCCTAGCGAGCAAGCCAGTTTGGGCCATTTTCTGGATTTGGCCATCTGTGAGTTGGGCCTTTGTTCTTTTAGGATCAATGCCTTGAAAAACAAGTTGGAGTGCCTTAAAAATGCCTTGTAATATTAATGGGCAAATTTTGGGGTATGACAGTTAGGGTTAGGGTTCGAAGAGTTTCTAGGTTGGTATTCATCATCCAGATGAACATCGGCTGAATATTGGAAGATCCCGGTTGAACTTCAACCGAAGATCTGGGAACTATGATGGTTCAGGGTTATTTATGGGTTTGGGATGGTGGTCGGAGGTGTAGAGAGAAAGGAGAGGAAAGTATAGAGAAGTTAGAGTAAAGAGATAAATAAGGGGAAGAAATGATAGTTCTGAAGGAGAATCCCTAAAATACTCCTTTCGCGTCCCGTTTAATGTGTGCCAAGTGGCACACATGGATGTCCCAGACCGGTTAACTATCCCAGTCAACTGACGATCATGTGCCCTACGTGTAGTATACTCTCGGGTTGACTTGCAATCAGATCCTTTCATTGCGCTTACATTGACTAAGTACACGCATTCAATGCTCCCTGTAACATCTGCTTGAATTTCGTTGGATCAATCCAACGCTGTTGTATGAGAGTCAACTATTGACTCTCTCTCCATGGACTTCTTAACTCCATATTAGGCTCTGAGTCTAATGGGTCTAGACCCGCTACTTTTCACACCCTCCTTTCACCAGCTCATTGACATTCTAGTGTAAAATGCACACCCTTTCCCAATTTATTTAATTTAATTAATTTAATATACTTTCTTATTAAATAATTTTATAAATGAATAATCTATAATTAGCACTTAGTCGATAATTAATTAAAACAATTAACTTTCGTAATCAAGGGTTTATTTCATTTTTATTTTTAATTACAAAAATTATAAAAATATGTTTTAACAATTAGGGTTTATTAGTATAATTTTACGATTAATTTTAGGGCTAACTTTTGGGAGATTGGTAAGGCTAATCAGGGTCTAATCGAGATCGTACTAATTTTTCCTTTGCCAATTAATTATATTTAATAATATCTCAAATAAAATTAATTATGTATATAGTTATATTATTTAATTTAATTTCTAATTAAATTAATTATAATATTTTTTGCAATTAACAAATTAATCAAAATCAATGCCACACAGTCAAATTGTAAGTCTTATGCCCTTTTGTGTTGAGGCATTTTTTAAGTCAAACATTTTTCTGCCCCTGATGCGTTGAGAACTTTTCAATAATTTAAAAACAAACAATCATTTTCTAGAAGAACTATGGTACTCTGATCCTTCATCTAACATGAGGATACGTAGGCATATAGTCGTAGCACTCAAGCGAGTACAATAACCAAAAACTTTTTTTGTGTCTAACTTCATTAATCAATCATTTTCTTTAAACAATAGCATTTTCTCTATAAATATATAAACTAAGTAGATAATAAATAACATAAGCAAACATCCTCTTAGGCAAACACAATAACCCTAGAACTAGAAAAGGATCCCATTTAGTACAATGGAGGTGAGTGGTGTCTAACACCTTCCCCTTGCTTAACCGACTCCCGAACCCATATTCGGTTGCGATTACCGTCTTATCATTTCCTTAGGTTTCATCATTATTTCCATGTTCCTTAGAAACGAATAAAAGATAATGGTGACTCTGTGATTTTTTCAGCCGCGACAGTTGACGACTCTGTTGGGGATCCCTACTTCCCTAAAGAGAGTCCATCCTAACCTCTAATTCTAGGGTTTTGTATGTTTTTTTTGCTTGCTTTAGTCTATTTTTGGCTTCTTCTATTTTATTTATTGGCTTTTATTTTTATGTTTTATTTTTATATTTGTATTGTATTATTACTCTGTTATTCATACTGTTATATCATGGGATGGGATTGTTATTATGTGAGAAGTTAAAACCCCTACTTGAGAAAAGCCTAAGTTAAGACGTTGAACTGAAATGTTTTACGTGAGGTTCCGCATCTTAAATATACATGGAAGCTACACTCATAATAGACCCCCTAAAGATATCTCCATAGTAGGGTTAGCCCCGAATATGTTGGTGATTTGGAAGTGGTTCATGACTCTGAGAACCATTTTCTAGAACCTACTCTATCCATGGTGACCTTATGTTATCAACCCACAAGGCTTGTTACTATGGTCCTTCCTATATAGGACTTATCCCGAAGGATTACCATAGGAAGGCTTGCTCCTTCTCATGGTAAAAAAAGGGTATGCTCGATGATTCTAAGGTTACTATCTTAAACTTTAGATCTCAAAAGTGAGGGGATTAGGTAGTCAAAGTATACAGATATCCTACTATAAGAAGACTGCCTTAACTAAGTCATACTAGCATATTACCCTTACCTATCCTAAAAACAAAGCTAAAAGAATAATATCATCATCAAAATCATTTTTTTGCATTCACTCATTTCAGGAATCTTAATCATCATCCAAGCACCCCAAGTATAATGGAATCTGGTAAAAGGAAAACCCTTTAGTTAAAGATAAAGGAACCCGAGACTGATAACCTAAGGAACTATGCCATGAGCTTGAGTAAATGTAGGAAGAATTCCTTGAATTACAAATTTAGAAAGATCTTGGACCACTTGAGTGTCCCTGTAGAAAGGGAAGCTTTGACTGCCTTAGCATAATTCTTTGATCCTACATTCAGGTGTTTTCAGTTTCAAGATTTCCAACTGGCTCCGACCCTTGAAGAGTTTGGAAAGATCCTAGATATTTCTAAACCCACGAAAGGCTCATTCAAAATGATAGGGTATCGTCCTACATTGGAGGAAATGGCTTATCACCTTTGCATCCATGAAGCTGACTTGCAAGTCAACTTGAGGGTTGTGGAGACTTCAAGGGCTTCCTGAGAGAGTATCTAAAGAAAATGGCTGATAACACTACTGCTTCCCTACAGTGGGGTGTCATGGATAAAATAATGATCCTCCTTACCTTTGGATTAATACTTGTTCTCATTGAAAACAACTTCACAGATTATACTGCCATCAATCTATTTTTGGCCGTAAAAGTTAGAGATGAGGATCATGTACCTGCTCTCCTTGTTGATGTCTACCATACCCTTTATCAAAGACATACAAAGAGGGGAGGTATGTTGATGTGATATGCTCATTTTCTTTATAAGTGGCTTATTTCTCACATGTCTAAGGATATAACCGTTGTTGAAGGAGTGAATGGACACAAGTGGGCCCAATATTTGGTCTCACTCACTCAAAAGGACATTATGTGGTTCCCTCAAATTCTCAACCGCAAGGATATGATCTTGAGTTGCGGAGGATTTCCTAATGTACCTCTTATAGGGTCAAGAGGATGCATAACCTACAATCCTATATTGGTTGCAAGACAATTGGGGCATTCCTTATCTTATAAACCTAAAGATAAATTGTTAGAGGGTTTCATCTTACAAGAAACAAATAGGAGCCACCCTACCATCGAGAGGGTTATTCATGCTTGGGGACAACTCAATAAGGGAATCCTAAAGAGACCCAGGGAATAACCTATTGTACCTTACGCTCAGTGGATGAGAGAAAGGGTACGCATAACAAAGTTATTATTTGTTCAAGAAGGTCTAGTTTCACCAAAGGCTCTTATTCCAATTATGATCTCTGTGAAGGAAGGAAACAACCTCAACGCCAACATTATTCAGCTAATGAAATAAAATGAGGAGTTGGAAGAGAAGTTCTACTAGACTACATGTGAGAAGACTCATTTGGACAGAGACCTTAATGTATCTTTAGAACAACTCAAAAGGAGTCAGAAAAGGACCAGATTGGAATAGGAAAAGAAGGAGCAGGCCTATGTTGATGTTAGGGTTATTAGTTCAAGCCTCAGTACACATAAGGAGGAATTGGGTTTAGCTTGGTGCCAAAGAGATGAATGTAAGGATACTTGGCTAAATTCAACTAGGACTCAGAAGAAAGCAAAGGATAAATATGAAGCCCACATTCAGGCCTTGGAAGCTTAAGTTTAAAGCCTAGTTAATGCCCCCCGTGAAGCCCGAAGCAAAACCATGGACTCAATACTGAGAAGAAGATCTGTTGAGGGACTCCTTGCTTTCCTTCCTTATAAATTGAGTGAAGCCTACAAAGAGGTGGTAGACCTCAAGAGACAGATGCATCTCTTAGAAGAAGCATATAATGAAATGAGGAATTGGTGCATTTATATAGAAGTTCATAGTTAAGAAATTATAGATACCCTCGAGTAAGACAAGGCCATTATGGTAAAACTTCAAGAAAAAGCTGGATACTATGGGGGGAAATATCTGAAGCCGGTCATATTATCTAATGACCTGATTGAGGAAATTCACCGAAGTATGAAGGATGTTGAGTTCATTGCAAACATCTTCAAACCTCAAAAAGAAATATGTGAATTTCTCAAGATGTGTCGTTACATGGTGGAGGAATTCAGGGCTAGGATCAAAGAACGATGTTAAGAAGCTTTTATTGTGTTTTCAATTTTGTGTGTTTCCCTTTTTATAAGTTATGAACAATTGTTGGGGGGGGAGGGGGGGTTCTTGTTACCATTTTTATCATTAAAATGAAATAGAGTGCTTTGAATTCCTACTTATCTTTATCTTACTTATAATCAATGAATGGTTAAGGTTCCTTTAAAAATATTTGTTTGCATGCTCATGCATTCATTCATCTTATGGCAAGAAGCTATTAATGATGAGATAGATTCTCTATAATCTAACAGGACCTGGCACTTAGTAGACTTGCCTCCTGGTTGCACATCATTCGTTTGTAAATGGGTTTTGAGAAAGAAACTAAAACCTGGTGGAACTGTTGATAAGTACAAGACTCGCCTTGTAGCCAAAGGTTTTAGGTAAAGAGAAAATATAGATTTCTTTGACACTTTTTCTTCAGACACTAGAATCACATCTGTTAGGGTACTAATTTCAATTGTTGTTGTTTATAACTTAATAGTACACCAAATAGATGTCAAGATAGATTTTTTAAATGGTGACATAGAAGAATAAATCTATATGGACCAACCAGAAGGTTTTGTGATTCATGGGAAAGAAAATAAGGTATGTACGTTAGATCAGTATATTTATGATCTAAAACAAGTTCCTAAGCCATGACATGAAAAGTTTGATAACTCAATGATATTGAGTGGGTACAAAGTGAATGAAAGTGACAAATGCATTTATTACAAATCTGAGAATCACATTTGCACTATCATATGTCTCTATGTAAAAGATCTACTCATAGTTGGATCAAACATTCGGGTTGTTAATGATGTGAAATCATTGTTGAGCAACAACTTTGATATGAAAGACCTCAGAGAAGCGAGTTTGATTCTTGGAATCAAGATCACTAGATCCGAAAAAGGAAATTATTTGGATCAATCTCATTATATAGAGAATATCTTAAAGAAATGTAACTACTTTGATTGTAAACCTATTTGCACAACATACGATCCAAGTAAAAAAATGTTTAAGAACACTGGTGATAGTGTCAGACAAACGGAATATGTGAGCATCATTGGCAGTCTCAGGTATGCCACTGATTGTACTAGACCCGACATTACATATTCCATATGAGTGTCGTGTAGGCTTACTAGTAGATCGAGTAATGAGCATTAGCAAGCTATTGAGTGAGTCATGTGATACCTTAAAAGGACCATGAATCTCGGTTTGCATTATCAAAGATTTCCTATTGTACTTGAAGGATACATTGATGCAGATTGGAATACATTATCAGATGATTCCAAAGCTACTAGTGGCTATATATTTAGTATTTTTTGAGGAGTTGTATCTTGGAAATCAAAGAAATCGACTATCTTGGCTCAGTCCACGATGGAGTCTGAGATGATAGCATTAGCGACTGCTAGTGTAAAAGTAAGTTGGTTAAGATGCTTGCTAGCTGAAATCCCTTTGTGGGAAAAACTTATGTCAGTTGTGTTGATCCATTGTGATAGTATCACTACTATTACAAAAATTGAGAATCGTTATTATAATGGAAAGATACATCAAATTAGAAGAAAGCACAACACTATTAGACATTGTATCTCTAAAGGAGTTGTAAGAGTGGATCGTGTACGCACTAATGAAAATTTAGGAGATCCTTTGATGAAAGGACTGGCTAGCGAGAAAGTCCAAAATACATTAAAGAAGATGGGACTAACGCCTATAGAGAAATCATTTGCTCGTGATGGTAACCCGACATAAATGATTGGAGATCCCAAGAAATAGGTTTAATGAGTAATAACAAGTTGTGAGTAATATGAGATGATCATGTAAGTATAAATAAGTAAAGCATGAATCCTGAAGCAATAAGAGGATGAGATAATAAAAACTCTTAATGATATTTATACTCTATATGGGGGAGTACCTAGGCTACATGAGTACCCTTGATAAACTCACCTATGTGATTGTGAAACTTAGGTCGGTTTCTATGGAATTTCGAGGAAGAATTTCTAGAGCCTTCACTAAACTGGGATACACATGCATGTCCATTAAAGCATGTGCTATTAGAATACACATTAAAAAAAGGTTGTGGGTTGGTTTAATATATGAGATAGAGTTCAAGACAATAGTGTCACTCTTGTTGAATCGGAATCATACTTGTTATGCAGAGGTTCAAGTCGTAGACACATTTGCTTATGCACAATCTTAGAAACGTTTGATGTTCATTCTAAAATCACCTTTTAAATTCAAGTGGGGGATTGTTGGAATACTTTGAATGATGAAAACTTGAGTGGGGACTTGGAAGAAATTAATGGCATTAAGTTGGAAATAAATGAGCACAAGTATGAGCTAGTGTGTTTGTTAGTGAATTTGAAAATGTTCATTAAAGTTCTGCAGCAGGAGGGAGAACACACTTTAGTATTGTTTCTATATTCCAAGTGGGAAAATTAGGTTAGGCCCCAAGTAGGGGTGCGCATGGATCATAAATCAAACCAAATTGAACCTTATTAGTTTGGATAATAAAATTGTTATCATAAAATCAGTTTATTTTTTTAAAACCGGTTAATAAATGGATCGGTTCAGTTTCAAATCGGTTTCTCACAAAAAAAACAATTAAAAAAACAGTTTTAAACCGATTTCTTTCAAAAACCAATTTTTCATTTTCATTAAAAAAATCAATTTCAAAACCAATTTTATAAAAATAAAACAGTTTTAAAACTATATTTTTAAAAAATCAATTTTATATCAAAAATAGTTTTATTTTCTTTTAACCAACATTTTATTTTAACTAGTTATAAAACTATTTTATGTAAAAAAATATTTATTTTAAAAAATTACTTTAAATTTGTCTTTTATAATCCCCACAAATAATATCTCAATTAAAAACAATCATAAAGTATGATGTGTTATATAAAAAGGATCATAAAATAAACAATTATGAACCATATCTCTATAAATCATAATTGCTCATAAAATAAATAATTCATCAAAAAAATTGTTCAAGTTTCTAAAATCTGTCATAATTGTTTATAAAATAAATAATTTGTCAAAAAAAAATGTTCAAACTTCCAAAATCTCTGACGTAGGTAGAGGTGTTAAAACTGTATTCTCGAAAGTTGCATATGTTGACGCCTTTAAGAAATTCTGTAAAAAGTAAAATTAAATGAACTTATATAAACCTTTAATTTCTTCACTTTGGGAAACATTAGTTTTTCCATGGAACTCGCTAAAAATATAATTTAAAAATCACTATTCTCAACTGATATTGCTAATACATTTAACTTGTGGACTAACAACATACAACAATTAGAAACAAACTTCAAAGTTCATGCTGAAGCTTTATAATATATCAACCAATGGATTATACTATACAATGTTGTGGTTATATATTTTCTCATAAATAGGAAAAAAAATCTGCAATTTTTTTATTTTGAAAAAAAATCTAAGTTTTTTTATTTTGAAAAAAAATCTAAATTCTTTTTATAAAGTTTAAAAGAATTAATAAAATATAAAATTAGTTTATAATGTGTATATATCTATATGATAAAAAAATAAAAATAAACAAACATATAAATTAACACATAATAGAATTTGGATACCCAGTAACTAAATGACATTATTATTATGGTTACCGGATATATTTGGATAATAAAATGGATACCCACATTTATATTTAACATTTGGATTGGATTTTTAAAAGTGGAACAATTTAGATACAAATTTGGTTATGAATAACCATTTTTTTCCACACCCCTAGCCCTAAGATGTATCCAATTTTATGGTTGGATGAGAACATACTACCATGAAACATAACACATGTGTGCCCGCTGTAACACCCTAAAATCCCGAGCTTAAAATGATAAAATAAGACATATAGAAAAACATTTTCCAAAGCTTAGGATGTTACTCAACATCAAACCCATATGTTTTGCAACACACATATTCAATTAGATAACATGTCCGCATACACCTCTCATCGCATGCTCACCTTCACTTAGGATATCATCGCAACGGAAATTCATCAAATAAGCATGCATCATAAATAAAAACAAGTCTCGTGAAATACTTTATTGAAATACCAACTATCATGGCAAATCCTCCACAACTAACATTACTCCAAATGTCGAGAGTCTAACGTTCAACTCTCATTACAAAACATAAACAACGAAATAACAATATTCGCCCACCCAGTGTTACAGATCAGAGCAACAGAAATCCAAAAATGCACAAAACGGAAAAAGGATAGGAATAGCCTTAACACCATCCTCGAACTCTAAGAAGTTACTCGTCTACATGCTTATTTTTACTTCGAAGGAAGCGCGGACTACAACACAACAACAAGGGGGGAGAATTCACATCAATAATATAAATGGCATAAGCTGCAAGGTAGAATTCAAACATCTACACGTTCTACAATAATCACACAACATGATTCTCACACCCAATCAAATCAACATACACAAAAAAATTGCATACTCATCATGTAAAATTATGCAATGAGACTCATAACCTTAACTAGACTCATATGCATGTGATATCATTTCATCATCAATTGGTTCACTCAGGAACCGGGTTCACCTTGCTCGAACCCCGAATCCACCCTACTCAGATTCGGGACAAGTCACTAGTCCACCCTGCTCGGGTTGTAACTTACCTCTTTTATTGACAATTATAACATATGAGTGCATGTCAGAACACGTCAACGCAATAACAACATAACTTTTAAAGTCCCCTCCCGATAATAAACAAAACATTCATTGACTCCATGATAATAGTTCCCCTCCCGACTTATCATCCCACAACAACATAATCATACTGAAGTAACATAAATCATACTCATACTATAACATATCAGCATCATAATTCACAGTAAGTAAGACAACATCATTACCAATTGTGCACATATCCACATTCATCACATACTTCATAAATTCAATTAAAATCATGTTTAATCATTAAATCATACCAACATCATCCAAACAACACATAACAATGTATTATCAATACTCAAAACGTCTATGAAACTTGAAAAACCAAAAACTACCACTTAATACCATCTACACAAGTATTTACACATACTTAAGGCTCATGGAGGGTTACCCGCCACTGGCATATGGTGCCCGCCATCAACATCAAACCTCCAAAATAGCACACATGTCGCAATTGTGGCGACCAACTTGAGAAACAAGCATGGGCTTCATGGCGGATTACCTGTCATGGCCATGGCACCTGCCATGGACCAACAAAATTACATTTTCTGCTACGGAGTTCACCTCAGAACTCCAATTTTCCACTCCAAGTACTCAAATTAATCAGAAAAACAACCGAAAATCTGCATATTAACATCACACAACTTATATCTATCATTTAGCAAGCATAATCATCAACTATTCTCCACTTTTATCATGGTCTTAAAGACCTTCAAACCCAACAATGGTGAAAAATATATTAACACGTCAAAGCAGAATTTCATACACACATGTATCCAAACTTCATTATGAAAACAGATTACAACACCAATTAATTACCAAATTTCATATTCACATGTAAACACAATAAAACATGCACAATCATACAATCCTATTGGGGGTTAAGGACTCTTGATTATACCCCTTAAACATATATTCGTTATTGAATCCATTATTCCCCCTTACCTCAATTCCTTTATCTCAATTCCTAGTAAGCAATAGCAAAATTATGATATTTGATTATTCTTCCCTTCTCTTTAAGCGCTAACCTTTTATCTCCCTTATGCCTCTAATCCTTTTTCACGTACTGACAAAAAATTCTAAACCTAGGTTATCTCTTAACCTTATATATTTAGGGTAATATATTCATAATAATAATTCCCTCATTCACTAGCAAATACTCTTACTCCTTCCTCCCCTATATTCTCTTAACTTACAAATTGAACCCAACTCCCTATTTTCTTATTTTAATTAACTAAATTCTATAAAATATTATTATTTTAATTCTTAAAATAAGCTCAAATTATTCTAAATAAATTCTACTAACTTCTACTTATCTTTTACACCCTCACCACAAGGTCACACCCTAACATTCCTATTAATTCAATTATCGCACATAATAGTTAAATTGAAATAGAATTAAATCGCATAAAATAATCATTCAAAAACTGGGGTGTTACACCAGTCGGCCGGTTCGATCCGGTCTTGAGCTTGGGCTTGGGCATTAATCCAATAACTTTTTTGGTACCCGAAATGATGAAAAAAAATTTAATATTATTATTTAATATTTATTAATTTATTAATCGTGCGTAATGCAATGTTTTAAAAATCAGACCGAAACGGTCGGTTCAACCGGTTGGACCAAGAATCAGAGATGAATTCGGTTGGATCAACCTTTCAAAACCGTTAGTGGGTCACAATCGGAGTAAAATCGGAAAAAACGGATTGAACCGTTCAAAATCATTTGAACCAAAGAGAATCGAAGTCAGTTTTGTAAAATCGCTTGATTCAAAAAAAAATGCATCAAATTGACCATTTTTAAAAAATAAAATAAAATTTTAATATGTCAATATCAAAACTTAACATACATTCTCCAATCACAAAAAAGAATTTCATGTTTTTTTACAACAATACAAACTTCTAAATTGTATCACTCCAATATAGTTTTTCTTTCAACTACACTCCATCATCATCACGTCGTCTCTTTTAAACATAATCACGATATTCAATTCAATATTGAGTTTCGTTCAAGTCAATATTATTTGTTGTCATCAAGTAAGATTTGTTCGTCGTAGTTCAGTTCAAATTTGGTTTTTTGTTTAATAAAATATTTTGTATTATTTATTTTTGATATTTTATCTTAATTATTTGAATTTTATTTTAATTCTTATATTCTATTATTTTAATTTTGGTTTGAATTAGTTTAACTTATTTTATTATAATTTTTTAATTTGGTCAAATTATTCTTAAATAAATATTGAAATGAAGTGTGGAACTATATTATGTTATTATATGTTATCGATATTGTTGTATTAAGTTTGTAACAAACTTTTGAAATATTTATTTTATTATGTTGTGAACGTATGATTATATGTCGCATATCTATGAAATTTAGTTTCATATTATTAGTTTAATTAATAAACGGTTCGACCATATGTTTAATCAGTTGAACCAATTAAATCTTAAACTGCAAGTTTTATCGGTCCGATCTTCGGTTTAGTTTTTAAAACATTGGCGTAATATAATTATTATTAATTAATAATGGTAATAGTAATTGTTGACCAAAACCTCCACGAATTTTCCTTGCCGACCAAGTCACCTCACTTCCTTATTGACCAAGTGAATAATGGCTAATTTTTACTGGACCAGATCCATTTTCCCACGACTTTTTCTCCTTTCGGGTTGGATTCTCAACTATAAATAGTTATTTGCAATACACACTAGATTTCACAATACAAAATCTCTGCTCTCCCATATTCTCTTATATAAATTTGCTTTTCTATTTTCAAGTGACTTACTTGTATCATTCGCAATTCTTTTATTCAGATAATACAAGTGGTTCTCACACAATCATTGAGTGTTTCAATATTATTAAAATGTATACTTCTAAAACGATCATATATCATACAATTAATAAAAATATAATTAAACTAGATTGTTTTATGTTAGAGACACAGTAATTCAACTACTTTACATATTTTTAAACAATATTACAAAACATTTTAAAGAGAGCACAAGCTACTCTACAATTCAATCTAAAATTCAACTATCACTAATTTTCAAAACCATGAATCAAACAAAATTAATTTTTCTCTTAGCTACATCAGCTCTAATTTAGTCTCAACTTAATATATTTAACCTTTTTAAAATAAAATTACTTTATTTAGTTTTTAACGTTTCTTAAGAAAAATAATATTTTCCCCAAATTTCTTTAACACCAATAGTTTAATAACTTAAATATATACTTCAAAATCAAAACAGTAGACCATCAAATTTTAACTTTATTTTGATTTGGGGCAGAAAAATCGGTCTTGAGGATAATTTGGAACGATCCGTTGATATACAAAAGCCATGAAATTTTTCTTCCATTTTCAAATATGGTACTTAAGAAACACTTCGAAAAATTACTCAATCCGTTGAAGCAGAGATTTGAACAGTTCAACAAACTAAAAATGACATTGACTTAAAAAAGAAAAAATTTAAGAGCTATTACAAACTCTACATTTCTACTAACATTAACAATTCCCTAACCACCAAAGCCATAAAGGGTCCTTCCCTGCCTCTTAAGCGCATAAACAACATCCATAGCAGTAACGGTTTTCCGGCGAGCGTGTTCAGTGTAAGTCACGGCATCACGAATCACATTTTCAAGAAATATCTTCAGGACACCGCGAGTTTCTTCATAAATCAAACCGCTAATACGCTTCACACCACCGCGTCTGGCGAGACGACGAATCGCAGGCTTGGTAATTCCTTGAATGTTATCTCTCAGAACTTTGCGATGACGTTTGGCTCCACCTTTTCCCAAACCCTTTCCTCCTTTACCTCTTCCAGACATAGTAGATTGCTTGAAGAAGCTTGTTGCTTGATTGTTACCGTGAGGTTTTTGGAGATGATAGTGGTGTGTTGAAAGATTGGGTGCGAGGGGTTTATATTGGATTTGAGATGATGAATGTTTTGCCGTTGGATTGGATGGTTATCCGTGGGAAAGAGCTATATCTAGATATTAACCGTTGGATTATAAATGATTGGCTGAGAATTGTAAAAAAGGTATCACGCGGATCGCCAGGCTGGCTGGTTTCAATTTTAACCGGGGAGATTGGCTTTTTGGTTACATTATAATGATCTCTTACAGTAATAAAAGATTTACTCTTTTCCAATTTAAAACAAAATAATGCTCTTCATCCTAAATTACACAATATTTTAAGCATTTTACACAAATTAAAAGATGTAATTAATTGTGTTTAATTAAATTATAAAAGAATTTATAAAATATTATTTATTAATAGGATAAGTTTAAATAATTATAAAAAGAATAATAAATCATAGATTGTACGGTAAAAAATAAAGATCAATGTCATAAAATAACATATATATTTTGAAAAAAATGGAGTAGTATTTAATAAAATAATAAATAAACCATTTTATTTTCTTTATTCTAATAAGAGAGAGAGAGAGAGAGAGAGAGAGAGAG